>NC_041387.1:142885137-142900610 GCF_002162155.2 Triticum dicoccoides | reverse complement strand
CGAGAGAGGCCTAAAGATAATGTGTGTGCGAGAGACACGTAGGAACATATATGTGCGTATAGATGGCTTGTAGAGACCGTGCATGTGTATATATGCATGTGAGAGAAATAATGTTTTCCAACTGAGATTAGTGAAAAGAGTGGTACATATTAGTCAGAAAGAGAGAGAGAGAGAGAGAGAGAGAGAGAGAGAAACAGAGAGAGCATGTGCGTGAGACACCTCGACACCCTGAGAGAGATTGTGAGCATGTGTGAAAGAGAAATGCCGATGCATATAAAGTGTGTGCACTTATGCATTAGATAGAGAGATATATAACGCGTTTGTGAGAACGGGGCGAGGCATAGTGCATCTATGTGTAAAAGGCGGTTCTACTTATTAAATTAAAATATAAATGGCATTATTATTTTTGGATGAGATCATGAACTTTGCAAAATTGCGTATGGACGAAAATCGGTCTATCAGACACCCATACTCTATTGAATTCTAGCATGTGCATGTGTTTATTTCATATTATCGATCCATAGAGTGAGAGCGGTTTGAAATACAGGCAATGAATGCTTTTGCAATTCATATATAAACATTAATTAGTGCACTCCATGTTGTTAGTGTGAAGCACCTTATACATTTGTCACTTGCATGGATACATTCCAAATTGCTAGCTACGAAATAAAATACATGTCGAATTCAACATAAAGGGGGTTTCAAAGATTCGAATGCATAGGAAGTGCATTCATCTATTTGAACCCAAGATAATGGCATTTGTAAATCAGATGTAAAAGGGGGCATCAATCTTTGTTGTGAGTTTGAACATGCTATATATATTCATACGCATATCTAACTTTTTTTTGCAACCAAGGAGATTATATCTGGAACCATGCATGAACTGAGGTAAGTTGCATATTTTTTAATATATACTCGTGTACAATGTATATTCAAATGTACCCTCTCCATTCCAAAATAATTGTAGCTTTAGGATTTTCAAGAGTAAAGATTTTTGAAGTTTGACAAATCCTGAAAGTTCAATTCAAGAGAACCGAAAACGTTAATGCTTCTGCTCCCAAATATTGAACGAAGAGCCAAATAGGCCTCTGGTCACCCGAAATCGCGCGAGACTAATGTTTTGGTGGTAGGAAATTACTGTCCTGCCTCTGGCCCATGTAGCCTATCGGACCGATATCCAAAGGTCTAAACCGGGGTAGGTTTGACGCCAGTCTCAACCGCCTCCGAGAAGCATTCATATGCCGTGGGAGCCTAAACACCCATGCGCTCGGCCGAAATCTATCCCGCCCACATTTGGGACACCTGACATGACTATCCTACCCCCAATCCGCAATATGTCCGAAATTTTAGATGGGGGCAAAGTTTGTAACTTTCCCCAAATTTCAAACAAGCGCGTCTCAAACCGAAACATTGTTTCCCCTTAGTTCCCCGCCTCCCTCCGTTTCCCCATTCATACTCCATGGGCGCGAAAACACCCTCTCCACCAGCCGCAAAACCCCAGCCTCCTCCGTCCTCCACCCCATAGCGGCCAATCCACCGCCGCCCTCCTCCATCACGCCGGAGCCGGTACCCCGACATCGTCGTCCAACACAACCGCAACCACAACGACCTCAAGGACTTAGCAGCTGAAGCTGAGGCAGAGCTGCCTCCACGACACCGACACCGACGTGCGCCGTACCAGAACCACTCCGACCACGCCGTCCTGTGCCTCACTTCTGCGGCTCCACTGTCGCAACCGTCCACCGCACTGGAGCTGTTCCCGCTACGCCCGCCTCAGATCTGCTTCCCCGCCGCCGACAGACGGCCACCGCACCACACTCAACAACTTGGCCATGGGTTCGTCCAAGGCTGCACCGTCCTCCACAACTTTTGGTTTCCGGCGAACAACAAGATCGTTGGAAAAATAGAAGGAGGACATAGCACTGCCAGCAGAAAGATGTACTCCTCTTCCCTTGTTCATGCAAATCTTACGTCTCCGCTCACACCGTATTCATCCCACGAAAGAAACTAGTTAAGCGCTTCTTACTGCATCTTCTTCGTGATACTAAATGCACAAGGTTTCTTCCCTTTTACTATTTCACCTTTGCTAGATGTCAGTAGCCCGCCTGGATTTCAATTCAGGGTCAGTCGAACCGCAATTAAAAGAAGCAGCACCCGCTTAGGCGCGCGGAGCACCTAGTCCACCTGTTCCCCGGGGAAGCGGCGCATCGGTGTCTATCATAGGGGTGTGGGGCGCAGGAGCTGCTTGCGCCCGATCTGGAGGTCGGCGGGGCTTGAATGGATGGCCGGGGGGCGGTGCCAAGCACGGCAGTGCGGTGAGGTCGAGGGGAGGGCGCAGGCAGGGTAGGAATACTAGGCCGGTGGTCGCTGGCGTTTCGAGGAAGATCGTCAACACTGACTGGCTGCAGGTAGATGAAGGCGATCTGCCCGTTCTTTGTACATTGGATGGTGCAGAAAAAATGGACTGACCTATTTGCTTTCAGTCGACTATTATTTTCATAGAATCTTGTAGTAATTGAGTGTGCCATGCATGTTGTAGAGCTATCATATGTCTCCCGTCATTTATTTCTCACCGACCTGCTATCTACTACCTTTACACTGTACTAATTGTGCACATAGTTCACCCATACTCACACTATTGTTTTTTTATGCATGGGTATTTCAGACTCTGATGCAGTGTTGATGAGTGCAGAAAAGAAAAGACAGAAGTCGCTCCAGTGTAATTCGAAGATAAGCACTAAGCGTTTCAGCGCTCTAATGGGTGCAGTGTCAGCAGTTAGAGACAATAAACGTAGCTCTGCAGTTGATGATCTCAATTGCCACACACAACCATCCCAGGTGCTTGCTTTAACTTCACGCTGTCAAATGTGGTTGCATGTTGCATATGGTGTCTAGCTTGTATTTCTTACAATTTGGTTAAATTGCATCTGCTTACTTTACACATTATACCTTTGATAATGACATGCCTTCCTGTTTTTGATACATACTACATATGTCTATTAACCATGTTCGTACATCAAACTAATGCCCTTTTGTATCCCTCGTCAATCACTTATGATGAGACAGTCACCCGGGTGGGTTACTGTGAGACGCCCTACTCGTTTAAAGAGTGCACTGTCATCCTCCCCACATGATTCTCAAAAAACAGCAAGGCTAAATGAAGATAGTCAACGTAGCTCTCTAGTTGGTCACCGCAATTCCCCCACACCACCATCGCAGGTGCTTGCTCTTACTTGGCAGTGTGATATGTGGTTGCATGTTGCATATGGTGTCTACCTTGTAATGCTTCTAATTAGGGTAAATTGCATCTGCTTAGTTAACACATTATACCTGTGAATATGACATGCCTTCCTGTTTTTGGTACATACTACGTCTTTCTATTAACCATGTTCTTACATCAAACTACTTTTCTTGTGTATCCCTCATCAATGCTCCTAATTTGTTAAATTGCATCTCCTTAGCTTACACATTATACATGTGAATATGACACGTTTTCCTGTTTTTGGTACATACCACATCTGCCTATCACACCATGTTCTTACATCAAACTACTGTTCTTGTGTATCCTGCGTCTATCGCTTATGATGAGACAGTCACGCGCGTGGGTTAATATGAGACGCAATACTCTTATAAAGAATGCAATTTCATCCTCTCCACGTGATTCTCAAGAAACAGTAAGCCTAAATGAAGATATTGAACGTTGCTCTGTACCTGAAGACCGCACTTCCCCTACACCACCATCACAGGTGCTTGCTCCAACTTCGCAGTGTGATATGTGGTTGCATGTTGCATACGGTGTCTAGCTTGTAATGCTTCTAATTAGGGTAAATTGCATCTGCTTAGTTTACACACTATACCTGTGAATATGACATGCCTTACTATTTTTGGTACACACAACATCTATGTGTTAACCTTGTTCTTACATGAAACTACCTCTCTTCTGTATCCTGCATCAATCACTTACGATGAGTCACCTTTATTCGTTGCATATTGCATATTATTTCTAGCCTATTGCCATGTATTGCTTCTAATTTGGTCAAATACATTTGTTAGGGCACCCTTTTAATTTGGCAGAGTGATATTGGTTTCATCTTTCATATGGTTTCTAGCTTGCATCGATTCTAACAAGTTCAAGCACCTTGTGCTTAGTTTACACTTTATACATCATACATGTCAATATGTCACACCATCCTGTTTTTCATACATATTCCATCCTCCTATCATGCGGCTGCCTTACATGAAAGTAGTGTTCGTCAGTATCATGCATCAATAAGTTCTGAAGAGCAAATTTTATTCCTTTTTCTTGTGGGTTTGACTTGACAAGGCAAAATCAAGAAAGACGAAGGAAAAGAGTAAGGAAGGTGATGATGGTGGTCCTCTACAGCAACGCAAACAGAGCATCTGTACCGATTCTCCTTGTACTGATAGTGCATTACAAGGTCCAAGTCTCCGCTCCCCTACTCCACCATCCAAGGTGCTTGCTCTAACTTGGCAGTTTGATATCTGGTTGCATGTTGCATATGGTGTCTAGCTCGTATTGCTCCTAATTAGTGTAAACTGCATCTGCTTAGCTTATACATGATACATGTGAATATGAAACGCTTTCCTGTTTTTGGTACATACTATATCTGTCTATCACACCATGTTCTTACATGAAACTACTCTTCTTGTGTATCCTACATCAGTCACTTATGATGGGACACCTTTAAGTTGGCAGTGTGATATTGGTTTGCGTCTTGAATATGATTTTTAGCATGTATTGCTTCTAGTTTGATGAATGCCACATATGACGAGACAGTTTTAACTTGGCAGAGTGATATTGATTGCACCTTCCATATGGTGTCTTGCAGTGTTTCTAATTTGTTGAAGTGCCTTCTGCTTAGTTACCACATCATAGGTGTGAATATGTCAAGCCGTCCATTTTTTCGTACATATTCTATCCTCGTATCATGACTTTGCCTTTCATCAGAGTAGTGTTCGTCAGTATCATGCATGAATGAGTTCCGAAGAGTGAATGATATTCCTTTTTCTTGTCGGTATGACCTCACAATGCAAAATCAATAAAGCTGAAGGAAATTTGCAAGGCATTGGATGATGGTGGTCCTTCCGAGCAACTGAAACGGAGGTTCTCTACAGATTCTACTCCGCCATCCTCCCAACAAGTTTCGCAAGACAACGCAAGGCTAGACAGTCAACGTAGCTGTGTAGATGATGAGCACATCTCCCCTACTCCACCATCATAGGTGCTTGCTCTAACTTGGCACTATTATATGTGGTTGCATGTTGCGTATGATGTCTAGCTTGTATTGCTTCTAACTTTGTTGAATTGCATCTGCTTACTTTACACATAATGCTTGTGAATATGACATGTGTTCCTGTTTCTACATCAGACTACTATTCTTGCATATCCCGCATCAGTCACTTATGATAAGGCACCTTTAAGTCGCCACTGTGATATTGGTTGTGTCTTGCATATGATTTCTAGCATGTACTGCTTCTAATTTGTTGAAACGCCATATAGTTTGAACTTGGCAGAGTGATATTGGTTGCATCTTTCATATGGTGTCTAGCTTGCAGTGCTTCTAATTTGTTGAAATGCCTTCTTCTTAGTTACCACATCATAGCTGTGAATATGTCACACCATCCTGTTTTTCATACATATTCCATCCTCGCATCATGTGTTTGCCTTTCATCCGAGTAGTGTTCATTAGTATCATGCATGAATGAGTTCTGAAGAGCGAATTTTATTCCTTTTTCTTATCGGTTTGACTTCACAATGCAAAATCATTACAGCTGAAGGAAATTAGACCGGCAGTGGATGATGGTGGTCCTTCGGAGCAACTCAAACAGTGGGTCTCTACAGATTCTACTCCGCCATCCTCCCAACAAGATTCGCAAGACAACACAAGGCTAGACAGTCAACGTAGCTGTGTAGATGATGAGCACATCTCCCCTACTCCGCCATCACAGGTGCTTGCTCTAACTTGACACTATTATATGTGGTTGCATGTTGCGTATGATGTCTAGCTTGTATTGCTTCTAACTTGAATTGCATCTGCTTACTTTACACATAATGCCTGTGAATATGACACGTGTTCTTGTTTCTAGAACATACGTGTACATGATGAGCACATCCCCCCTACTCCACCATATTAGGTGCTTGCTCTTACTTGGAACTGTTATATGTGGTTGCGTTTTCCGTATGATGTCTAGTTTGTATATCTTCTAATTATGTAGAATTGCATCTGCGTAGCTTACAACTTATACCTGCAACGATCACTTACCCATAAGACACATTTAACTTGAGACTGTGATGTAGGTTGCATCTTGCATTGTCTTCTAGCTTGTACTGCTTCTAATTTCTTGAAATGGCACTTACGACGAGACACTTTTTACCTGATAGAGTGATATTGGTTGCATGTTCATATGGTGCCTAGCTTTCATTTCTTCTAATTTTGTTGAAATGCCTTCCGCTTACTATTTTTTCATGCATATTCCATCCTCCTATCGTACGTGTGAATATGAAACGCTGTCTTTTTTTGTATATATTCCATCCTCCTATCATGCGCTTGCCTTACATCAAAGTAGTGTTCGTCTGTATCATGCATCAACCAGTTATGCAGAGCTAATTTTATTCATCTTCTTGTGGTTTTGACTTCATAAGGCAATATCATAAAATAGGAAGGAAAAGAGTAAGTTAGGGGATGTTGGTGGTACTCCGCACCGACGCAAACAGAGACTCTCTAGATTTGCCACTGCTACTGCTAATGAAGTTGAAGTCCCAAGTCTACATGATGAGTTCATCTCCCGCACTCCACCATCGCAGGTGCTTGCTCTAAGTTTACAGTGTGATAATTGGTTTCATGTTGCATATGTTGTCTAGCCTGTATTTCTTCTATTTTGATTAAATTGCACCTGCTGAGTTTATACGTTATACATGTGCATATGACATGGCTTTCTGTGTCTAGAATACACTTCATCTATCTATCATACCATGTTCTTACATCAAAGTACTACTGTTGTGTATCCCGCATCAGTAACTTATGATTGGACGCTTTTAATATGGCAGTTTGATAGTGGTTGCATCTTGCATTGATTTCTATGTTGTACTGCTTCTAATTTTTCGAATTGCCACTTATGACAAGACACATTTAACTTGGCAGAGTTATATTGGTTGCATCTTTCATATGGTGTCTAGCTTGCATTACTTCTATTTTCTTGAAAATCCTTCTGCTTAGTTTGCACATCATAGCTGTGAATATGTCATGCCGTCCTGTTTTTCTTACATATTCCATCCTCATACGGTTGTCTTACATCAAAGTATTGCTTGTCTGTATCATGCATCAATGAGTTCTGAAGAGTGATTTTATTCTTTTGTGTTGTGGGTACAGCTTGACATGGCAAAGTCAAAAAAGAGCAAGGAAAATAATATAGTAGGGAGTGCTGTTACTCGTCGGGTGAAACGGAAAAGGTTCTGCCGTCGAGATTCTGCTGGTACTTATAGTGCAGTAGAAGGTCCAAGTCCACTGGCTAAATCTACAAACACAGTATCACCTGCTCCACCAGCTGCAGCATCCGCTTCAACTGTACTAGCATCTCAACCAGTTACTCATTCGTTTGCTCCGGAACTGGCCAGTTCCCAATCTGCCTTCACACCTAACACTACTTCCGAAGCACTACTGACACAACAGGACTTGGCAAGATCAGATGAACCTCATGAGCATCAACACCAAGACAGTACCTGACCGAGTCAAGTTGCAGTTGCATGATCCTATATATGTACTCTCACAGTTTGATGTACACTAACACTTTCCATATTCGTTGTTGAACTAGCACCACGGCGCAAGCGGAAACAGACATCAGGGATAATGCTTGACAAATTAACAAAATCTAAAGGAGGAAGAATGGAGATCCATTTTGAGGCAGGTTTAAAAAGGCCACGTGATGCTACAGAGTCAGCCAAGTTAGTATCAGAGGCAGCCGTTGTCGTTAGGTGTCATGCGCGTATCCTCCCAACGTGGATCCAGTACAGGAATGAGAAAGACAATACCCAGTTTAACACCTTCCTTGACCATTTATCCGTAAGTAATGTTATTCATCGCAATTAGTAATATTGTCTTGCTCTGTCCCATACTTTCTAGCTTCCTCCTAATAAGACTCACATTCTTTTTTCAACAGATGAGGTTCAAGTTGGATCCGAAAGATGACGCAACTAAACAAGCATGCACTCATGTTTTTCAGACTGCTCTGCGACAGTATCGGTACCACCTTAGAAAATCTCACTCCGAAGACAAGGCTAACAATGAAATCGCCCAAACATCTCCAGTGGAATATACTACAGATGAAGACTGGACAACCCTCATTAAACACTGGTCTGATCCAAAGTATCAGGTAGGCTATATGTATTTGATCAGCCACATATTGAACTTGTATTTATGTATGTGCCTTACAAGTGTATCTTCTTCTAGGCTAACTATTTGAAGAACAAAACCAACCGTTCTAAAGTGAAATTCCAATAGACAACAGGATCTCGTAGCTATATTGCACACTGCGAGGCTCTTGTAAATAGCTGCTACTTCCTTCTTTTTTTCTGCCATATTATCGTATCTATATTGACTTGTTCCAAATACAGAGGAAAGCCCGTGCGGACCAAAAAGAACCTGAATCAAATGCAGTGCAAATCTTCAAGGGTTGCCACACCAGCAAGATGAAGGGCATGAGCACACCAGTTCAAGCCGCTGTTGTAAGTCCTTACTCCTCCTGCCTTGAACTGATTGGTACTGTGATGTGTTCATTTAACTACTTGGTTTGCAGCCAATGTCAGTTACTCTGTTCACTTTTATACACAGTTTTCTTAACGTATCATTTCACCTTACATGGTTTAAAAGAGATGAAGGACATTCTTTTGGTCTTGATCTGTAATCTAGTTGTTATGTTCACGTGCGCACACAATGATAAAATAGCCTGTTTGTTTTATATCTGTTTGCCCATGATATGAATGATGTCATACTATGTTCATCCTACTTTGAACCATGCCTCTTTATCCTTAGATGTCAACGAATGTGAGGAAATAGACAATACAGTAGGCATGCTACATGGACATATGTTCCGAAAGTGATTTTATTATGTAGTTAGCACTACAATACATGCTAATGTATTACAGTAGTTCACCAAAATAAGTTATGTGTAAACGTTTAACCTACTTTGTTTGTTTTTGTCTCATTAGTAACTTATCCGGTACACTAATCTACAAGTTCAAACTTTCAGGAAGCTATGGAACAAATGATTGAACAGCCACAACCACCTGAAGGTGACGAGGCTACTACAGACACAATGTCACCTCTTGTTGCAGTGCGTCAACATCTCTCCACTAACAGTGCAAAAGGCACCTTCCTGCGTAATTCTGGGTTGGTTGTCAAGGTAACCTCGTCCAAATCGCCTACTGAACAAAATCTTCCTGCTAGACAGAATGATATATCTGTGCTCCAGACACAAGTCCAATCCCTAATGGACGTTGTTTCGGAAACAAGAATAGTGGTTGAAAAATGTTGTCAAGATATGAATGGTTTTGAAACCAGACTATCAGACATTCGCTTCGTTGTTCAAGAGCAATGGCGGAAAAAGGTGAAGATCGTGCTGCTCCATCAGATTCTACAGCCTGAAACATTAGCACTCAGGTCAAATGATCTATTCTTCCATACATCTGATGGTGCTTTTATCTAGAAGGACTGTAAACTTTATGCCAACAGGCCTTTTGTTGTATGGTTGGAATTTATTTTGTTGTGATACAACATTTATGATGCTGCCCCAGGCTGCAGTAATTACGACGCTATTTTTGTATAGTGTAGGTTTATCTTAGTAATGTATTCTGCCGAAAGCTTCGTAGGAGACCAACATGCCAACATTCGTCGGGCCCATTCCAATTGGGCTAAAAACGATTATGGGCCGAAATTGACATGTAGCCCACTAAAAATATCTGGGCCTAAATCAGCGTAAGCTTTCATATTTTTCTGGTAGGCCTGTGCCCATAGTGGGCCTTCAACAGGCCTAAACATAATTTGGGCCCTCAGTAAAAATAGGCCATTTACAGGTGTAAATATCTCGAGCCCATAAAAAACACGTGCCTTTAATAGACCGAAAGTGAGATTGGGCCCTGATTGTGCCAAATAACCCACTGGACTTAGCAGGCCGAAATGGTGGCCCATTTACAACGCGGATCTTTGACAGGCCGAAATTCGGACGGGCCGTAAATGCGCCGACCTAATACACGGGCCTTTAACAGGCCGGAACTTCGGTCGGGCTAGATTATCGTCATTTTTATATGGGCCGTTAATGGGCCATGGTTTACATTCGGCGTTAACAGGCCGAAAATGACAACAGGCCAAAAGTGGCCCAAATCTATAGTGGGCCTCTAACAGGCCGAATGTCAGACATGGCCGAATATGACCCAAATCCTTCACGGTCGTTTATGGGCCGAAAGTTTTGATGGCCTGTAAATGGGCCCAAATGAAGCCGGACCTTTAACAAGCCGGAAATACACCGAGCCGTGATTCGGCCCAATTACTTAGCGGACTGTTAACGGGCCAGAAGTGACCATGGGCCGCGTTGATGGAAAGTCTAGGATAGGACGTTGACGGGCCGATTTGATAGAGAATGTTGGGCTTTTAGATGGGCCGGCCCATTATGGTCTGCAGAATCTTGTGGGCCTTTAGCTAGGCCGGCCCATTGTAGTCCACAAAATCTTGTGGGCCTTTAGCTGGGCCGGCCCATTATGTTCTGCAAAATCTTGTGGGCCTTTAGCTGGGCCGACCCATTATGGTCCACTAAATTTTGTGGGCCTTTAGCTGGGCCGGCCCATTATGGTCCGCTAAATCTTATGGGCCTTCGATTGGGTCAGCCCATTTAAACTTTGTGGGCCACTGTTGGGCCGGTCCACATGTCAACATATCATAGGCCCATCTCGACCATTGGACGAGTGACACCTGTGCCAACGCGGAGCTGACGCGTGGATCCGTCAGCCAATGAGAATTTTACACGTGGAAAATCGGCATTGGTCGTGGCTGTTAACGGGTTATCGGATCCAAAATCCGACCCGATAGCTTAACGGCGTTCCATTACGATGGATGCCACGTGTCGGTCACCCTTGATGAAAGCACTTCTGTGACGCGTGATTTCTCGTCATGGAAGTGGACACTTCCGTGATGATAATTTTGGTAATGTCATGGAACACTTCTATGACAACACATGTATGACTATCTTGATTCTTTCATAAATTTTTCATGGATGTACATGCATGACAAAAAACGCGACCTACTGTGACAAACACGTATCATCACGGAAGTGTATTTTTTTGTAGTGATGCCACGTAAGATAAAAAGAAAACAAATAATTGACGTGCCACAAAGCCATTTAGTTGTATTTACTTTGTTTGCCTCAATTTGGTTGAAAAATGCAGGAGCTTCTACTTCATTTGGGCACGACCAAAATTTTATGCTATTGTCAACACAAAGCAAACAGGAGGGACGCTATGTAAGCAGCCTCAAGAGCCAAACATGTCCAATGCAGAGATGGAGACATTGCTTGCCATCATTTCAGACATGAAAACCAACATGATTGTTTGCCCAAGAACGAGCAACATAGAAATAGGTGAAGCAACCATCGATGCGGATGTGTATCAGGAAACGAACGACGAAAATGAAGAAGAGGAGGAAGAAGAAGAGCAATAGTCAGAAATGCTACCAACTCAACCACCATATATTGGCATGAAATTTAATTCATTTGAGGATGCCAAGAAATGCTATCAAAATTATGCAAAGTTCAATGGCTTCATGGTAAATACGAAATATCATAGGAAACTGGAAACAATTGGGGAGTATAACAAAGGTGAGCTGAGATGCCACAAGGCAAGAAGAAATAAGAAAGCCAAGGGTGATGGGCCAGTCATACTAAATCGCAGAAGATGCATCGTTTTGAAGGCGCAATGCCCTGCCAGAATGAGGATCAAGGTGGGAGTAGCTTGGTGGGTCGTCAGAGAGTTTGTCGATGGGCACAATCATGATATTATTAAGAAGTTTGATATGGTAAAATTCTGAGCACGCACCGAGGATTCAACCCCCACGAGAAGCAATTTATAAAACTGCCGCATGATTGCAATGTCAACACTGCAAGGATGGTCCAAATACTATCGCTTATCTACATCAAAAGTAGGAAGCTGAGTAGCCTGCCATACCTACCCGCAGATGTCACAAACTTGAAGGCAAAATACCGCAGAGAGAGCAAGTTAGCAAACATAGACGACACAATTGCCTACTTCAAAGAGAAAGAGAAGGAAGATCCTGATTTTTCTACAGAATGAAACTTGACGACGAGGACCGCGTGAAGAACATGTATTGTGTGGATGGTCCAGCACGAAGAGCTTATAAACACTTCCATGACTGTATTTCTTTGATGCAACATATCTCATGAATATGTACAAGATGCCATGTGCTCCATTCATAAGCATCAACAACCACAACTAGTCATTGCAGTTTGGTTGCGGTCTCGTACAGAAGGAAGATATCATTGGCTACACATGGATGTTCAAAACATTCTTGGAGTGCATGGATGGCCTTGCTCCGATGAACATAATAACAGACCAAGACTTCAACATGCATGGAGGGATTAAAGAGGTCTTCTCCTTGGCAGTACAGAGGCATTGCAGGTGGCATATCATAAGGAAGGCGAAAGAAACTTTGGGACCGTTCTTTGCTGACCGTCCAACACTACATAAGGCATTTGAGTTGTGCGTGGACCACATTTGACAGTGGAAGAGTTTGAACGGAGCTAGATGGCTATGATTGAAAAATACCAAGTGCATGACAATGAAACCCTTTAGAAACTATGGGAAAAGTGCACATTCTGGGTGCCAACATATTTCATGCAATGCTTCTATCCATTTTTGCAAACTACTCAACGCAGGGAAGGTTTCACTGATGTTTTGAAGCGTTACATGAGCCCGGGCATGTAACTCATTGCTACATTATGCGATGCAATATAAAACTTTGCAGTAGAAAATACCGGGTGTGGAGTTGCAACAAGAAGCGAATACAACACTAAAACAGCCTAGATTGCTCACATATAAATTGATAGAGAGGCAAATGAGCAAGATATACACCAACTGCATATTTTTCAAGTAAGTGTCCGCATGAACAAAAAGTATCTGCTACGTATGTCTAATTGTATTCACAAACCAACAAAAATAAAAACAATTAAATAGAAAGCATATTCCTTCATGCATGATATGTTTGCAAAAAATGTGCATAAAATACAACATGTTTGGCATGTGGAAACTAATGTACTCCCTTTGTTTCTTTTAGTTTGCATATAAGATTTGGTCAAAGTCAAACTTTGTAAAATTTGACTAGCTTTGTAGGAAAAGATATCAACATCCACACTATGAAATCAATAATATTAGATGCATGATGAAATTAATTTTCATAACATATAACTTTAGTATTGGAGATGTTAATATTTTTTATATAAAGTTAGTCAAACTTTACAAAGTTTTACTTTGACAAAATCTTATATGCGGACTAAAAAGAAACAGAGGGAGTATTTGCCATATCAATGACACTATGTTTGCCATGTTGAATTTGGTATAGTTGCCATGTGATATCTAATACAATTGCCATGTTGGAACCAACATATTTGCCACGTGGACAACGATGTGATTACCATGTTGAATGTACTGTAGTTGCCATGTGAAATGTAATTCAGTTGCCATGAGGAAACCACTATATTTGCCATGTGGATTATAAATGTGTTTGCCATGTTGAATTTATCGCAAATGCCACGTGGGAACCAACATATTTGCCATGTGGATAACATTGTGTTTTCCATGAATTCACTATAATTGCCATGTTAGATAAACTCAATTGCCATGTGCAAAACAACATATTTGCCATGTGGATTACAATATGTTTGCCATGTTGAATTTACTAAAGTTGCCATGTGGAAACCACCATATTTTCCATGTGTATTACACTGGGTTTGCCATGTCAAAGTGTACTATTGTTGACATGTGTGATCTATTATAAAAAATGCCATGTACAACAAGAAAAGAACATGTTATAATGCATTACAATGATTCAAAGATTTCTACAAAACTACTATGAAAATGATAAATTAATGACCACAAACATACAGGTTCCAGGAAGAGCTAAAACTGTCCACATCATATGCTGCTTTCCAGGTTGACGATTAGACGTACAAGGTATGTACTCTGAGGGAGCTGTCTGATTCAGAATAGAGGATCCAGAAAAAGTAAGAAATTACTATGTGAGGACCAACATAATGAATGGTGAGTACTACTGCATGTGCTACAAGTTTGAAATGGACGAGGTCGTGTGTTGCCATATACTCAGAGTCATGGATCTCCACGAGGTAAAACATTTGCCTCACCATTTCATATGCCAGTGATGGAACTGGGATGCTGATAGGCGCTAGGACCACACAACACGCATGAAGTGTTGGCGCTGCATGAGGACAGACCAGAGGCATGTATGGAATCGGTGAGGCATATGGTCTTGACTAAGAACTGTGGTGAACAAATAGACGATGCATGCAAGTGCGATGAAATGACAGAAGCAGCAGAAAAACACAGAAAGGCCCTAAAAAGAGACATGGATGAGATTAAAAAAAGGATGGCCGAGGAGGCTTTGCATAGATTCCCACATAGTTCTAGTGCTCCTACATCCATGGGGCCATCGACAGACAACTCAGAGGTAGGGTCTGGAGCATCTAACAC
This sequence comes from Triticum dicoccoides, assembly GCF_002162155.2. Lineage (NCBI taxonomy): Eukaryota > Viridiplantae > Streptophyta > Magnoliopsida > Poales > Poaceae > Triticum > Triticum dicoccoides. The sequence goes on along the minus strand of NC_041387.1, from coordinate 142,885,825 downwards.
GCAAACACAAGTTAGGAACCCGCCACATTCCGTCACAAAAGGGCATCCAAAGGAGGTAAGGTACAAGTCAGGTTTAGGTATACAAGCAAAACACAAGAAGCCAAAGAAGGGAGGTGGTGACCCGTAGTCCATTGTGAAAGATGCTATATTTGTGATGAGCATAAACTTGCACAATGTGGACGGTGATATGGTAGACATGTGGTCAAAACTATTTTTTTTGCCAAAGGTGAATTAAATTAACTACCATCTATGAAATGTTATAGTTGCCATGTGAGAGGTAGTCTATTTTCCATGGTAGACAACATAATCTACAAATGATAGCTTCTGTGTGCAGGCTTAAGCATGCTAGTTAAGCAAAACAAGAAGTGGAAATGTGTGTTAACTGCATCAGGCATACCATTTAAAAACAAGCAAATAGTCATTCACACTGGTATTGTGCAGGTCTAAAGTACACTAGTTATTGTTAATAAATGAAAAGGCATGTTAACTGCAATATCCTTAACATGAACCAAATATCGTAATTCATAGTGGTATTGTTGAAATTGTTATTGATGAAATTGAACTTCACGACAAATAGTTGCACATATAGAGCATCACATTGTGAAGAACTAAAATAAACAAGTCATAAGGCCATTTCTAGCCGATCCTTTAAAAGTTAAAGGACTAAAACCCTTAGTGGATATATATA
>NC_041387.1:142854042-142884730 GCF_002162155.2 Triticum dicoccoides | reverse complement strand
TACTCCAGCAATTTTTGGCCTTTTCTAGATGATCCCCTAAACTTAACGTTGTAAGCTTCAATTTGATCAAGTTCAAAGCAGGTTCAACTGGAAGTAGCATACATACAAACATAACATAGATAGTTTTGCATAATCGAACATAAAACATAAATTTAAACTAAGCTAAACTACTTTCGGTCGAAGTAGAGGTCGAGCCAATCCTTCCTCCTCATGTACGGTGTGCCGCGAGCCGGGTCCGGGCCGGTGCCGTCGTCGGGGTCGTTGGGGAAGGCACTCCTCCACTCGTCGTCGTCGATCTCCTCGTCCTCGGGGCCCACCTCGACGCCCTCCGTGCCGCCGTCGCCGCCGCCTTCGACCTCATCATTGGAGGAGAGCGCGATAACCTCGCCGCCCTTCGCGCCGCCGTCCTCGCCGCCCTTCGACCTCGTCATCGGAAGAGAGCGCGATAACTGATAACCCGCAAGTATACGGGATCGCAACAGTTTTCGATAAGTAAGAGTGTCGAACCCAACGAGGAGCTAAAGGTAGAATAAATATTCCCTCAAGTTCTATCGACCACCGATACAACTCTACGCACGCTTGACGTTCGCTTTACCTAGAACAAGTATGAAACTAGAAGTACTTTGTAGGTGTGATAGGATAGGTTTGCAAGATAATAAAGAGCATGTAAACAAAAACTAGGGGCTGTTTAGATAAAGATGCAATAAAGTAAATATTAGTAGAGAGCTTTTTGTTACAAGAAAGTTATTGGTCCAAGGCAATCGATAACTAGACCGGTAATCATTGTTGCAATTCTATTTGAGGGAGAGGCATAAGCTAACATACTTTCTCTACTTGGATCATATGCACTTATGATTGGAACTCTAGCAAGCGTCCGCAAGTACTAAATATTCATTAAGGTAAAACCCAACCATAGCATTAAAGTATCAAGTCCCCTTTTATCTCATACGCGAACAACCTACTTACTCGGGTTTGTGTTTCAGTCACTCACGCAACCCATCATAAGCAAATCATAAACATATTGCAAACCCTACAGCGGGAATCCCTCACGCTTGCGCGACACGGAGGGCACCATAGGACAACACCAATAATAAAACATGCAACTCAAACCAATCACGATCATCAATTAACCCATAGGACAAAACGGATCTACTCAAACATCATAAGATAGCCATACATCATTGGGAAATAATATATAGCGTTGAGCACCATGTTTAAGTAGAGATTACAGCGGGTAAGAGAGAGGTTACACTGCTGCATAGAGGGAGGAAGAGTTGGTGATGAAGGCGGTGAAGTTGTTGGTGAAGATCGCGGTGATGATGATGGCCCCCGGCAGTGCTCCGGTGCCACCGGAAGCAAGGGGGAGAGAGCCCCCCTTCTTATTCTTCTTCTTCCTTGACCTCCTCCCTATATGGGAGAAGGGTTTCCCCTCTGGTCCTTGGCTCCCATGACGTGGGAGGGGCAAGAGCTCCTCCGAGATTGGATCTATCTCTCTGTTTCTGCGTTCTCAGATTCTACCCCTTCACCGTTTCTTAAATATCCGGAGATCCGTAACTCCGATTGGGGTGAATCTTTCGCCCAGATCTTTCTCATAAAATTAGCTTTCTTGCTCCAAAAGAAGAGCTTCAACTGCCTTACGGGTGGCCCACGAGAGTCCAGGGCGCGCCTAGGGGGAGGGCGCGCCTCCCTGTCTCGTGGCCACCCCGGACACTATTTCGCGTTGATTTTACTTCCCAAAAATCATAAATATTCCAAAAAAAATATGTGTACGTTTTTATCCCGTTTGGACTCCGTTTGATATTGGGTTTCTGCGAAACAAAAAAACATGCAACAGACAGGAACTGGCACTGGGCACTGGATCAATATGTTAGTCCCAAAAATAGTATAAAAAGTTGCCAAAAGTATATGAGAGTTGAATAATATTGGCATGGAACAATCAAAAATTATAGATACGACGGAGACATATCAGCATCCCAAAGCTTAATTCCTGCTCGTCCTCGAGTAGGTAAATGATAAAAAAGATAATTTTTGATGTGGAATGCTACCTAGCATAATCTTGATCATATGTCTAATCATGGGATGAATATTAAGACACGAGTGATTCAAAGCAATAGTCTATCATTTGACATAAAAACAAAAATACTTCGAGCGTACCAATAAAGCAATCATGTCTTTTCAAAACAACATGGCCAAAGAAAGTTATCCCTACAAAATCATATAGTCTGGCTGTTGCTCTATCTTTTCATCACACAAAGTATTTAATCATGCACAACCCCTATGACAAGCGAAGCAATTGTTTCATACTTTAATAATCTCAAACTTTTTCAACTTTCATGCAATACATGAGCGCGAGCCATGGACATAGCACTATAGGTGGAATAGAATATGATGGTGGGGGTTATGTGGAGAAGACAAAAAAGGAGAAAGTCTCACATCGACTAGGCATATCAACGGGCTATGGAGATGCCCATCAATAGATATCAATGTGAGTGAGTTGGGATTGCCATGCAACGGATGCACTAGAGCTATAAGTGTATGAAAGCTCAAACTGAAAACTAAGTGAGTGTGCATCCAACTTGCTTGCTCATGAAGACCTCGGGCATTTGAGGAAACCCATCATCGAAATATGCAAGCCAAGTTCTATAATGAAAATTCCCACTAGTATATGAAAGTGAAAGCATAGGAGACTCTCTCTATGAAGAACATGGTGCTACTCTGAAGCACAAGTGTGGTAAAAAGATAGTAGCATTGCCCCTTCTCTCTTTTTCTCTCATTTTTTTATTTTTTCTTTTTCTTTTTCTTTTTGGTGGGCTTCTTTGGCCTCTTTTTTTATATTTGGGCTTCTTTGGCCTCTTTTATTTTTCATAAAGTCCGGAGTCTCATCCCGGCTAGTGGGGGAATCATAGTCTCCTTCATCTTTTCCTCACTGGGGCAATGCTCTAATAATGATGATCATCACACTTTTATTTACTTACAACTCAATATATAGAACAAAGATATGACTCTATATGAATGCTTCCGGTGGTGTACCGGGATGTGCAATGATCTAGCATAGCAATGACATCAAAAAACGGACAAGCCATGAAAACATCATGCTAGCTATCTTACGATCATGCAAAGCAATATGACAATGAATGCTCAAGTCATGTATATGATGATGATGGAAGTTGCATGGCAATATATCTCGGAATGGCTATGGAAATGCCATGATAGGTAGGTATGGTGGCTGTTTTGAGGAAGATATAAGGAGGCTTATGTGTGATAGAGCGTATCATATCACGGGGTTTGGATGCACCGGCGAAGTTTGCACCAACTCTCAAGGTGAGAAAGGGCAATGCACGGTACCGAAGAGGCTAGCAATGATGGAAGGGTGAGAGTGCGTATAATCCATGGACTCAACATTAGTCATAAAGAACTCATATACTTATTGCAAAAATCTACAAGCCATTGAAAATAAAGTACTACGCCCATGCTCCTAGGGGGATAGATTGGTAGGAAAAGACCATCGCTCGTCCCTGACCGCCATTCATAAGGAAGACAATCAATAAATAAAATTGTGCTCCAACTTCATCACAAAGCGGTTCACCATACGTGCATGCTACGGGAATAGGGCTGGAATTCGACCTGAGTCGAGATAGCTCGGCTCGACTCGCTAGAGCTCGTTTCGTTTACGAGCTAGCTCGACTCGACTCGTTACTATAACGAGCTCAAACCCAAGATTGGCTCGACTTGTATAACTCGCGAGCTGGCTCGTTTAGCTTGTTAATCTCATTAAAGATATAAACATAAAGCCCTCAAATATGATAAAAATGATTATGTATATATTAAACATATATATCACTAAACAATTGTAATTTCCTTGTAACACATGAGTCTCCTAGGAGGCTAGGCCTTCAACGGCTGGGCCTTGGGTTATGCGCCTGGGACATAGGTTGTTGAGTGGCTGATCTTTCTTTGTATTGGGAGTGTATGATCTATTGTGTCGAGCCTAACGAGTTACACGAGTACTCGTGAGATTGGCTTGTTTAACTTGGTCTATAAACGATCTTAAACTAAAGCTCAGCTCGACTCGTTATTCTTCGAGTTCGAGTCGATTCGAGCCGAGTCATGAGGTACTTGTTTAGCTCGCGAGCTTCGAGCTTTTTTCCAGCCATATACGGGAATCACAAACCTCAACACAAGTATTTCTACTAATCCATAATCACCCACTAGCATAACTCTAATATCACCACCTTTATATCGCAAAACTATTGCAAGGAATCAAACATATCATATTCAGCGATCTACAAGTTTATGTAGGATTTTATGACTAACCATGTGAATGACCAATTCCTGTCATCTCTCTAAATAGATATAAGTGAAGCAAGAGAGTTTAATTCTTTCTACAAATGATATGCCCACGCTCTAACAAGTATAAGTGAAGCAAAAGAGCATTCTACAAATGGTGATTTTCTATGTGAAGAGAAACAGGCAATCCAAACTTCAAATGATATAAGTGAAGCACATGAAGCATTCTATAAAGCCACAGTCAAAAGATATGAATGAACTGCAATGAGCATTCTGTAAATCAACCAAGGACTATGCCATACCAGCATGGTGCATAAAATAAAAATGAAAAACTAAATGCAAAAGATGCTCCAAGACTTCCACATAATGCATGAACGAAACAAATTCGAAAACAAACCGATACTTGTTGAAGAAAGAGGGGATGCCTTCCGGGGCATCCCCAAGCTTAGACGCTTGAGTCTCCTTGAATATTTACTTGGGTGCCTCGGGCATCCCCAATCTTAAGCTTTTTCCTCTCTTCCTTTTCCTCATATCGAGACCTCTTCGTTTAGGCAATTCATCCACACAAAACTTCAACAGAAAACTCGGTAAGATCCGTTAGTATAATAAAGCAAATCACCACTCTAAGTACTATTGCAAACCAATTCATATTTTGTTTTTTCATTGTTTCTACTGTAATATAACTTTTCCATGGCTTAATCCACTAATATAAATTGATAGTTTCATCAAAACAAGCAAACTATGCATCAAAAACAGAATCTGTCAAAAACAGAACAGTCTGTAGAAATCTGAACATTCACCATACTTCTGGTACCCCAAAAATTCTACCAAAATTTGGAAAAATAATAAAGTTGTATAGAAAGACAGTGCAAAAGGAATCAGAACCAATTGACGTTCCAGTTAAAAATGTAAAATCGCTCACTACAGCCAAAGTTTCTGTCCTGCACCGTACAAACCAACAAGCATTGTAAACATCCTAAAGGCAAACCTTGGCACATTATTTTTATAATACAATGGAATTGTACAAGGGGATAATTATTTTTGATGAAAAGTTTCTGTAATCAAGATTCACAAAGTTTCCGTGAGCATGAACAAAGTTCAAGGCTAGCTCCCACTTCAACAATGCTTATCTTTCTCCTTTTCACTTTCCTTTTTGAAAAGTTTTTAGGTTCCCCTCTTTATTTTTGTGTTTTAAACTATATGAAAGCACTCAACAGAAATAAATGACTCTCTAAAACTTCCGAGTTTTCTCCCTGGCAGCGCTTTCTTTAAAGCCATTAAGCTAGGCATTTAGTGCTCAAGTAATGGATCCACCCGGATCCCAAGGTATATCAAAGCCAATTTTAATTAACAATGATTTTTAATTTAGTAGTGAGCACAAAGTAACATAAATCATGCAACAACGAAGTCTAACTCTCTTCCTATGCATCAGCATGTCATAAAAGAACAATTCATGCACACATAGTAAAGGCCAATGCATAGTATAAGCAGTTTCTTGTAATTTCATAGTATGGGAAACATAGAGAGGTGGAGATATAGTTCCTCTCTCATAATAATTGCAAGTAGGAGCAGCAAGCACATCCATATTACATTCATCAAAATTATCATGTGCAATGATAAAAGGCAACCCATCAATACAATCCTTAATAAGCACAAACTTCTCCGGTATGGTGTGGTCGGGAGAATTCAAAAAGATAATAGGACTATCATGCATGGGTGCAATAGCAACAATTTCATTTTTAACATAAGGAACTATAGCAAGTTCATCTCCATAAGCATAATTCATATTGGCATCTTGGCCACAAGCATAGCAAGCATCATCAAAAAGGGATATTTCAAACAAATTCAAGGGATCATAGCAATCTCCTTTGGTAAGCATGAAGGGGAATTAAATAATGTATGAGTTGGAGGGTTACTCTCATTAGAAGGTGGGCACGGGTAGCTAATCCGCTCTTCCTCCTTTTGTTCTTCACTCTCCTCATCATCTTTTTCATCCAATGAGCTCACTGTTTCATCAATTTCTTCTTCCATACCTTCCGGCAAAATATTAGTCTCTTCTTGGACAACGGAGACTTTCTCAATAAATGCATTAATATTGTAATTGTATTCATAATTTTCATAGCAATATCTAAGTATAACAAGATTTTCTGGTCTATAAGCCGAATCATCAAAATCATCAAACGCTTTAAACATAGATTCAACCTCATAAGCACCCATAAAAGCAACAAATTCTTCTATCTGTTCCACATCATAGTAATCAAAGATACCATTAGCATAAGAAGCTAAGGTTTCATTATCATTGAATTTGCATGAAAAGGGAAGGTGTGGAGACTTCATCCTAGAGCAGCAAGTATAATCATGCATCAAGCACAGTTGCCTAGCATACCACTTCAACAGTTGAATTTGATTCCATAATAGTTTCCCTTTTTGTGTCAAGCGATAATCCCTAAAGTATTCATGTTGATCCAAGGTTACTCCCATAACATAATTGAGTTGGGTTTTCTCAGGATTATCAAAGTAGTACATAATATCTTGAACATAACGAGCATCGAGGGTTTTAGGAGGTTCCCCATCTCCATGAGTAGCAAGTACACCTAATTTTTTTGGTATTTCATGTTCCATATCCATAACTAAAGATAAAACAACTTAGAATAGCAAATAAAAATTACTTAGTGATAAAGCAGACAAGCACACACGAGAATATTCACCCCACGCTATGACTCCCCGGCAACGGCGCCAGAAAAAGGTCTTGATAACCCGCAAGTATACAGGATCGCAACAGTTTTCGATAAGTAAGAGTGTCGAACCCAACGAGGAGCTAAAGGTAGAATAAATATTCCCTCAAGTTCTATCGACCACCGATACAACTCTACGCGCGCTTGACGTTCGCTTTACCTAGAACAAGTATGAAACTAGAAGTACTTTGTAGGTGTGATAGGATAGGTTTGCAAGATAATAAAGAGCACGTAAACAAAAACTAGGGGCTGTTTAGATAAAGATGCAATAAAGTAAATATTAGTAGAGAGCTTTTTGTTACGAGAAAGTTATTTGTCCAAGGCAATCGATAACTAGACTGGTAATCATTGTTGCAATTAGGCATAAGCTAACAAACTTTCTCTACTTGGATCATATGCACTTATGATTGCAACTCTAGCAAGCGTCCGCAACTACTAAAGATTCATGAAGGTAAAACCCAACCATAGCATTAAAGTATCAAGTCCCCTTTTATCCCATACGCAAACAACCTACTTACTCGGGTTTGTGTTTCAGTCACTCACGCAACCCACCATAAGCAAATCATAAACATATTGCAAACCCTACAGCGGGAATCCCTCACGCTTGCGCGACATGGAGGGCACCATAGGAGAACACCAATAATAAAACGTGCAACTCAAACCAATCACGATCATCAATTAACTCATAGGACAAAACGGATCTACTCAAACATCATAAGATAGCCATACATCATTGGGAAATAATATATAGCATTGAGCACCATGTTTAAGTAGAGATTACAGCGGGTAAGAGAGAGGTTACACCGCTGCATAGAGGGAGGAAGAGTTGGTGATGAAGGCGGTGAAGTTGTTGGTGAAGATCGCGGTGATGATGATGGCCCCTGGTAGCGCTCCGGCGCCACCGGAAGCAAGGGGGAGAGAGCCCCCCTTCTTCTTATTCTTCCTTGACCTCCTCCCTAGATGGGAGAAGGATTTCCCCTCTGGTCCTTGGCTCCCATGGCGTGGGAGGGGTGAGAGCCCCTCCGAGATTGGATCTATCTCTCTGTTTTTGCGTTCTCAGATTCTACCCCTTCACCGTTTCTTAAATATCCGGAGATCCGTAACTGCGATTGGGGTGAATCTTTCGCCCAGATCTTTCTCATAAAATTAGCTTTCTTGCGCCAAAAGAAGAGCATCAACTGCCTTACGGGTGGCCCACAAGAGTCCAGGGCGCGCCCAGGGGGGAGGGCGCGCCCCCTGTCTCGTGGCCACCCCGGACATTGTTTCGCGTTGATTTTACTTCCCAAAAATCATAAATATTCCAAAAAAAATCTCAGTCCGTTTTTATCCCGTTTGGACTCCGTCTGATATTGGGTTTCTGCGAAACAAAAAAACATGCAACAGACAGGAACTGGCACTGGGCACTGGATCAATATGTTAGTCCCAAAAATAGTATAAAAAGTTGCCAAAAGTATATGAAAGTTGAATAATATTGGCATGGAACAATCAACAATTATAGATACGACGGAGACGTATCAATAACCTCGCTGCCCTCCGCACTGGCAAAGATCGCCCGCTCCGCCTCCACGAGCTCCGGGTGCTGCCGGCAGAGCTCTTGCATGTAGGCCTCGTCGGTGGCCTCAGCCTCGAGGCACTCCCACGCCTCGCGGTCCTCCCGCGCCATAGCCGAGCTCACCACCCTTGGATCTGGCAGAACGAGGTCGACCGGACATGCGCCGAAGGGGAAATTGATCCTAGCCGCTGCACCGTGGTAGCGGACCTGCCAACAGTCATACTCCATGGACACGAGCTCGGCCGTGTGGAAGCTACCGAGCCATCGGCGGGTGTGGGTCTCCCGATCTGTAATCTCGGCGACCCACGTCCCCCACCGCCGCTGCTGGACCCTGAGGTAGGAACTCGTCGGACTGGCGTAGGGGCGCGGCGGCGGGCGGATTGGGGGATCCGGTGACGGCGGATCGAGCCCGTGGAGGACGGCAGGGACACCTCGGGGGCCACCTCGCCGTTGTCGGGCGAAAAGGCCACGATAAAACTCTTTTTTTCCATTGGCTTCTTGAGATCCCCGGCACACAGGTAGAGGTTGAGGATCGAGGCGCCGACGATGGCGGCGACCTACTAATGGTTTCAAGGGTGGTGTGTGTCTGTGTGAGCGGAGGTTTTGGGGAGTGTGTGGTGTGTGTGGAGGGGGGTGGGGTGTTTGAGGAAATACTACGGCAACTGAAAATTTTACTAGGCGGGGCTACTGAAAATTTGGATCAAGGGCGAGCAGATATTTTTGAGGTTGCGAGGGATGCAGAGGCGGGAGTAAAATGCCGGGGCAACTGAAAATTTGAATCAAGGGACTGAAGTAAAGCGAGAGTAATAGACATCATAGACGGTCCGCACATACTAATCGTGTGCTATCAAACATTAAAACCTTCCAGGCGGTAGATATTTTTGAGAGGAGGCAGTAATATTTTCCAGATTGCGAGGGATGCAGAGGCGGGAGTATTTGGGGAGCGAGCTAGTGTGCTTGACACGTCGGCTGTGGACTGTAGCTGACACACCTTCTCGCGTAAGCCGTAGGCGTACTATACACCGACGGTGCTCGAGGATATTTTGTACCTCATCTCACACGGTTGGTGATAATAAACTGTGTGGGATCTACTTGATTTTTCATCTTGATTAGAATTACATAATGGGGTCACAATGGCAATGGATGGTGTTTGAATTGCTAGACCATTTATCTGTAGTGAACATGCAACTATATGTGTGTCGTAAAAGAATTGGAATTATTCAGGGTTCGTTTGGACATTTTATACATTAAACTAGTTTTCTAGCCATTCAGGTGCACAATTCAAAATTAAACTACATGCACATGCTCCGGTGCATATAAATTGGTTGAAAAATCAAATATGTGTCCTTGGGTGCATGCTTAGGTCCCATGTAAGAAATGGGAATGAATTTCAAACACCAGGGCAAACATTGAGATACCTGGTTTTTTAATTCCTATAAATCCAAAACACGCCTGAAAATCATGAAACTTGGCATGGTGTCATGACATGGCACCAACATCCTGCGGTAATTTTTTTGGCCGAATTGGGACAAGCTTTGGTGTAATCTTCTTGCAAACCGGAGCTTCCGTCAAGAAGGCTCGTGGTTCCGAGAGGGAACGTTTCACCTCCGTGTTCGAAACGACATACGTACACTGCCTTCTCGCGTCTTAATTTTTTTACACAGGCATATTAGACCAAATAGAAGTATCGTGTTAAATTTTGAAATTATTCTGGGTTCGCTTGGCCTTTTTTATAAATTAATTGAGTTTCTGGGCATTTAATGTGCATAATTCAAATTTGAACTACAGGCACATGCTTCATTGCACCAAAGTTTGTTGAAAAATCACATGTGTGTCCTTGAATTTCTAGGTCCCATGCAAGAAATGGGAATGAAATTCAAACATCTGAGCGTCGTGGCTCGGCTGAAAAGATTGAGAAACTTGGTTTTTTAATTCCTGTAAATCCAAAACACGCCTGAAAATCATGAAACTTGGCATGGTGTCATGACACGGCACCAACATGCTGCGGTATTTTTTTTGGCCGAATTGGGACAAGCTTTGGCGTAAGCTTCTTGCAAACCGGAGCTTCCCTCAAGAAGGCTCGTGGTTCCGAGAGGGAACGTGTCACCTCCGTGTGTGAAATTACATACGTACACTGCCTTCTCCCGCCTTAATTTTTTACATAGGCAGATTAGACCAAATAGAAGTATCGTGCTAAATTTTGGAATTATTCCGGGTTCGTTTGGCCTTTTCTATACAATAATTAAGTTTGTGGGCATTTAATGTGCGTAATTCAAATTTGAACTACAAGCACATGCTTCAGTGCACCAAAGTTGGTTGAAAAATCATAGGTGTGTCCTTGGGTGAATTTCTAGGTCCCATGCAAGAAATGGCAATGAAATTCAAACAACTAGGCATTGGGGCTCGGCCAGAAAGATTGAGAAACTTGGTTTTTTTAATTCATGTAAATCCAAAACAGGCCTGAAAATCATGAAACTTGGCATGATGTCATGACATGGCACCAACATGCCGCGGTAATTTTTTGGCCGAATTGGGACAAGCTTTGGTGTAAGCTTCTTGCAAACAAGAGCTTCCCTCAAGAAGGCTCGTGGTTCCGAGAGGGAACGTGTCACCTCCGTGTGTGAACTGACATACGTAAATTGCCTTCTCCCGCCTTAATTTTTTTACACAGGCAGATTAGACCAAATAGAAGTATCGTGCTAAATTTTGGAATTATTCCGGGTTCATTTGGCCTTTTTATACATTAATTGAGTTTCTGGGCATTTAATGCGCATAATTCAAATTTGAACTACAAGCACATGCTTCAGTGCACCAAAGTTGGTTGAAAAATAACATGGGTGTCCTTGGGTGAATTTATAGGTTCTCATGCAAGAAATAGGAATGAAATGCAAACATCTGGGCATCGTGGCTCGGCCAGAAAGATTGAGAAACTTGGTTTTTTAATTCCTATAAATCTAAAACACGCCTGAAAATCATGAAACTTGGCATGGTGTCATGACATGGCACCACATGATGCGGTAAGTTTTTGGCCGAATTGGAACAAGCTTTGGTGTAAGCTTCTTGCAAACTGGAGCTTCCCTCAAGAAGGCTCGTGGTTTTGAGAGGGAACGTGTCACCTCCGTGCGCGAAACAACATACGTACACTGCCTTCTCCCGCCTTAATTTTTTTACACATACAGATTAAACCAAATAGAAGTATCGTGCTAAATTTTGGAATTATTCCGGGTTTGTTTGGCATTTTTATACATTAATTGAGTTTCTAGGCATTTAATGTGCATAATTCAAATTTGAACTACAAGCACATGCTCCAGTGCACCAAAGTTGATTGAAAAATCACATTTGTATCCTTGGGTGAATTTCTGGGTCCCATGCAAGAAATGGAAATGAAATTCAAACATCTGGGCGTCGTGGCTCGGCCAGAAAGATTGAGAAACTTGGTTTTTTAATTCCTGTAAATCCAAAACATGCCTGAAAATCATGAAACTTGGCATGGGGTCATGACATGGCACCAACATGTTGTGGTAATTTTTCTATTCGATTTGGGAAGGCGCACACATCAAAAATCAAAAAAAGTCATTTTGGAACAAGTGTTGTCATGTTATAAATTGGAAACACAAGTATTATCGAAACCGTGGGCGTTCTTCTTACCAATTACGTGCCGCCACACGTCCCCTTTTTTTATTGGCTACGAGGTGCCGTGCAGTGTAGCTATTTGAGTATGGGAGGCGTGCGATCAGACCCCTGCGCGTGCTCATCGGGAGGAGAGCCCTTTGACCTCTACCCACCGTGCACCTCCCTCCCAATGTCTCCATTAATGGCGCCCGAGCCCCTATTCTAGGGAGTGGCTATATGTCTCACTGGACTGAGATTTAAGAGAGAAAAATGAAAATCTGAAAAGAAAGTTTTGCACGGATCTTGATGTAAGATCGAACGGACCTATATAGCATTGACTTGACTTATAGCAAGCATGATGAATATAAGGACGATGACAGTGGATAATAATTGTCTTACATATTTAGGAACATAATTAAAAAAAACCACATGCGGCAACGCCCGAAATACACAAGGGCAAAGGAAGAAGGAAGACAATGATCTGGCTCGCTGATCTCTATTTTCTTGATGCGTTGTTGTAGGCCGCGGGAACTAGGCTCCGCAGCGAGCGGCGATGAGCTCTTTCTTGTCCTCAAGATGCTGCTTGAGAGCATCCACGGATTCCTCCACCATCCTTTTGTGCTCGATGCGCAGCATGGCCTTCTCGTCCATAAGTTTCTCGACGATGACGTCGGTCCTCTTCAACAAGGCAGTGGTCTCCTCCTGCTGCTCGGCACTTCCGATGATCTTCGCCCTCAGCAGGTCGCGCTTGGCCAGGAGCTTCGCATTGCTCTCATTTAGTTGCTGGATGACGCCGGTAGCCTGTTCAAAAGAGGCTTTCATGTCGTCCTACAACCTCGCCCAGCCGGAGATCCGATCCATATGGCTATGGCCGCCGCATGCATGCACTTCCCAGGCCGCCACGGCGGACATCTCTGCTGCATTTGTGGTGTGGCGGGACATCTCTTCTGCTTCCGGACCAGTCTGCTACATCGACAGCGCGGCGGGACCTCTCTGCTGCTTCGGCGGCACGGCGGTACCTCTATGCTACTACGGCTGCGCGGCGGGACATGCCGGCTACTTTCGTGGCGAGGCGGTACATCTCTCACGCTTGTGCTTCCATGCACGCATCTCCCTGGTAGCAATCTCTCGACCCAGAACTCACGCTGGCCATGGCAGACGCAAGGGAACGATGATGAATGACTTGTTTGTTTTTGTGGATGAGGAGTTGTGGAGGAATGTGCAGTCATCTTGGAGTAGTATTATTTATAAACGAGTACTAATACGCACCTAAGTGTGAAACCGTTTAGGTTTTGATTGGTGTGAACAAGTTTGCAATCAAATATAGCGTGGCAGTAATTTGGAATGTGACGGGACGCAGGCTCAAAATTTATTGACGGTTATAAGTGTGGCACTATTCCCGGAAGGCGTAACGTGGGCACGCCTTCTTGGCCGCGTACGTGGCGCTTGCACCATAGGGTGCACTGCAATAGTCAATGTCAGTACACATCTTGTTTTAACAATCGTGCACGCTCGTTATTACCATCGCGCATGCTTCTTTTAATTGGAATGTGTGTGCCCGTCTAGCGCACACACGTTGATCTATCTAACTGTTTCTGTTTGTTGTGGCTAATCACAAATAGTTCATCCGTGTGAAGTGTATGCCATCAATCGCAGACACTTTGATCTGGCTGACCCGTTTCTGTTATGTTGCCTAATCACAAATAGTTAATCCTTCTGAAGCGTATGCCCTCAATCACACACACATTTATCTAGCTGCCCATTTCTATTGTTCCTCCTCATCACAAATAGTTCATCCGAGTGAACCGTATGCTATATATCGCACACGCCTTCATCTGGCTACCCGTTTCTTTTGTTCCGCCTCATTGCAAACAGTTCATTGTATTGAACCATATGACGTGCATCGCACACGCAATTAAAATCAGAACCGTGTTTGATGCATCTGGCAGGGCAAACGTTTTGCACCTTTTTTGATGGTTCTTTTACACCACCGTTTGTGATTATTGCATCGCACACAGTTTCGTCGAAGGGTCTCTGATCGTAATGTCGCGTTATGTCACAGCCTGGTTTTTGCCCTCTTTTTCTTTGCTTGATTTTCAGCTGAGTTGGTTTTGAACTTGGAGTTTTGAATCATTCCATTTGGACTTGATCACTTGGGTATCCCTTGATTTTCACCCAAGTGCCCCCCTTGACTCTTCTAATCCATCATTTCACCCTTGGCCAACCCAACAATATTGCTTGGAATATTTTTCTTAAATGAAAAATATTCATTTTGCCCCTAAAACCCTAGCCAAACTCTTTGACCTCCAAAGCAACCCTCATTTCTGTTGCCCTAAAAATCCTGAGAAAAATCCCAAATATTGGGCACATTTCTGAGCAAAAATATTTCACCACTTTTTGGAGTATTTTGGCTACAGAAAATATTTTCACTTCTGGGCTGAAATGGTAGTTTCTACAGCAACTACCTTTTTACTAGCTCCAATGTAGCTGGTTTTCCCTGAGCTTATTCACCTTAGTAAGAGTCAGTAAAATCCCAAAGCTCAGCCCTTGAATCCCTGTGGTTTGACCACAGTAACTGTTCAAAGTTTCTGTCCAGTAACTTAACCTCTTCATCATTTCACTTCTACTGCACCTGGAAACAAACCGAGCCATGGTAACACCTAAGTTTACTAAGGACTACACGCCAGACATCATGGTTAGTGCATATGTGGCCTGATGTCACGGTCCACGCGGTGACCACGTTCGTCCGAGCGTGCTGGCATGCCAAACATGCGCGCTCTGTGCGTCGCCAGTGCCTCTGTGGCGTGCGTGCTCGCTGCTCGGCCGGCCTGAGCGTGTCCCCCCTCGCCACCATCCTCGTCTCCACCCCATTAACTCCTCCCTGCCGCTCCCCGACACCGGAGCTCGCCGCAGCGAGCACGAGCATGGTCCGGCCAACGGCACAGTGCCCGTGCACTGTGTTCGTCCCTTTCCTCCTCGCTCCTATGCTCGTCCGCGTCTGCGCACAGCTCTCGCTTGACCCCTGTCGCCTTCCCTCTCTCTCTCTCTAACGCTGCTCGTCACCGGGCGCCGTGGACAAGTGTCCACTGGCAGAGCCCGAAACCCCCTCGCCGCTCGCCTATATAAGGAGCCACCCCCAGCCTCCTCGAGCACCATTCCGCACTCTCTCACACCCCACAAACTAGTAGGAAGCCGCAGCTCGGCCGGGCAGGCCGCGGGCTGCCGTTCCGGAGCCGAGCTCGCCGGCGATCCCCTCTGGATCGTCCCCGCAGCTCCGGCCACTCCCAAGCCAAGGCGACCCCGCCAGGGCCTCTGTGAAGCTAACACCCCTAGCCAGAGCCCCTGGAGCCACCCCTAGCCCTCGTCTTCCTCATCTCCGGCGACCACCGTGTTCTGCCTCCGCTTGCGAGGAAGAATCCGACACCGTCCGTTCACCATTAGCCAACCTAAGGGTACGAGCAGGTGCGCAAGAACCTTCTCCATCGATCCCTTCCTCCCGCTTTCCTCCAAGAAGCCTCAACACCGGCGTAAGCTCCGGCGAAGCACTGCGCCTCTCTGTTTCTTTCTCCCCTCCCTCCGACCTGAATAGCGGGGGCCGCTAGTTAGCCACTCACTATGCGCACGAAGCGGTATGAGTGGTGGCGCCCTGGGAAAATACGCCATCGACGTCACCCCCTCTTTGTTTTCTTTTTCAAATTCATTTAAATTCCAGTAGCATTCAAACAGCCATAACTTTTATTCTACAAGTCCAAATGCAGTGATTCTTTTTGCATTGTGTTCTGTGTCCAAAAATCTAACAGCCCCCCAAAGATGGGATTTTTCCTTGCTGTCTAGATTTTCTGGCAATTTTCAGAAGGTTTCTTGATATTTTCATTTGTGGTTTTTGAATGTTTTCAGAGGAACCAGCTTGTCTTGAGGATCACCAGGAGCTTTGTGAACCTCATCAGTACTAAGGCAAGCCACGGTAACATTTTCATGGTGCCACTTCAATATTTATGATTTTCATACTTGAACTTATGAATATTGATGCATTTAAATTAGTTATATAAAAAATATATTCTGTTATATGCTTGTTATGTTATAATGCTCGAACTTCAGTATGTTTGAAGTAAATATTGTTGATAAGATAATGAGAACTTAGTTGCTAGTGATAAATAAATAATATGGTCATAAAGCTTGATGAGTATTTTGAATATTAATTTTGCATGAGGTAAAATGATGATAATTGCTGGAAATAGTTCTGGTATGAGTAAATAGAGGTTTTAACCAGTATAGTAGCATGATGTTATGTTGGCTCCGTGGGAGCGTGGTTGGTGTAGCCATTGCACGGTTATGTGAGGCATATGTTAAGTGATGCATGGTATGACAGTATGACACCGATTATTTTCTTTTCACATTAAGTTGAACCTGATTAATAATTCAACTTGAACATGTTGTTGACCGGGTCGTGGTGTGATACATCTCCAACGTATCTATAATTTTTGATTGTTCCATGCTATTATATACCCCTTTTGGATGTTTATGGGCTTTATTTTACATATTTATATCATTTTTGGGACTAACCTACTAACCGGAGGCCCAGCCCATATTGCTGTTTTTTTGCCTATTTCAGTATTTCGAAGAAAAGGAATATCAAACGGAGTCCAAACGGAATGAAACCTTCAGGAGCGAGATTTTTGGAACGAACGTGATCCGGAGAGCTTGGAGTGAAAGTCAAGAAGCTTCTGAGGGCCCCACGAGATAGGGGGCCGCCCCCCCTATAGGGCACGCCCCCTGTCTCGTGGGCCCCTCGGGCGGCCACCGACGTACTTCTTCCTCCTATATATACCTACGTACCCCGAAAACATCCAGGAGCACCACGAAACACAATTTCCACCGCCGTAACCTTCTGTATCCGCGAGATCTCATCTTGGAGCCTTCGTTGGCACTCTGCCAGAGGGGAAATCGACCATGGAGGGCCTCTACATCAACATCCTTGCCCCTCCGATGAGTTGTGAGTAGTTTACTACAGACCTACGGGTCCATAGTTATTAGCTAGATGGCTTATTCTCTCTTTTTGGATCTCAATACAATGTTCTCCCCCTCTCTTGTGGAGATCTATTCAATGTAAACTCTTTTTGCGGTGTGTTTGTCGAGATCCGATGAATTGTGGGTTTATGATCAAGTTTATCTATCAATAATATTTGAATCTTCTCTGAATTCTTTTATGTATGATTGAGTTATCTTTGCAAGTCTCTTCGAATTATCAGTTTGGTTTGGCCTACTAGATTGGTCTTTCTTGCCATGGGAGAAGTGCTTAGCTTTGGGTTCAATCTTGCAGTGTCCTTACCCAGTGACAGAAAGGGTTGCAAGGCACGTATTGTATTGTTGCCATCGAGGATAACAAGATGGGGTTTATACCATATTGCATGAGTTTATCCCTCTACATCATGTCATCTTGCTTAATGCGTTGCTCTGTTCTTATGAACTTAATACTCTAGATGCAGGCAGGAGTCGGTCGATGTGTGGAGTAATAGTAGTAGATGCAGGCAGGAGTTGGTCTACTTGTTATGGACGTGATGCCTATATACATGATCATGCCTAGATAATCTCATAACTATGCGCTTTTCTATCAATTGCTCGACAGTAATTTGTTCACCCACCATAATACTTATGCTATCTTGAGAGAAGCCTCTAGTGAAACCTATGGCCCCCGGGTCTATCTCTTATCATATTTGCTTTCAATCTACCTTTATTTGCATCTTTACTTTTTGCATCTATATTATAAAATACCAAAAATATATCTATCTTATCATACTATCTTTATTAGATCTCACTTTCGCAAGTGGCCGTGAAGGGATTGACAACCCCTTTATTGCGTTGGTTGCGAGTTCTCAGTTTGTTTGTGTAGGTGCGTGGGACTTTTGAGGAGCCTCCTACTGGATTGATACCTTAGTTCTCAAAAATGAGGGAAATACTTACGCTACACTTTGCTGCATCACCCTCTCCTCTTCGAGGAAAACCAACGCAAGCTCAAGACATAGCAAGAAGGATTTCTGGCGCCGTTGCCGGGGAGGTCTTTGCTCAAGTCAAGACATACCAAGTACCCATCACAAATCCATCTCCCTCGCATTTACATTATTTGCCATTTGCCTCTCGTTTTCCTCTCCCCCACTTCACCCTTGCTGTTTTATTCGCGCTCTCTTTCCCAATCTCCTCCTCTCTTTTTCTCTTGCTATTTTTCTGTTTGCTTGTGTGTTGGATTACTTGTTGCCATGGTGCAGGATAATACCAAATTGTGTGATTTCTCGAATACCAATAATAATGATTTCCTTAGTACTCCGATTGCTCCTCTTAATAATGATGAGTCTTGTGAAATCAATACCGCTTTGCTGAATCTTGTTATGAAAGATCAATTTGCCGGCCTTCCTAGTGAAGATGCCGCTACTCATCTAAACAATTTTGTTGATTTGTGTGATAAGCAAAAGAAGAAAGATACGGATAACAATATTGTCAAATTGAAGTTATTTCCGTTTTCACTTCGAGATCGTGCTAAAGTTTGGTTTTCGTCTTTGCCTAAAAATAGTATTGATTCTTGGAACAAGTGCAAAGATGCTTTTATCTCTAAGTATTTTCCTCCCGCTAAGATAATCACTCTTAGGAACGATATTATGAATTTTAAACAACTTGATCATGAGCATGTTGCCCAATCTTGGGAAAGAATGAAATTGATGCTTTGCAATTGCCCTACTCATGGTTTGAATTTATGGATGATCATACAAAATTTTTATGCCGGTTTGAACTTTGCTTCTAGAAATCTTTTAGATTCGGCTGCGGGAGGCACGTTTATGGAAATTAAGTTAGGATATGCTACAAAATTGCTTTATAATATTATGGCTAATTATTCTCAATGGCACACCGAAAGATCTTCTAGTAAAAAAGTGCATGCTATAGAAGAAATCAATGTTTTGAGTGGAAAGATGGATGAACTTATGAAGATGTTTGCTACTAAAAATACTCCTCTTGATCCCAATGATATGCCTTTGTCTTCCTTGATTGAGAATAATAATGAATCTATGGATGTGAATTTTGTTGGTAGGAATAGTTTTGGAAACAATGCTTATAGAGGAAATTTTAATGCTAGACCGTTCCCTAGTAATTCCTCTAATAATTATGGAAATTCCTACAATAATTCTTATGATAATTTTAATAAGATTCCCTCTGATTTTGAGAATAGTGTGAAAGAATTTATGATTTCTCAAAAGAATTTTAATGCTTTGCTTGAAGAAAAATTGATCAAAGTTGATGATTTGGCTAGGAATGTTGATAGACTTTAAGATTAGATCTTCTCCTCCTAAGCATGATATCAATGAGTCTCTCAAAGTAATGAGAATTTCCATTGACGAGTGCAAGGAAAGAACCGCTAGATTGCGTGCTAAGAAGGAAAGCTTTATAAAAGCGTGTTCTTCTAGTTTCCATGAAAATAATGATGAGGATCTTAAAGTTATTGATGTGTCTCCGATTAGATCTATGTTTTTTAATATGATTTTTTTGATGATTATGGGAGTGATGATGAATCAACTTTGCCCAGAAGGCGTCCCAAAAATTCGGAGTCTTTAGATCTTAATGTTAAATTTGGTAAAAGTGAGATTGGAGAATCATCAACTTCTAATAATATTGAACCTACTATCTCGGATTTCAAGGAATTTGATTATGATAATTTCTCTTTAAAAGGTTGTATTTCCTTGTTGCAATCCGTTGTTAATTCTCCTCATGCTTATAGTCAAAACAAAGCTTTTACCAAACATATTGTTGATGCCTTGATGCAATCTTATGATGAAAAACTTAATTTGGAAGTTTCTATACCTAGAAAACTTAATGATGAGTGGGAACCTACTATAAAGATTAGAATTAAAGATTATGAGCATTTTGCTTTGTGTGATTTGGGTGCTAGTGTTTCCACGATTCCGAAAATTTTATGTGATATTCTAGGTTTCCATGATCTTGAAGATTGCTCTTTAAATTTACACCTTGCGGATTCCACCATTAAAAAGCCAATGGGAAGGATCAATGATGTTCTTATTGCTGCAAATAGGAATTTGGTGCCTGTAGATTTTATCGTTCTTGATATAGATTGCAATCTTTCTTGCCCTATTATTCTTGGTAGACCTTTCATTAGAACGATTGGTGCGATTATTGATATGAAGGAAGGGAACATTAGATTCCAATTTCCCTTAAAGAAAGGCATGGAGCACTTTCCGAGAAAGAAAGTCAAATTACCTTATGAATCCATCATGCGTGCAACTTATGAATTTAGTGCCAAAGATGGCACTCGTTAGATCTATCTTTGCCTTTTATGCCTAGCTAGGGGCGTTAAACTATAGCGCTAGTTGGGAGGCAACCCAATTTTATTTATGTTTTTTGTTTTTGCTCCTGTTTAGTAATAAATCTTGCATCTACCTTCTGTTTAGATGTGTTTTTATCTTTTAATTAGTGTTTGTGCCAAGTAGAACCTATAGGATAACCTACGATGATAGTTGATTTGATTCTGCTGAAAAACAGAAACTTTGTGCGCACGAATATAATTTTTTTAAATCACAAGAACGTGATTTTGCGTTGATTCTTTTTTCTGATGTTCAATAAACAAATTTTACAGGACTTCCTATTTTGGTAGGATTTTTTGAGTTCCATAAGTTTGCGTTAGTTACAGATTGCTACAGACTGTTCTGTTTTCGACAAATTCTGTTTTTCATGTGTTGTTTGCTTATTTCAATGCATCTATGGCTAGTAATTCAGTCTATGAACGATAAAGAAGTTGGAATACAGTAGGTTTAACACCAAAATAAATAAAGAATGAGTTCATTGCAGTAACTTATGTGGTGGTTTTGTTTTCTTTCACTAACGGAGCTTATAAGATTTCCTGTTGAGTTTTGTGTTGTGAAGTTTTCAAGTTTTGGGTAAAGCTTTTATGGACTATGGAATAAAGGGTGGCAAGAGCCTAAGCTTGGGGATGCTTATGGCACCCCAATATATTCAAGAATAGCCAAAAGCCTAAGCTTGGGGATGCCCCGGGAAGGCATTCCCTCTTTCGTCTTCGTTCATTGGTAACTTTACTTGGAGCTATATTTTTATTCTCCACATGATATGTGTTTTGCTTGGAGCGTCGTGTATTATATTAGTCTTTGCTTTTTAGTTTACCACAATCATCCTTGCTGTACACACCTTTTGGGAGAAGCCTATTTGATTAGAATTTGCTAGAATACTCTATGTGCTCCACTTATATCTTTTGAGCTAGATAGTTTTTGCTCTAGTGCTTCACTTATATCTTTTAGAGCATGGTGGTATCTTAATTTTGAAGAAATTGCTAGTCTCTAATGATTCACCTATATTATTTTGAGAGTCTTTTAGAACATCATGGTATTTGCTATTATCATAAAGTTGGTCCTAGAATGATGAGCATCCAAGTTGGGTATAATAAAAACTATCATAGGAAGTGAATTGGATGCTATGATCAACTTGATGCTTGATAATTGTTTTGAGATATGGAGGTAGTGATATTAAAGTCATGCTAGTTGGGTGATTATGAATTTAAAGAATGCTTGTGTTGAAGTTAGCAAGTCCCTTAGGATGCACGTATGGTTAAAGTTGTTTAACAAATTTGAAACATGAAGTGTACCTGGCTTGTGCATCCTTATGAGTGGCGGTCGGGGACGATCGATGGTCTTTTCCTACCAATCTATCCCCCTAGGAGCATGCGCGTAGTACTTGATTTTTGATGACTTCTAAATTTTTGCAATAAGTACAAGAGTTCTTTTGACTAATGTTGAGTCCATGGATTATACGCACTTTTACCTTTCCGCCTTTGCTAGCCTCTTCGGTACCGTGCATTGCCCTTTCTCACTTACAGAGTTGGTGCAAACTTCGCCGGTGCATCCAAACCCCGTGATACGATACGCTCTATCACACATAAACCTACCTATATCTTCCTCAAAACAGCCACCATACCTACCTATTATGGCATTTCCATAGCCATTTCGAGATATATTGCCATGCAACTTTCCACCGTTCCGTTAATCATCATCATGACACACTTTACTTTTGTCATATTGCCATTGCATGATCATGTAGTTGACATCATATTTGTGGCACAACCACCATGCATATTTTTCATACATGTCACTCTTGATTCATTGCACCATCCCGGTACATCGCCGGAGGCATTCATATAGAGTCATATCTTGTTCTAGTTTCGAGTTGTAATCCATATGTTGTAATCAATAGAAGTGTGATGATCATCATTATTAGAGCATTGCCCAAAAAAAGAAAAAAAGAAAAAAAGAAAAAAAAAGAAGAAAGGCCAAAAAGAAAAAAAAGAAAGGCCCAAAAAAAGAAAAAAATAGAAGAAGAAAAAAAGAAAATAAATAAAAAAGGGCAATGTTACTATCTCTTTTTCCACACTTGTGCTTCAAAGTAGCACCTTGTTCTTCATGTAGTGAGTCTCATATATTGTGCTTCAAAGTAGCACCATGTTTTTCATATAGTGAGTCTCATAAGTTGTCTTTTTCATACTAGTGGGAATTTTTCATTATAGAACTGGGCTTGTATATTCCTACGATGGGCTTCCTCAAATGCCCTAGGTCTTCGTGAGCAAGCAAGTTGGATGCACACCCACTAGTTTTCCTTTGTTGAGCATTCATTTATAGCTCTAGTGCATCCGTTGCATGGCAATCCCTACTCCTCATGTTGACATCAATTGATGGGCATTTCCATAGCCCGTTGATTATCCTCGTCAATGTGAGACTTTCTCCTTTTTTGTCTTCTCCACACAATCCCCATCATCATATTCTATTCCACCCATAGTGCTATATCCATGACTCATGCTCATGTATTGCGTGAAGGCTGAAAAAGTTTGAGATTATTTAAGTATGAAACAATAGCTTGGCTTGTCATCGGGGGTATAGAAGTTGGGAACATCTTTGTGTGACGAAAATGAAGCATAGCCTAACTATATGATTTTGTAGGGATGAACTTTCTTTTGCCATGTTATTTTGAGAAGACATGATTACTTTGATTAGTATGCTTGAAGTATTACTATTTCTTTTATCAATATGAACTTTTATTTTGTATTCATTTGGATCTGAACATTCATGCCACAATAAAGAAAAATACAATATGAATTATGCTAGGTAGCATTCCACATCAAAAATTCTCTTTTTTATCATTTACCTACTTGAGGACGAGCAGGAATTAAGCTTGGGGATGCTTGATACGTCTCCAACGTATCTATAATTTTTTATTGTTCCATGCTATTATATTACCCCTTTTGGATGTTTATGGGCTTTATTTTACATATTTATATCATTTTTGGGACTAACCTACTAACCGGAGGCCCAGCCCATATTGCTGTTTTTTTGCCTATTTTAGTATTTCGAAGAAAAGGAATATCAAATGGAGTCCAAACGGAATGAAACCTTCGGGAGCGTGATTTTTGGAACGAACCTGATCAGGAGAGCTTGGAGTGCAAGTCAAGAAGCTTCCGAGGGCCCTACAAGATAGGGGGCCACGCCCCCCCTGTAGGGCGCGCCCCCTGTCTCGTGGGCCCCTCGGGCGGCCACCGACGTACTTCTTCCTCCTATATATACCTACGTACCCCGAAAACATCCAGGAGAACCACGAAACAAAATTTCCACCACCGTAACCTTCTGTATCCGCGAGATCTCATCTTGGGGCCTTCGTCGACACTCTGCTAGAGGGGGAATTGACCACGGAGGGCCTCTACATCAACATCCTTGCCCCTCCGATGAGTTGTGAGTAGTTTACTACAGACCTACGGGTCCATAGTTATTAGCTAGATGACTTCTTCTCTCTTTTTGGATCTCAATACAATGTTCTCCCCCTCTCTTGCGGAGATCTATTCGATGTAAACTCTTTTTGCAGTGTGTTTGTCGAGATCCGATGAATTGTGGGTTTATGATCAAGTTTATCTATGAATAATATTTGAATCTTCTCTGAATTCTTTTATTTATGATTGAGTTTTCTTTGCAAGTCTCTTTGAATTATTAGTTTGGTTTGGCCTACTAGATTGGTCTTTCTTGCCATGGGAGAAGTGCTTAGCTTTGGATTCAATCTTGCGGTGTCCTTACCCAGTGACAGAAAGGGTTGCAAGGCACGTATTGTATTGTTGCCATCGAGGATAACAAGATGGGGTTTATATCATATTGCATGAGTTTATCCCTCTACATCATGTCATCTTGGTTAATGCGTTGCTCTGTTCTTATGAACTTAATACTCTAGATGCAGGCAGGAGTCGGTCGATATGTGGAGTAATAGTAGTAGATGCAGGCAGGAGTCGGTCTACTTGTTATGGACGTGATGCCTATATACATGATCATGCCTAGATAATCTCATAACTATGCGCTTTTCTATCAATTGCTCGACAATAATTTGTTCACCCACTGTAATACTTATGCTATCTTGAGAGAAGCCTCTAGTGAAACCTTTGGCTCCTGGGTCTATCTCTTATCATATTTTCTTTCAATCTACCTTTATTTGCATCTTTACTTTTTGCATCTATATTATAAAATACCAAAAATATATCTATCTTATCATACTATCTTTATTAGATCTCACTTTCTCAAGTGGCCGTGAAGGGATTGACAACCCCTTTATTGCGTTGGTTGCGAGTTCTTAGTTTGTTTGTGTAGGTGCGTGGGACTTTTGAGGAGCCTCCTACTGGATTGATACCTTGGTTCTCAAAACTGAGGGAAATACTTACGCTACACTTTGCTGCATCACCCTCTCCTCTTCGAGGAAAACCAACGCAAGCTCAAGACGTAGCATGGTGCCGCTGAAACGAGTCTTTCCCAGTGCAACCATATTTGCCGGTATGGGACTGCCTTAATGCGTTTCATTGTCGTGCCTCTGGTTGGTACCTCAATTTAGGGAAGGTTATGGGCGTGCTGTACCCTGGCCCGGTAGGCAAGCATAACCTTGTGAGCCCGTTGTTAAGTTAATTTTGGTACCGGATCCCAGTGTGGATCATGGCCACGACGGTGGTCGAGGTGTCTGGAGGTAGACACGGGGCCACCCAGGACTAGCCCAGTGGGGTCTGAGTCGGAGGGGCCAGGAGAGTGTCATGACAGTGAAATGGTTTCGTCGGAACGCCGTTGGTCCACCCGTATGGGAGGGTGAGGCCATGGGTTCCGTAGTGTGGGTACAATGTACTAACCTCTGTAGAGTGTTTTTAATCTATCGATAGCCGAGTCCACGGATACGGACACGCTCGAAAGTAAGGTACACCATGGGTCAGCACTTAATAAATATGCACACTAAATTGCACTAAGGATGACACACTGAGGTCATCGTGTTGAGTTGGACATGAGTTGTCGGGTTGTGATCGCCGTAAGGATCACGGGCCACGAGTTGGTCGGGTTGTGATTGTTGTAAGGATCACGGGCCATGAGATGGTCGGGTTGTGATCGCCGTAAGGATCATGAGTATGTTTTGCTAATATTATGTTTGTTGGTCACACCTGGTAAGCAAGTCGGGGGAATGAGTACCTGTTGAGCACTGTCACAGCATGTTGGTTATATAGTTGCATTGTTGATTAAATTGGATAAATATCATAATATTGTGTGTCATCTTGTTTATGCTTATTGTGAGCTTGCAAGTACATTCAATGTACTGACCTGGTGTGTCATGCCAAATTTCAAGAAACTTCCGTTGGAAAGGAGTGCTGTCTGAGTCTAGACCGTGTCCACGTTGGTGTCCTTGTGCTATGGAGTCCCGCTACAACGTTGTTCCGCTGCCGAGTAGTTGTCATGATCGAGGCCCCTATATGTTCACTAAATAATGTACATATTGTCCAGCCGCACCGCGTGTGCCGCTTGGCCTCGCTAACTGTTGTAATATGAACTATGTTCTGCTAGCACGAATAAAGCGGTTGTTTTCTGTGCCATGTTGTTGTGTGTTGCCAGAAGACAAGGTCTCTGGGCTGGCAATGCAAGGTAAACCGGTCGCTCTGAGCCGGGGTGCCACAACGCTTGGTATCATAGCCGCGCTGACTGTAGGCCATGCTAGACTAAGCCGAGTTAACTGGACGCTAGATACGAGTTGTAGCTGAGTGTCGGTAATAACTGTAGCTGGTTGTTGCATTTCTTGCACTGATTATATTTTTCTATGCTAACCTGATAATGGTTGTGAGTGTAGATGGCTCCGGTGTTGTATCCGTGCCAGTTGCAGATGATGCCGTACACGTTGCCGCCTCTCCATCGTAACGTGTGGCATCAGCTGTACCCTCACGGAGACGATCCAGTCTATCGTGTGTACCGGGAGCGCCTAGCTTACTCAGTGTATGAGTATCACGCCATGGTTACTCTGCGCACCAGTTCCGATTCCAGTTCTTACACTCGTACCTCTCGTAGCGGCTATGCTTCTTCTGCTTCTCAGGCTGTCTAGTTTGCTGCATTCGAGGTACTTGTTGAGCTCCGCTACAACGAGGTCTGGATGCAGAATCATCCAAGTTTCCATTAGTACCCTTCTCTCCACGATAATGGTCGTGTCCGTTTCCCTGTCATGATCTGGAGTCCGATAGTGTCGCTAGCCACCTTTCTCGCTACATCACTGCTAGCTATCTTCTGATCTACGAGATGGCTCGTGAGCTGAGTCGTGCTCGTACTGCTTTAGCCTCTCCTTTAGTCTCTGCTCGCTCAGCCACTACTTCTCCATATGTGGGATTTATTCCCTACGTTCCTGCCAGTTCTAGATCCCTTGTTTCCCCGGTTACTCCCCCGAGTAGCTCGGGCACCGCGACTGCGAGTCCCCTTAGTGCTCCTGCAGAGTGGGTTTCACTCCTCGCCACTCCTTCAGCTCCGATGATCCACCCTTCACCTGCCCCATAGGGAGAGCCCTCGAGGCAGCATCGTCGTGTCACTTTTAACCCGGAGCTCTCCATTAACCCCGTTAGTTCTGGATCCGAGTCCACATCAAGAGAGGACCCCGCAGCGCCAGCCGAGCAGTAGAGCTTTCGAGTATTCTCAGTTGCTGGGATTGAGTATGGTTGTAATCGTACTAGTCATGATGTTTCGTTTCATGTATGAGGGTAGTTGGACCTGGCATTTTGCTATCTTTCATGTATGAGTCTATGTATATTTATGTTGGACTTTATTTTATTCGCCGTATGTTCTTCGTCTTTTCGGTTTCGCATGGTTTTTGTTGCTGTCTTCTCCCCAATTTTTGTTGAATTCTTCTCATTTCGGTTGCGTTGACTTGGGAAAAATCATATTAGGATGACGCTGGGAGGCTGCAGTAGCAACGTTCGCGAGGGTTCTCCTGTTCGGCATTCCGCATGACAGGCAGGACAATCACCCGAGCCGTACGTTCCACCACCGCCTCCACCGCCAAATCCGCCCTCCACCGAGCAAATAATGCGTATGTTCGAGGAACGACGAAACAATGATCTAATGGAAATATTCAAAAGTATCCAAGCAATGGTTGGACAGAATGGAAATCAGCCTGCCTCTCACTCCAAGAACACCCGGACCAATGCTATGTTCAAGCCTCAAATCCATTATTTGGAAGCCGGTCCAAGTCAGCATGACATCACGGGATACGTTCATCATATTTCAGCCGAGGAAGCCCAAGAAAATCCCGAAGTCATCATTGTTATGTTCCCTGTTAATAACATACCTGCAGTAATTTTATTTGAATCCGGGGCTTCCCACTCTTTTATTTCTCGGAGTTTTGTCGCCCAAAACAAATTTCCTTGTTCGCTTTTGGGCAAGAATATGCTGGTACAAACCCCAGGATCTATTATTCAAAGCAATCTTGTTTGCCGCAATCTGGAAGTCAGGATCAATGAAATCCGTTTCCCGACGTCTTTGATACTGATTGAGTCTGAAAAATTGGATGTTATCTTGGGTATGAATTGGCTGACTCAGTACCAAGTATGCATAAATTGTGCGA
Source organism: Triticum dicoccoides (assembly GCF_002162155.2). Classification (NCBI taxonomy): domain Eukaryota; kingdom Viridiplantae; phylum Streptophyta; class Magnoliopsida; order Poales; family Poaceae; genus Triticum; species Triticum dicoccoides. The sequence continues at coordinate 142,856,602 of NC_041387.1, read as the reverse complement.
CCCGAGGAGTCAACTTGACCGGACAAGATGGACAAGCTACCAAGTTTATTGATCATAGAAGCATACCCTCCATGGAAATGGTTTTTATAGCACTAGTGGAAATGGAATTAATTCCAGTGGTCAGTGCATTTCCCGATGTATTCCCAGAAGAACTGCTAGGCATGCCGCCCGACCGAGAGCTTGAGTTTGCAATAGAACTTGTGCCCGGAACCACACCAATACACAAGAAATATTATCGAATGCCGTCATCTGAGTTGGTGGAGCTAAAGAAACAGCTTGATGAAATGCTCCAAAGAGGATATATCCACCCCAGTTCCTCGCCATGGGGATCACCCGCTATTTTTGTGGACAGGAAAGATGGCAGCCTTCGTATGTGTGTGGATTACCGACAGTTGAATGATGTCATGATCAAGAAAAAATACTCCCTGTCAAGAATTGATGATTTGTTTGATCAACTCAGTGGAGCCAAGGTATTCTCAAAGATTGATTTGCGGACTGGATATTACCAGCTCAAAATTAAAAAAGAGGATATTCCCAAGACCGCGTTCACCACTTGCTATGGTCTTTATGAATATACCGTCATGTCCTTCAGCCTCACCAACGCCCCCACCTTCTTCATTCACATGATGAACAAGGTATTCATGGATTTCCTTGATAAGTTCGTGGTCGTCTTCATCGATGATATACTTATTTACTCAAGAAGTGAAGAAGAGCATAAAGGACACCTCCGCGCAGTGCTACAACAACTCTGTGAGCACCAGTTGTACGCCAAGTTCAGTAAATGCGGGTTTTGGCTCAAGCAAGTTGAATTCCTTGGGCATGTACTATCCGCTGAAGGAATAGCCGTGGACCCAAGCAAAGTAAAAGACGTGCTCGACTGGTTGCCACCTGCCACCGTGTCTTAGATCCGGAGTTTTCTTGGATTAGCCGGATATTACCGTCGATTTATTGAAGGGTTATCCAAGATTGCTAAGCCCATGACGGAGTTGCTTAAAAAGGATAAGAAGTTTGAATGGACGTCAGACTGTGAGAAAAGTTTCACCGAGTTAAAGAAGCGCTTAACAACTGCGCTGGTATTAACACTTCCAGATATCTACCGCAGCTTTGACGTATATTGCGACGCTTCCTGGCAAGGACTTGGGTCTGTGCTTATGCAAGATGGCAAGGTAGTAGCCTACACCTCACGGCAGCTACGACCCCATGAAGGAAATTACCCCACTCATGATTTGGAATTGGCTGCAATAGTTCATGCTTAAAAATTTGGAGACACTACCTCATTGGAAAAAGGTGCCAAATTTTTACCGACCACAAAAGTCTCAAATACATATTTAGTCAGCCGGATTTAAACCTTCGTCAGCGAAGATGGCTGGAGTTGGTCAAGGATTATGATCTTGGAATAAATTACCATCCGGGTAAGGCCAACGTGGTTGCCGATGCACTCAGTCAAAAGCCCGTCAGTTTAAACGTCATGCTGGAATCTCTGCCTTCCGAACTCAAAGAAGAAATTGCTCAGCTCAACCTGGTCATTGTTGAGGCTGGTCTTGCCAATATTCTGGCGGTCACTCCTACTCTGGAGGAAGAAATCTGCAAGGCCCAGCCAGGCGATGCCAAACTGCAGAAACGCATCAAGTCATCCGATTTCTCGAAGGATTAATACGGTACCCTCCGATTCAGGGGAAGGATTTGTGTGCCAAATCAAGCCGACCTAAAGCAGAAAATTTTGTCAGAAGCCCACGAATCCTCGTATTCAATCCACCCTGGAGGCACAAAAATGTATGAAGACCTTCGACAAATATTCTGGTGGGATGGAATTGTCACATCCCTAGTCTGGTATGACCTAGGCTAGCTAGCCATTTGTGCATCATATTTAAATTTCATTTAAATTTGAAATGAGGATTGGTGGAAACCCTCAGAATCATTTTTGAAAATGACCCAAATAAAAATTTCTCCAAAAGGGTCCAAGAAAATGCTCATGATGCCCTCTAAAAATATTGGACAGAGATAAAAATCAAAACAATATTTTTAGGAGCTCATGGATATTTATTTTGGCCATTTGGATCAATTCGATAAATATTTGCATTGGAAATATATTTCTATATATATGAAATATGGTCCAAAAATTATGTCATTTATAAAGGAGCTCTGGAATAATATATCTAGCTCCTGCAAAAATTGGCATAAGGAAATTAAATGATTTAATATATTTATTAAATCAAAACAAATGTCAGAAAATTTAGAAAACAAAAATAAAAGAAGGAGGGCTTACCTGGGCCTTCCCTCCCCTGCGCAGCCCAGCAGCAGCAGGCCGGCCCAGCCAGGAGGCGGCCCAGCCCGCCTGGCCCCCCCCTCCTCTGTCGCCTCCCCCCCGACAGGGGAACGGCGTGTGCCCGACGCTCGCCGGCACGCGCGCGCGCCACCTCCCCCCCTGCTGGCCACCTCCTGCTTCCTTCTCTCGCCCTCGATGCCCCGGACGAAGCCACGCAGCTGCCCCGCACCGCTCTCACTCTCCCTCGCCCTCCTCCCCTCCTCTGGCTCCCCCTCACTTCCACCGAACGCGGCC
>NC_041387.1:142836906-142852810 GCF_002162155.2 Triticum dicoccoides | reverse complement strand
TGAATATGGGAAAACACATTAGGGCATATATAAGAGACTTAATTTAGAAATGCATTTGAACCTTTGGTTCAAATGGACTTCAAACCAAATGTTTACTAGATGCATTAGCTCAAACAGCATCACATCTACATGCCATGTTCATGCATCATATTGTTGCATATGATTGTGTTTTGATTGCCGGCACCGTTCCTTCTCGATAGGTCCTGCTCCGGAGACGTTCCAGAGTACCTGTCTGTGAAGCAGTGCCTCCCTTGTTGTTTTACCAGGCAAGCAAACCCCCTTGTTCATTTCGATAAAACCCTACTCTCTCGCTCCTGCTCTCAGTTATTGCATTAGGACAACAACGATTCATCTGCTACTTTGTGCTGCGGTAGCTGAACCCATTCCTCTGCATGACCTGTCATTGCCACAGTAAATAGTTGAAACCCACTAGCATGTGCAGGAGTTGATTGAAGCCATTGTTGTGTTCCTACCATGCTATGCCTGCTATTGCTTAGAGTTGTGTCAGGTCTGATTCATTGGGAATGAATTGGAGTGTCACGATATGTTCTGATGCTGAGAGTGAAGTGTGTGAACACGATTTGGTAAAGGTAGCGGTGAGAGGCCATGTAGGAGTACATGGTGGGTTGTCTTACTGGAACCGTCCTTAAGCCCTGAGTTCTGTGTATGTTGTCCAATGACTCGATACTACCACACATTGGGCTCCGGGCGCTCCAAGCCCTCTCGACTTATTAACCAACTTGATCTCTGTCCAGGAGTCGCAACTAGTTTCTGGTGTTTGTAGGTAGTGCTATTTTTCTACCAAGTGACACCCGGCAGGGTGGGCTTGGGACAGACTAGGCACACGTGGCCCGGTGTACCGAGTGGCACCCGGTTGGTGGGCTCGGGAACCCTGTACACATCGTTTGGGGCCGTAAGCGACACCCCGGCCGAATCTCCTTGCGGATGGAACCCGAATAGGCGATAAACCTGGACTAGAGTCTTGTGTGGTTAGTCAGGTCGTGGCCGACACCCTCGCCAGGCTTCCGCTTGAAGGTTGCCGAGATACATGACGTGTACATGGCGGTAAGTGGCGAGAGCGTGTGTGAAGAAGTACACCCCTGCAGGGTTAACATGATCTATTCGAATAGCCGGGTCCGCGGTTATGGACTTCTTGGATGCTTACATGGTACATAGACAACTTAAAGTGGATACTCTAAAATGCTCAAGACAAGTGTGAGTGCTATGGATGGCCTTCTCGTAGGGAGACGGGGACGAATCCATAGTAGTGTATTGTGTGGTGATTAGTGGACTCGTGTACGTTGCTTCACCTCCAGAGTTTCTGGTAGTCGTAGAACAGGATAGCCACAGAGTCAAAGCTGGCTTGCTGCAACTAAACCCCACGTTACCCTCTTGATACAAGTGCATGTATGATAGGATCTGATGTAAGTCTTGCTGAGTACCTTTGTACTCATGTTGCTTTGTTTATGTTTTTGCAGCTGAGACTTTGGTCTTACTAGTGTTCTCGTGGACTTTGACTAGTAGCTAGTACCTCAGCTACGATCTTGATCGGATGTTGTAGATAGTCAGGCTCTTCAGCCTTTTTCTTTTGTAGATGTCTGTACCCAGACAGGTAATGCTTCCGCTTGTTGCTTGTATGCTCTGTATGATGGGTCTTGTGACCCCTGTTTGCAATTTATGCTATGACGGCTCTTCTGAGCCTTTATCTATATGAGTTGTTGAGTTATGCTGTGATGCCATGTTGTACAGCACATACTTGCATGTTATGCGTACGTGTAATGTGTATTGCTATGTGTGGGATCTGACTATCTAGTTGTTTATTCTTAGTAGCCTCCCTTACCGGGAAATGTCTCCTAGTGCTTCCACTGAGCCCTGGTAGCTTGCTACTGCTCCGGAACACTTAGGCAGGCCGGCATGTGTCCTTCTTCGATCCTGTGTCTGTCCCTTCGGGGAAATGTCACGCGATGAATACCGGAGTCCTGCTAGCCCGCTACAGCCCGGTTCACCGGAGTCCTGTTAGCCCAGTGCTACAGCCTGGATTCACTCGCTGATGACCGACACGTTCGATGCTGGGTCATGGATGCCTGTCCCTGTAAGTTAGTGCCACTTTGGGTTTACGACTAGCCATGTCAGCCCGGGCTCTTTATCATATGGATGCTAGCGACACCATCATATACGTGTGCCAAAATGCGCAAACGGTCCCGAGCAAAGGTAAGGCGACACCCGTGGGGATACCGTGCGTGAGGCCGCAAAGCGATATGAGGTGTTACATGCTAGATCGATGTGGCATCGAGTCGGGGTCCTGACAGGAATGAAGAAAGACATTGCTTATTTCGTGGCCTGTTGCGACATATGCAACAAAGTTAAGGCGGAATATCAAAAACCAGCCGGACTTCTCCAACCACTACCCGTATCACAATGGAAATGGGACGATGTCTGTAGGGATTTCACCACATGATTACCTAGGACCGACGAGGCAATAATGTGACCTGGGTCATAGTGGATACATTAACCAAGGTGGCTCACTTCCTCCCAGTCAAAACCTCATACCGAGCAGATGAGCTTGCCCGACTGTATGTATCCAGGATTGTCAGTTTACATGGAGTTCCCAGAACCATCACTACTGACCGAGGTTCACTCTTCACCTCTACTTTCTGGACCCGTCTCCATCAAGCCCTTGGGACGGAATTAAAATATAGCACCACATATCATCCTCAGACAGATGGGCAAACAGAAAGAGTAAATCAGATACTCGAAGATATGCTCCGAGCCTGTGTATTAGCCCAAGGACCACAATGGGAAGATTGCTTGCCGTATGTCGAGTTCTCGTATAACAATGGGTTCCAGACCAGTTTAAAAATGTCACCCTATGAAGCTTTGCATGGCCGTAAGTGCCGCACTCCATTAAATTAGTCTCAAACCAGAGACAACCGTATTTTCGGAACAGATCTCATGCTAGAAGCCGAAAAGCAAGTCAAGGAGATCCGAGATAGATTACAACTGGCCAAATCGCGACAGAAAAGCTATTACGATGCAAAGCACCGACAGATCAGTTTTGAACCTGGAGAACATGTCTACCTTCGAGTCACACCCATGAAGGGAATAAAAAGGTTCCAAACCCGTGGAAAATTGGCACCCAGGTTTATTTGTCCATTTCCCGTCATGACACGAGTAGGTGTTATGGCATATCAGTTGGAACTGCCTCCGGAACTGTCCGACATGCACAACGTGTTCCACGTTTCACAACTACGATGGAGCATCTCACCGCCTGAGAAAAAGACCGATTTGGTAGAGATAGAGCTGGCAAAGGAAAGAGTCACTCGTAGGTTCAATGGATGCATCATACTGAGTCAGAATCAACCTAGGAATCAAAAGAATTTATAAGGGCAAGTTATCCAAAATGGTTTTCCCAAGCAACCGAATCTCGAGGACGATATTCATTCTAAGTGGGGGAGGTTTGTCACAGCCTGGTTTTTGCCCTCTTTTTCTTTGCTTGATTTTCAGCTGAGTTGGTTTTGAACTTGGAGTTTTGAATCATTCCATTTGGACTTGATCACTTGGGTATCCCTTGATTTTCACCCAAGTGCCCCCCCTCTCCTCTTCTAATCCATCATTTCACCCCTGGCCAACCCAACAATATTGCTTGGAATATTTTTCTTAAATGAAAAATATTCATTTTGCCCCTAAACCCCTAGCCAAACTCTTTGACCTCCAAAGCAACCCTCATTTCTGTTGCCCTAAAAATCCTGAGAAAAATCCCAAATATTCTTTGGACCCTAGGGCACATTTCTGAGCAAAAATATTTCACCACTTTTTGGAGTATTTTGGCTACAGAAAATATTTTCACTTCTGGGCTGAAATGGTAGTTTCTACAGCAACTACCTTTTTACTAGCTCTAATGTAGCTGGTTTTCCCTGAGCTTATTCACCTTAGTAAGAGTTAGTAAAACCCCAAAGCTCAGCCCTTGAATCCCTGTGGTTTGACCAAAGTAACTGTTCAAAGTTTCTGTCCAGTAACTTAACCTCTTCACCATTTCACTTCTACTGCACCTGGAAACAAACCGAGGCATGGTAACACCTAAGTTTACTAAGGACTACACGCCAGACATCATGGTTAGTGCATATGTGGCCTGATGTCATGGTCCATGCGGTGACCGTGTTCGTCCGAGCGTGCTGGCATGCCAAACGCGTGCTCTGCGTGTCACCGGCGCCTCTGTGGCGCGCGTGCTCGCTGCTCGGCCAGCCTGAGCGTGTCCCCCCTCGCCACCATCCTCGTCTCCACCCCATTAACTCCTCCCTGCCGCTCGCTGACGCCGGAGCTCGCCGCAGCGAGCACAGGCACGGTCCAGCCAACGGCACAGTGCCCGCGCACTGTGTTCGTCCCTTTCCTCCTTACTCATGTGCTCGTCCGCGTCCGTGCACAGCTCCCGCGTGACCCCCGTCGCCTCCCCCCTCTCTCTCTGACACCGCTCGTCGCCGGGTGCCATGGACAGGTGTCCACCGGCGGAGCCCGAAACCCCCTCGCCGCTCGCCTATATAAGGAGCCACCCCCCAGCCTCCTCGAGCACCATCCCGTACTCTCTCACACCCCACAAACTAGTAGGAAGCCGCAGCCCGGCCGGGCAGGCCGCGGGCTGCCGTTCCGGAGCTGAGCTTGCCGGCGACCCCCTCTGGATCGTCCCCGCAGCTCCGGCCACTCCCAAGCCAAGGCGACCCCTCCAGGGCCTCCGCCTCTCCTCCGTGAAGCTAACGCCCCTAGCCAGAGCCCCTGGTGCCGCCCCTAGCCCTCGTCTTCCTCATCTCCGGCGACCAATGTGTTCTGCCTCCGCTTGCGAGGAAGAATCCGACACCGTCCGGTCACCATTAGCCAAGCTACGGGTACGGGCAGGTGCGCAAGAACCTTCTCCGTCGATCCCTCCCTCCCGTTTTCCTCCAAGAAGCCTCTACGCCGGCGTAAGCTCCGGCGAAGCGCCGCGCCTCTCTGTTTCTTTCTCCCCTCCCTCCGGCCTGACTAGCGGGGCCCGCTAGTCAGCCACTCACTACGCGCGCGAACCGGTATGAGTGGTGGCGCCCTGGGAAAATACGCCATCGACGTCACCACCTCTCTGTTATCTTTTTCAAATTCATTTAAATTCCAGTAGCATTCAAACAGCCATAACTTTTATTCTACAAGTCCAAATGCAGTGATTCTTTTTGCATTGTGTTCTGTGTCCAAAAGTCTAAGAGCTCCCAAAAGATGGGATTTTTCCTTGCTGTCTAGATTTTCTGGCAATTTTCAGAATGTTTCTTGATTTTTTCATTTGTGGTTTTTGAAGGTTTTCAAAGGAACCAGCTTGTCTTGAGGATCACCAGGAGCTTTGTGAACCTCATCAGTACTAAGGCAAGCCACAGTAACATTTTCATGGTGCCACTTCAATATTTATGATTTTCATACTTGAACTTATGAATATTGATGCATTTAAATTAGTTATATAATAAATATATTCTGTTATATGCTTGTTATGTTATAATGCTTGAACTTCAAGACGTGGACAAGATGATGTCCACGCTCAGGAGGAAGCTCGGCGGAATGCTCGTCAAACTAGTCGGTGTTGATGTCGAGTACACGCACTACGTGAAGCCGCAGCGGGCAGCAGTGCTCCAGCTATGCGTAGAAAAAGAATGCCTTGTCTATCACATCTCTGCAGCTAAAGATAGGTCAGAATAACTATCAATCTGTACTACTTCTTGTGAATATTGATTTTAAATTTTCTTCATCGCAATTGCCATTATTTAAACTTTGGTTCTCATTTTTAAAAAGCATGGCATAGGAATTCATTGACAGTTTTCATCTGGCTCCATGTAACTCATGTGTTCAATTCTTGAATTATATGATCTAGCGATACACGCAGTTTTATTTTGTTTTACCAAATACAAATTATTTTCCTTAATAATAGAAAACTGCATAATTACTATATAAAACATGTATGAAATTCAATTCAAGAATACAAACATGCACAAACATGCATTGTTTATGCAATCTATTATCAGACTTACTAGTTATGATGTACAAAGTATTACCCGCTACTCATTGCAACAGATTCAGGTATTCATATTGCACTTCAGTTTCAGAAAAAACAAAAAAACATTCCTGGCTCTAAAAAAACTATATTCAGTGTATACAAACATCTTGCAGGCCAATGGAACTACACAAATTCCTCATGAATGGTGAGTACACCTTCGTCGGATTCGCCATTGAAGGAGACAAAAGCAAGCTAAAGCTATCTGGCTTGGAGATCAACTCCGACAACTACATTGATATTCAGGTGGAATGGAGAGACCCATACAATAAAAAGGAGTTGGACTCGTTGGCTGATGTTGCCGGCAGGATGATAGACATTCACTACCATGACATGAATAAAAAAATTAACTACAAGGAGGACCATACTTTGTGGGGATTTTGCCCACTGCCAGACAAGCTTATCAAGTATGCAGCAATAGATGCATTCGCATCATATGTGTCATGGAGAATCATCTAAGATGTCATAATGGGACTGGACGGGGCAAAAAGAGAAAATGAAGCAAAGAAGAAGAAGAACAAGGCTGTAATCCAATACAACAACTAGAAATAATCAGGGCTATGTTTAGTTTCATTTTACTTTAGTGGTTGTGTTGTTCCTTGTTTCATGTGTGCAAGGTTTTGATTATGTCAGTTGCCTCATATCGAACATTTCTTTGGTAAAAACAATATCATTTTAGAATTACCATCAAATTTTCTTTCTGTTGTCTGCCTATGTATCGTTAGTTTGCTTGCGATCATTTGCTTTTGCTGAACTTAGTTTGCTTGTCATGCAAAATCGCTTGTAACTTAGTTTGCACTAGGTAATGATTGCTGAGTTTGTATTAGAACAAGCATCTAGACAATTTTGAACAATTTAATGTGTGATACCAAAACATACTACACAGATACAAAACATATTCAAAAACAACGTTAAACCAAAAATAATAAGTACTCTGACTAAAAATCGTACCTAGAAAAGAAAGATGAATGCAGTTCACAATGGTAAACATAAGCAGTACACATGTGTCCACATGCAGTCCACAAGAACAATCGAGAATCATCTCCCTCGGCATCATCTTCAGTTGCATCGCTCTTACTAGACTTCTTCCTTTGTGTAGAGGGAATTGCAGTCCACATTAGAAGATTAGCCATAAAAAGAGACAGAGAAAACACACATAGAATAACAATGAAGGAAACAAAATGCAGTCCACTTCAACAAACCTTTGGCACAACATCCGCCTCCTCACCGAAGTCACCACCAACACCTTCATCGCCATCATCATGGGCGCGCTTGGGTAGACTCTTAGATGAACCACAGTCTTTGCGTCTGCCAGTATGAACATCCCTCACAAAATCAGCAAGCACAAAGTCATCATCGTCAGAGTTGGGACCTTCACTGACATGTTGTCGCTTGCGCTAAGGATCCTTTCCACCAGCTTCAGCAATTCTCTAACCAAGATTCTTGTTCATGCCAGCAACACATGGACTCCGTCGAGGAGTACCACCTTCCTCAACAACAGAACCTAGCCTCTTCTTCTGCAAAGCAGGCTGCTTCACTTTGACAAATTTGGCACCCTTGGCACCATCTGCAGCTCTCCTCTGCTTCTCCTTCTCTACAAACTCTTTTGAGTCACTTTCAAACCTCAACTTCTTCTTGCTTTGCTTCAATTCATATGCACAAAGCTGTTCCGAGACCATCCACTCCTGTGTAACTTCCTCTCTACCATCAACACACTGCGATTGTGTTTCAGACAAGACATGACGTCTCTGGTCAAAGCTCACACCAACATCACCCTCTGCAAAATAATGGTCAATCAATTGAGTAACCTCCTTCAACTCAGGCGCCCCAGCATGGAAAATAGACACTGCATCAAAATGAAGTTTAACTATGGTCGTTAAAAAGCGCACAAAAAGAATAAATGCAGTACACTTGGACATATAAATGAAGTGCTCCAATCATAAGCTAAATAAAAACTAATGCATTGTACAAAAACTTGAATAAAACAACAATGCAGTTCACACATACATATAGTGGAGTTCACATATATGAATAAATGCAGTGTTGCATACACTAACTTCACGTTTGTTCCCAACAAAATGCCGGACTAGATACAGCAAGGCAATGCCAATTTGTACAACATCAAGTAAGCAGCATGCACAGAATAAACAAAGCATTCACATACCAGAAGGAGGGGCCAAACTTATGGGAGAAGATTCAATTGGCAAATTCACTTGATGTCCTCCCTCACCACCATGATCCTTACCACCAGGACAACGAGAGCCAATTGGTGTATCATTATGACCACTGCAATCACCTACTATATTAAAAAAACCAGAAACAGAAATTACAAAACATCACATGACAAAATAATGCAAACGAACACTGGCAACTAACACAACATAAACAAATATGTAGGATGAATTAGGAAACTAGATAAACATCAAACAAAATAAACAAAGCCAAAAATAAGAAAATCTGCATACCCTGAACTCCTCCTCCCACTCTGCTCGGCGAAGACATGGCGTTTGCTTGTAGCACAAGGAGGAAGTGATAGATATAAGCAACAAAATCGGCGAAATCTGACGAAACCCTAGATCCACCTTGCTCTGCCTACAGAGCACACACGAGTATCAACTTCAAATCAAGATAAAATCGCCTGCTTACGGAAAAAATACATAAGCAAAAACCGCAATAGCAACTACGAGAATCACAAAACTAGATGAGGGAACGATCAAGACCGAGGCCAAGGGGAACGTACCTCAAAAAAGGGGATGAACGGCGGCGGCGAGGGGGGCGGCGATGGGAACGAACGAGAAAGGGCCGCGGGAGCGCAGCGGGAAGGGTTGGCGGAGCGGACAGTGACGCAGAATGCAGGAAGTGTAGAGGGAAGGACCTCTTGAGGGCGGCGGTTCCGCGGGCGACGGCAGTTTTGATCAAGGGAGTGCAAGAGAGGAGAGGAGATTCTTCTCGGTCTCTCTCCCTATCAGCGAAGAAGTGGGATCACCTGGGAGGGACACTAGGAGGCCCGCGTGGCAAAGGGTTACATAAAACGGGTCGGCCCAAAACGGCCCAGCTAAATAAGACGGACTACATCGAAACACATGATGCAGTTCTCTATGAAGAACAATGAAGTTGAGACAGTAAAACAAAATAAAATACATGCAGTTCGTAAAAAAAGTTAAATTCAAAAACAACGCGCGTGTTAAGATAACGCTCCGAAAAAGTCTACCTTCAAATAACTGCCTCAACAAAAAAGCCCCCCCCCCCTCCCGTGCCAAGGACTGCAGCAAGTACACGCAAAAACAGATGCAGTACGCAACTCTAGAAAAATGCAGTGCATTTTGTTAGATGAAGAAGTACGCTATGATAAGCAATTCTGTTTAGGATTACCTATATGAATAAATACACGGTCTAGTCCACATCGAAAGACTCATAAAATCGCGGAATACATTGTACTTTTTTCAAGGACTGCAGCAAGGGCACATCAAAAAACGATGCAGTATGCGCCTATAGAAAAAATGCAGTTCTTTTCGATAGACAATGCAGTGCGGTATGATAACCAATGCAGTTTCGTGAACACGTAGGATACATATAAACATGACAAATGCCCATTCGCACAGAAAGTGGTGGTTAAAAAAAGTTTACTGATCAAAAATAAAATAAAACCACGTTAAAAAAACCACATTCGCATACAACCACCCAATCCGAGCGGTTCCATGGCCACAAACCCATGATCACAGACGCAACCTCAACCCATGATCTGCACAACCGCATCGTCAGCGAGGTCATGCAGTTTGCGTTCATCCCACCCCGCCCTCCCCTTAAATCCAGACCCCTGCCGAAGGCCTTCTCATCCACAACAACACAAGTATCCATTGTGCTGCCTCCAAATCGCTCCATCACATCGATCTCCACAAAAAACACCAAGCCCTACTACCGGCGATGGCGTTCTCCGACGAGTACAAGGGCATGGAGGCCCACGGCAACACCAAGTTGCACGTTATCCACACCAACGACAAGAATAAGATGACGATCTCCCTCGCGCAGTACAAGCGCCACCTCAGGCTCCAACGCACAAGAGCGTCGGCATTGATGTCGAGTACAACGACGAGCCTGAAGCGATGCAGAAACTCGCCCTCGTCCAACTGTCCGTCGGCAAGACATAGTCGGTGCTGCTCTTCCAACTGAGCACAACTGAAAGGTGCACCGTCTTCGACAACTTCCTCGCCGACCCCAGGTACGCCTTCGCTGGCTTCTCCATCGACGGCGACAAAACTAGGCTAGAGCGCGTCAACCTAGAGGTCGCCAACTTCATCGACATCCAGAAGGAGTGGAGGGTGCCCGAGGCAACCAAGGAGTTGGACTCCCTTGGATACGTCTCTGGCATGCTCATCGACAACTACTACAACAACATGAAGAAGAAGATCACTGATGATGAACACAAGCGCTGGGCCACCCTGCCTCTGTCCATGAGGCACATCGAGTACGCGACAAAGGACGCTTATGCTGCGTACAAGATATGGAACCGCATCACCCTCACGTAGGACGGGCTTTGCCGTGTAAAGCTAGAGAAGGAGGAGCCCCCCAAGAAGCGCGCCAGGAGCAGCTGGGGATGGGGAGATGCTACCTAGTGAAGAACCAGACGGTGCCATCCAAGAGACAACAATGCTATCGTTGTTTTAGATTTATCATCAAATTTGCTTTCTGTTGTTTGCTTATGTATCGTTAGTTTGCTTGTGATCATTTGCTTTTGCTGAACTTAGTTTGCTTGTCATGCAGAATCACTTGTAATGATGAACTTTCATTGTGTTAGATTGCTTTTTGTTGAACTTAGTTTGCTGGCGATGAACTTGTCATACAAAATGCTTGTGATAATTTGATTTCTGTTTGTTTGCTTAGTATCATTAGATTCTAGCAGTGCACAAAATGGCTGAAGATGTAGTGCGCAAATAGGACGCATGAAGTGCAAAACGTGTAAGAATGTAGTACAGTACTCTATCGAATGCAGTGCATACATACCCAACAAAGCAGTGCATGCCATACACTTGAAAAAAGAATATGTAAGAGCAAAAACATGAAAAGAAAATGTGACATGTATATGTAGTGCGGAATATGTGAACATGCAGTACAGAAACATGATCAATGCAGATTTACTAAGCAGTGCATGCCCCTACATTTGAAAAACTATGCAAGTCCAAAAAATACAAAGAAAAAAATATAACATGTATGAATGCAGTACAGGACTCTGTAGAATGCAGTGCATGCATACCGAACAAAGCAGTTCACGTTGTACACTAGAAAAAAGAATACATAAGAGCAAAACATGGAAAGAAAATGCGACCTGTATATGTAGTGCGGAATATGTGAACATGCAGTACATAAACATGATCAATGCAGTGCACGAATGACTTACTAAGCAGTGCACGCCCCCACATTTGAAAAATTATGCAAGACCAAAAATACAAAAAAAAATGTGACCACCCAGGTGCAACCAGGCCCTAGCCAGTCTCGTAATAGATCTGCGCCCACAACAGGCGAGTCGTTCTGAGCCACAATGCATGGGGCCGGCACAAATGGGCCCACAACTCAGAGGGCAAAGAGCAGCGAGCGTCGTGTATAAGCGCCCAAATAAGTAACCAGAGGAGACCGACATGGCTGCCTCGCTAGCGCTTATAAACAAGTCAAGCGCACCCTCCGCGGGCGAGGTGGGACTAAACATTAGGGCGCACACACAGCGCACCGGGAACTAGCCGTGCTGACAGGCCGACTTGGGCCGAATGCATCTTCACTCCCCAAACACAGGCTCAACAGGCAAAAGAGAGGCTGCTGAATATTAAAAAAAATCCCACATACTGTCGGCGTTCTGGGAACGGGGGTACCCAGACTTGCCTGCCTGCGGCGTGGCTCAGGGAGTGGCCCAGTACGACCCATCTTCATCAACACATTCTCAAGATCCTCGCGAGAGGCCAAGCCTCGCGGGGCGGACGATAGTAGGCTTCCTTGGGCACAGCCTCGTCAGGCTGGCTCGCGAGGAGGCGGAGAGATCAAGGCGGGGTACCTCACGAGGTGCCCATGACGCAAGCCATGACGACCGAGGCTAGATGGGCGCCAGGCGGACACCAGCGTGCGTAGAGTCCTTGTTTCCTCTTTGATGCAAAGGGGGCAAGGGAAAGCAAGAGTATCAAGCAAAGGCAACCATTTCGGTGCAACAAGACCAAGACCAGCAGGGCGGCAGGATGGAGGTCATCGTGGAGCCCAAGCCGGCGTCACTGTCAGGGTCTTTGGCAGGCGAGGACCGACTTTAGTCAGGATAAGTGTACTAGATGTTCCCCTTCAAAATGGCCAATTGTTGGCGCCCTTCCCGCTCAATATTTGGGAAGAGGCCCAGGGCCTCCCTCTATAAACAGAGCTAGCCACCGCAGAGTAGAGAGGAGAGATTTTGGGGTAGAGGAGAGATTTGGGTAGACTAGAGGGAGAGAGAGGCGACTGAACTCACCCAAGCAGTTCATCGCACTAGCCAAGAACAGCCCCTCGCGAGGCTGTTCTTCCTTGTACTGTTCATCATCAGCCCCTGAGGCAATCCACCACACCACAAACTGGAGTAGGGTATTACACCACAATGGTGGCCTGAACCAGTATAAATCTCGTGTCCCTTGTGTTGTTCTTCGTGTAGTTTTAGATCCTCGCGAGGCGATGTGACGTGGGTAGGCAGGAGGTGTGATCTCCACCTGCACCCCAGAGTTCGAACCTTGAGGGTTTGCCGGAACCTGAAATCCGACATTTGGCGTGCCAGGTAGGGGTGCGCCAGAATCCGCCTTCCGTCGCCTCGTGTTTCGCCGCCCGACGCATCCATGTCAGACGCTCGTCGAGCCCGCACCGAGCGCCGGGCCGCTCTCGCCATTCGCACCGCCCAGACGGCCCCCGTGGGTGGGCGCCCCCGCCATTCCCCGTCACCTATCGTCAACGCCGCCACCAGCCCGGTGGGGAACGAGCAGCAGGCGTCGTCCCTGTATCCTTCGGTGCGGCGAGAAGGCCGCACCGCCACCCCGTCGCTGACTCCAGCTGGTTCCTCGTCCCACGCCCGTCGCGCTCCTGCGGACGCGCACGCCGTGCTACTCCTGGCGCGGGAGCTCCTGCACTACCGTCCCGTCGATGACCTCTACGAAGAGTGGCTCGCCCGCATCACCGAGCTCATCAGCACCGCTGGGGGCTCCCCTGCGCCATCCCTCTCGTTGCACCATGCCCCGCCCTGCGTGGGCGACGAAGCTTTGGGGGCGCCTCAGCCGCCTCCCCCTCAAGAAGGCGCCTTGGCCCCAAGGCACGTGGCCCCTGGGGGGAACCCACTCCGTCTGGCGCCAGCACAGCAAGAGAAGATCTGCCAAGAGATCCCTCGCCCCCAAGAAGCTGCCCGTGTGCTCCCCGCACCGGCACGGCACGAACGCGCTGCTGCTCCAGCGCGTCAAGACCCTGCGCTGCTCCTGGCGGCAGCGCACAGAGACTTCCAAGATCAAGCTCTCCGTCACCCAAGGCCTCCCGCGGCCAATGCAGGTTGTCGTGCCTTCACCGCCGAGCTGCGCAGCGTGGCCTGGCTGGGCAACACTACAAAAAAAGACACATCTATGACATTTTGGGTCGAACGAATTTTTTTCTGTCATACATATGACACTTCTATGACAATAATTGTGACAAAACCCGGTATCATCATAGATGTGGTGGGCTCCACCTCTATGGCAAAAAATCATGACAGAAAATGGGCTTTTCGTCCTGGGCGGGCCGGAGACGCAACTGCATGACATTCTTTGGGCCGTCCATGACAGAAAAAACCGTGGTAGAAGCGAGGGGGAGGAAAATTTCAGGGAGTTGCCGGTTACGGTGGGAGGTCGGGGGCGGAGCGATGCGCGTTTCTCTCGTACGTACGCACGTGTGTGCGAGGCATTGGCTCTAACTGAAGCCAAGTGAGGCGTTGGGCTCTAACTGAACCCGAGCGATTGCACTGCAGTCTACGCGTTACTGAACCCGAGGGACCGATCGATGGCCATTAACTGAACCCGATGGATCGATTCCTTCGCTACTGCTGCTAACTGAAGCTGATCGATTGGATGAACAGTGAGTGTTGCGGGGGGTTTGGATGAACAGTGAGCGGTAGCGTTGCCTCTGGATGAACAGGAACCCGTGGTGTGGAGGGCTAGATGAACAGTAGACGGTGGAGGGGTGGCCGTGGAGGGGTGCTTGAACAGGACCCCGTGGTGTGGGGGGTTGGATGAACAGTAGACGGTGGAGGGGTGCCCGTGGAGGGGTGGTTGAACAGTAGCCGGTGGAGTAGCGCGCGGTGGAGGCTGGATGAACAGGATCCCGTGGAGGCTGGAGGAGGTCGACGGTAGCCCGTGGAGGCTGGAGTAGGTCGACGGTGAAGATGAACAGTATCCCATGGAGTCCCGTTTTGCGGTACGCCACACCCCTCCCCCCCATTTCGACCGTAGCGCTCCAACACAAGTCTGTTTCGTCCGTTTTGCGGTACGCTACACCCCTCCCGATCAACAGGACCCCCGTTTCAACCATAGCGCTCCAACACAAGTCCGTTTCGTCCGTTTTGCGGTACACCACACCCCTCCCAATCAACAGGACCCCTGTTTCGACCGTAGGAGGTCCCGTTTCCTCCGTTTTGCGGTACGCCAGGCCCCTCCCGATCAACAGGACGCCGTTTTGAACGTGGTCGGTCGAACACAAGGCCGTTTCCTCCATTGTGCGGTACGCCAGGCCTCGTTTCCATCGCTTGTTCCGTCCAAGCCCTCCAGATGAACATGACCACGCATTCTGTTCCGACCCAGCCGGTTGGCTCCCCATGAACACGACGATGATGCTGTTTCTCCGTTCCGACCCAGCCATGTACGTATGCGCGATAGGCGTTAGAGACCCTGCCCGTATGTATGTATGTGGCCGTATTTTCTTTCTTGCACCCTCGCCGCTGTACGTACGTGTACATGCTACGTGCGCGCCTCTACTATGACACGTGCGCGCCTCTACATCCACCAATATATATGTACGTACACGTTCGCGACCAGAATGACAATGCTATGTACGCTTCGACCAGGTGGGTCCCGACTGTCAGGCACTTTCTTGCATGCGACGATGTAGTTGGTGGGTCCCAGCAGTCAGAGGGGCGAATCGTTTTTTTTGGACGCACTTCCTTGCATGCGAAGATGTAATTGGTGGGTCCCAGCAGACAGGGGGAAACGTTTTTTCGCTAAATACGGTGGCCCGTCCGGTGGGTCCCCACTGTCAGGTGGAGGAATAATTATTTTGCGCGTAATAAGGAGGCACTTCCTTGCTGTGCTCGTGGACCCAGCTGTCAGCGTCTCCACGTACAGTCCACGTCCGATGGAAGCCATTCCTTGACCATGTTGACCACGCCGCGCCGAGAGCACCAGGGCGGTGGACGACGACGAGGCCTAAGAAGGGGACGACGCGGAGCCGGGGAAGACGCGGTTGTGGATGCCCACGCGTAGAGGAGTATGAGGGTTCACTCGTTCGGCTGCGGTGTGAGGCTGCCGTCGTCGCAGAATAACAGGGGGTGTGGGTGCGTAGAGGGATGGCCTGGCCAGCGGTGTGAGTAGTAGGGGGCGGTGAGGCCTCCGCGGCATCACAGCCAGCAGGAGCAGGCGGCACGACCGGCGCTGCTTTGGGCGGCTGGAGCAAGAAGACCAGAGGTTGAAGAAGCACTACGGTCGTTGGATGGACATCGTACGGTCACTGGAGCTAGAATCGTTCATATATTGACTAAAGTTGACAAAGGCCTCCGTCCCAGTCAACTTAGTAGGCCCACAAGTCAGCCTCCCACCAAGGTTGGTCCCAGCTAGCAGGGGG
>NC_041387.1:142825045-142836344 GCF_002162155.2 Triticum dicoccoides | reverse complement strand
TTTCGCGAAATATGGTGGCCCGTCCTGTGGGTCCCAGCAGTCAGGGGGAAACATTTTTTTTGCGAAATACTGGTGACCCGTCCGGTGGGTCCCTGCTGTCAGGTGGAGGAATAATTATTTTCCGCGTAATAGGCACTTCCTTGCGGTTGCCGTGGACCCAACTGTCAGCCTCTCCACGTACAGTACTCTTCCGATGAAAGTCGGTCATTGACCACATTGACCACGCCGCACCGAGAGCACCACGGCGGTGGACGACGGTGAGGCCTAGGAAGGGGACGACAGGGAGCCGGGGAAGACAAGACAGTGGAAGCCCGCGCGGAGAGGAGTACGAGGGTTCACTGGTTTGGCTGCAGTGTGAGGCTGCCGTCGCCGCAGGGCCTGGCCAGCGGTGGGAATAGTAGGGGCGGTGAGGCCTCCGCGGCAGCACATGCAGCCACGGGAGGCAGGAGCATGCAGCACGACCGGCGCTGCTTTGGGCGGCTGGAGCAAGAACACCAGAGGTTGAAGAAGCACTACGTTCGTTGGATGGCCATCGTACGGTCACTGGAGCTAGAATCATTCATACTGACTAAAGTTGACAAAGGCCCCCGCCCCAGTCAACTTAGTAGGCCCACAAGTCAGCCTCCCACCATGGTGGGTCCCAGCTAGCAGGGGGAGTATTTATTTTTTATGCGTAATAAGGAGGCACTTCCGGTGGGTCCGAGCTGACAGCGCGGGGAATGTTTTATTCGCGAAATACGCTGGCCCGTCCGGTGGGTCCCAGCAGTCAGGGGGGAAACGGTTTTTTTGCGAAATAAGGTGGCCCGTCCAATGGGTCCCTGCTGTCAGGTAGAGGAATAATTATTTTGCGCGTAATAAGGAGGCACTTCCTTGCGGCCGCCTGGACCCAGCTGTCCGCCTCTCCATGTACAGTACTCTTCCGATGGAAGTCGGTCGTTGACCACGTTGACCACGCCACGCCGAGAGCACCAGGGCGGTGGTCCGGACGACGGCAAAGCCTAGGAAGGGGACGACGCGGAGCCGGGGAAGACGCAGTAGTGGTAGCCCGCGCGGAGAGGAGTACGAGGGTTCACTGGTTCGGCTGCCGTCGCCGCAGAATAATAGGGGGTGTGGGTGAGTAGAGGGATGGCCTGGCCAGCGGTGGGAGTAGTACGGGGCGGTGAGGCCTCCGCGGCATCATAGACGGCCACGGGAGGCAGGAGCACGCGACACGACCGGCGCTGCTTTGGGCGGCTGGAGCAAGAAGACCAGAGGTTAAAGAAGACTACGGCCGTTGGATGGACATCGTACGATCACTGCAGCTAGAATCGTTTATATTGACTAAGTTGACAAAGCCCTTGGTACGCGTCAACTTAGTAGGCCCACAGCTCGGATTTGGCAGAGAACATATAGCCCATTTGCGATTTTTAAGAATGTACATCCCATTTTTCAATTCTAATGGAATTTACTACAACCCATTTACGGGTTTGTTAAAAGTACATCCCAACTTCTAGGTAGGATAATGATTAATAATTTCAAACAACCGCTCAAAACAGAATTCAAAAAAAATTCCCACATTTTGATGGGATCTGAAATATTTTTATCCGAAATTTCTAGTCAGGTTAAATATAATTTCAAAATAAAGTTGTATCACGTTAAAATCCAACGAAGTATTGCGCGCGCGACAAGTAATGAAATTAATATTTCTAAATTCCAAAAATAATATATTTTTCAAACTAATTACGTGTTTGGTGCATAGTAATTGCCCAGTTATTACAATTACATCCCATTTATTATTTCTTAAAGTCCATTTTCTTGTTAAGCCTAATGCATACCTCCTAGGAAACTTCGCAGCCCAGCGGGGCGGATAACAAGTTAACCCGGATATTGTGTACAACTGTCGGCCCAGTTGCATTGCTGATGTTGAAAAAAAGGCTTGTGTAGTATAGTACAACCTAACATGGTTACTCAGCCCACATTCAGGGACGCCGGAAAGGCCCAAACAAGGCTTCTGTACAACTTTTTGAAGTCACTCAGCTCAATTAATAACTTAAGAAAAAAGTTAGATTACAGTGGAACCTAATTAAAAGCTATCACGAGCAAATAAATAATTCAACGGGTCCCAGTTGTGCGTGTGCGCGTGTGTGTGCGTGTGTGTGTGTGTGTGTGTGTGTGTGTGTGTGTGAGAGAGAGAGAGAGAGAGAGAGATAGAGATAGAGACCCATCGGTCGATGCTTGTAAATACATCTTTCAGCCATATGCATTGCTGATGCTCAGTAAAAACTTATATAGTTGACACAATCATATAGAACATCATAGCACACTGAACTTGCATACAAAAATTTCACGCAGGCGGCACAATCAGGATGGAAGCAGTGGATCGCTACGGGAAGGGCTATGTTGAAACCAACGAAGTCGTACATAACGGTTCATCGTCTTTATAAATGACGGGGAAATATCTTGAATGTTGTGCAAAGAAAACAGATAGACAATACAATAAGTTCTGCTAGCACATTAAGTTGACATACAGCCCTTTCTATAAAAAATTCAGGTACAAAATTAGAACAAGTCACAATCAAATGTACTGGCATATCAGTGCTTCAGACCCATAGCTCGGATTTAACTAGTACTATCTGACAAGATTCAGTTGTTACCTCGAATTAGAGCACATCCATGCAGCCAGTCCTGCCTCTTCTCCCAAAGAAGCAGTGGCCTCCGCCGCGCGATGGAGTAGGCCCTGTGCCATCCATCATTTCGAGCAACACGGAGAAAGTCTGACATTGACTCCTGTAATGGACGTCGTCGACGGACCCTGGCACCAGCGGGGGTGGCAGGACTTCGATTGATGGATTGACCACTTCTTCGACATGCACGAACAATCGATACAGGTACATCCCTAACATGGTCCGCGACGGCCTTGGTGGCGACGAATAGTACAACCCCGGTTCCTGTACCGGTATCTCAACACCAATCACCTTCGGTATGGTGGACGGCTTCTTCATCCATGCCATAACCGTCAGAGCCCAGCTGTCTGGAGGAACAAACATACTTACGAGCTCACCTCCAAGGTCGTTGATAAGCTCGTTCATGGACTCGCTGTTCCAAGCACGTCGAGGCATGCCGTGGAAGGTAAGCTTTGTTAAAAACTCAAGCTTAGAGGGCACCGAGCCCCATCCTCGGTGCCACCGATCAAAGCTCACCAGCGCACCATCACAAAACAAACGCCGGGAAGATTCAAACACACGACTGCAGTCGAAAGTTGTTCGGAACCTGACGAAGAAATCAGCCGGTGGTGGACAGACTTCAATGAGCAAGTCACTTATTTGGATGCCGTGCGCAATGCCAAGAGCTTTGACAAGGTCGTCCGGCGAGACGGGAGGCCGGTCTCCGTTGATGGTTACCATCAGCACTTTGCCGGCAAACTGGTCGTCAAGCGCCGCCATGCCACTGTTGGGCGACAGCACGCAGCGACCGAAGGCAGGACGGACCTCAGGATCTCCAGCTCGGAGATCCGCGTTGACAGGCGACATGATAGTGCACTTGAGTACAGGGAGTACAGGAGGGGGATTTGGGGGAACTGGAGTAGGAATCGAGATTCTAGAGGTGGGGGAGGGGCGGGAGACTAGAGATGAAAAGGTAGCATGAATTTTGAGCACGCGCCAATATGCTCTCGGCGCGCAAGCGCACGAAAACACTGGTGGCGCCCACATGTTGGCCTAAGAGTCCTTATTCTTTCTTTTTTGGAGAGCCCGGCCTTTTTTTCAGGATCTTTTGAGAGCCCGGCCCGAGGGTCATAATTGACCTGTTTGGCATTGCGTTACTACTCGGCTCATATTCAACGACACCTCACTGGCCCAAACAAGTGTACATCATCGAAAAGACAGTGAGCTCAAATTATATAACTTGAAAAAATGAGATATACTCTGAACACTGGAGAATGGTGATGCCCTCATTTATCCCACTAGTAGTTCGAGACAATAAACAGTTCAAAACAACGACATATACAACATTCAAACACTACTAGTGACTACTACTGACATAAACAGCAAGACATGATAGTTCATAAGAAGTCTTGCTACACCACCAAAACGTACCCATCTGCAGCGCTCAGACTCTCGTGATCCAGACGAGAATGACATTCTAAATAGAAGCAACTATTACATAGAAAGAGTGACATAGACGAGGATGACCAAATGACAAGGAATATGCATAACAAAAGAAAGAACTACCCATCTAGAACCAGCAGCAAAGACAACAAAGTCATTCGAAGAGATGATCCAACACCATCATAATTTGCAGCCCCGCTTCAGCAACCAGTGATCTGGAGACACCAGTACTCCACCCTTTCGATGCAACAGCCCAATTACCTATCAACCTGAAGGCTTGAACCACATCACTGCCTGTCGTAATTGAGACATCCAAGGATCAAAGTTAATCTGGATGCCTTTGTCATTCTCACCTTCTTTTGGCTGCAGGCTGTATCGTTGACAATTAGGGGAGTATGCTCCCGAACTCCTAGGGCTCGCCATGTAGACACGGTTTTCCATAGCAAATAGAGCCTCTCTGCCATCAAGGTCCTTGCCAACGGTGATCTCCTGGTTAATCGGATAATTGAGTCCGAGAAATAGAGAGTGTGAACCAAGGCTGTTTACCCGCCTCCAACTAAAAAATCCAAAAGGCCCCAACAAGCTGGTATCCTGCTCATAGACATAACAGTCATTGTCCGGATACTCACGTATTACACGGTGCTTGTATACAGTGGGGTTTTTGCAATATAACTTTTCCGACTCATGTGTCTGAATGATCATCAGTCTTTTGTCGTCGTCTGATCGAGCGAGGAACCAGTTGTGCTTCCCTATTTTTGGCAAAGGTGGTGTAATTACAAAGGGCAGTAACTGTAGGGACACTGCATCATATCAAAAAGGACAAGCATTGTTAATGTAAGATCAGCATTGTTCAGAGTATGAGTAGGATAATGCAAGAAACAACATTGATATGTCCCTGTTGGAACTGGGAGGAAAATACAGGGAAATGTATACTGGGTTCGAAAATATAGAATTGCCATGCATGGTTATACTCATGTTATCTCGCAATCGATTCTTCACAGGAAACTACCATGTCATGCATGTTATGTAATCATGTTCTGTCATCACAAACAAATTCTTCAAGGTAACTAACATGCATTGTTATATACTCGTGTTCTGTGGGCAAAAATTTTGTGAGGATATTATTCTAGCCATTGATTTCTGAAGGGCGAATATAGGTATGTACACATGGTAAGCATTGCAGGATTTCACTACTTCCAAATATAGAGTTCTCCATATGCACATTTACTTCCCTAATGTATGGTTAGATGAAACCAACGGTGTGGTGCATGTTTCTACATCATGAAAATGAGGAAACTAACATGGCCATTGATACACATTCATACTTAGTAGTAGTATATAGATTACTGTAAAATAAGGATAATATCCATATATTCCTAACCGTTTGATTATTCAGGGTACAAATTGGCTATAATGACATGGTCACAATCGCATGAATTAACTCATTCCAAATATAGCTGATTTACGGTGTCCCTAATATATTGCCATAGTTCTACTCAAATTCTACTCAAACAGGGATATGCCAATCATCACAAAAAGTTCAAACAGTGTCATGGCGTCATCCTTAACATGAGAGGGAAACAACTTACACGCGCCGTCCCAGCAATACGTGGTGCCATTTGCTTTGTCCATCGCGTAGATGATGCCACTGTGTTCAATAGCATCACAGAAGTGTGTATCAGCTTTGATGATGATCCACTGCGAGCCGAGTTGTCTCCAGCTAAAAAAGGCACCGGCGTAAAGATAGGCGAGTCTGCGGTCGAACAAGGCAATTAGCTTGAAGTCTGCGTAATTCGCATGTCGTGTGGGTACTTGGCAGATTACAATCTTCTGCAAAACAAGGTCCGTCCAACTGACGTAGTAATCTAGATGACTTGGACCGCGATGGTAATACTCTATATAATCCAACGGAGGAAGGATAATCTCATGGGAGGTCTGGAAGTTCACGAGCACCAACTTTTTACCGTCTTCTCTGAAGGCAGACATCCAGTGGGAGTTCATGCCGACCCAGTACATACCTGCCAAGAAGTTTCGGGCGATGGTGATCGGATCGATGTCGAGGGAAATGATGTACGGCGACACACTACATACCTGCAAAGAAGTTTCGGCTAATGGAGATCGGATTGAAGTCGAGGGGCATCATGCATGCCTCCATATCATGGTGAGCCGATCTCGCAAGACCAGGTAGCAGCAAGCAGGGTTCCTTGAAAAGCTTAGGCCTCGCTTCGATGATGGCCGTGTGCATGTCCCTCGAGCATGCAGCCAGCCGCAGGGCGGTCAACATATCCATACACGAACAACTGAGGTCGAGGATGTCACTGGGGAGATTGCTCAAATCGCGGCTCATATGGATGTTGTGAGGTTCGCGTTCGGCCATGGTGGAGTTTGGAAGGGGGCTTGATTTACGGGGGAGAAGGATGTCGGTGCTGGAGCGGCTAGCGAGGGAATAGTGGTACTGGGGGAGGCGAGTGAGGCGACGGTACACGGGGGCACAGTGAGATGGAGACGGAGACGGAGACGGAGAAGGAGATGGAGATGGAGTGGTGCTATGGGAGCGGAGAGGGAGACGAGGCGAGGCGCCAATGTGCTGTACAGCGGCGGTGACAGACTGCATAGTGCATAGGGTGAGGTTGACTTTGGTAACCCGAACACACCGCCTCGCCTGGACCAGTGTCAGGCGTAGGGTGTTGTCACTTCACTGTGAGGACCGAATGAATAGTATTTTGACCATCAAGTGTACCACAGTTGTACTACTACTACTACTAGTAGTAGTAGGAACATGAGTACTCCAGTATTGTATAGCGGAAATAGGTCTCCCGTGCTAGCATGCCTGTTCACTTCAATGTTCAGGTATCATCCATATTGCGAGCAGAACCAAATTCTCGTGCATGCCCAATCAACGCCCTTCCGCGATGCATGCTGTGGTCGTTCTGGTGCATCAAGGACGGCATGCAGATCGTTCCACACTTGAGAAGAGGAAAAATGGAAAGGTAGAACGCGGCAGCAGAGGAAGAGAACGCTGGCTAACGAGGCTGGGAGGGGATCGAGCAGGAAGTTAATGCTCCACGCCTAAAGTTTTTGGGAAAACCTGATTTTCATAAGGCTGGCCATAGTGGGGGTAACATAACTAGTATCATGTACTTGGGACTCGCAAACATGCTTACGTGGCGAACGATTAAAGAAGAGAGAGAGGATAGTAGTAACATAGGTAGATACCATAACATAATAAATGTTATGCTACTATGTGTCATGCATGGCAATAAATGAGACCATCTATGATACTACTTTATGATACTATGCACTATAGATATAGTATCATACACTAGTATCATATGCATGATACTAGTATATGTTACTCTCCACTATGACCAGACTAAGGTGACTTATACTCACCTAAACGGAGGGAGTATTCCTTAACCAGAGAATGTTGTGTCTCCCACTCAGGCGCTCAAAAAAAAGCCACGACACATTTTTTTATCTGTTTGCATAGGTCCCACCTATCAGGAAGGATGGCACGTACACGAATAGGTACGACTCCTCAGTCTACCCGCATAGCCTTTTTGTTTAGTCTACCTAGACGTCTAATCAACTGCCTGCATGCCACTTCTCCCATTTACTTCTCCATCGGGAACCGATTCGTCTCGGCTTCTTCACCTCCCCTTCGTCTTCATTTGCATCCAAACCCCACTGCGTTCACATTATTTTAACCTCTTTAAATAATCATCTACTACTTCAGTTAGACTAGCCGTCTAATCCTAATTCTCCAAACCATAGCCCTCCGTTCCAGCGGTTCCAAATGGCGAAAGAGATCGAGATGCAGGTTTTTAGCGTCCAACATGTCCTCGTCGAAGGCTCGATGCGCATAGTTGCCACCATCATCGTCCACCCAAGGGTTGTTCGGCAGTGGATCAACAATGTATCCAACTCCCTCAAAAAGGTAGAGACGAGGGTCATCGGTCTCAACGCAGAGTACATGGAGCGTGCCCCTGGGAAGATCCAATGCGCCGCCGTCCTTCAGCTGTGCCACGAAGATGATGTTTTGGTGTACCACATCATACACTCGCCCTCCATATCAGGTGAGCTTCACGATTTCTTGTATCGGGAGGACGTATACTTCTGTGGGGCAGCCATCGAAGGGGACAAACAAAAGCTGGAGCCGTACAACCTTGATTTGAAAAGCATCGCTGACCTACAAACCAGAATCAAAATTCCTGTAGAAGATTATGCTAAATAGACACCATCCCTATTCGACGTAGCAAATTTTGTGCTCGGTACAAATCTTCAGAGGGGTGACGAGACGGTGGCATTAAGGTCGTCTGGATGGGAGAATTATCCCTTGACATACGAGCGGATAAAATATGCTGCCCTCGATGCCCGTGTGAGTTTCGAGATAGCTGCAAGGTCCAAAGAGCTTGTTGCGAAGCCGTCTCCCATAGAGAATGAGAACAAGAAGAAGAAGAAGAAGAAAACGCTGCACCAGCAGGAGGGCATTATGGATGGATGAACTATTTCCTCTCTTGTAAAAAAAATTATTCCCTCTCGGTGTATATTGATATAGATGGACTATTTCGATGTGTGCATGTCTTTGGAACAGAGTAGTAGCGTGGGTCCGCTTGACTATAAGGAATTATTTATCCGCATATATAGATTTCTCTGCTACTCCTTCCAATGATCGGTATACAGTGCATGTGTCAGTAGACATGACAGCTTGTCCATGGAAGTTCATCTACGGAGACCATCACATTTCATCTCGCGATTCCCACGACGCCTCTTCAACCCACGGCACCACGCCCCCCGACGTGTGCCTCACCCCTCTCGGCCGCACCGCCCCTCTGCCTTTCTGTGCATGACATGTGGGCCACCTAAAATGCGGTGAGCATCAAGTTTCTACCACAGCCGCCCGCGATTCCCACGACGTGGCTCGAATCCATGAAACCACACGCCCCCCGACCTATGGCTCACCCCTCTTGGCCCCACTGCCCCTCTGCCTTCAGGAGCATTACATGTGGACCAGTAACCTATCGGGTCCACATGTTATTGACTCAAAGGTAGGTGTAGTAAGGTGCTGAAGCTCAGTCCTGACGGCCCTGAGAGGGAAATGTAACTCCTGCGCCAGGGCTTGTGGTGCTCCCGCAGCACGAACTCGTGCCAAACTCGAGATTTGTTTTGTTACTATACATGCAAGATTTAATTGACATTGTAATCTCAACATGTGATGGGGAGCTCTAAATTTGAATTTGAAACTTATAAAACGAAAATATTCAAAACAAATAAACTGGGAGAGAGGGAGTATATCGTAGGATGTGTCCCATACAAAATAAGTCCCCTGGTTTGTCACCGCGAAGATGCGGTTAGAAAGGAGCACAACGTCTTCCTACTCGTACGGCAACAAATCGGCCGCAGACAGCATGGTCCGCCTTTGACTGCCATGTGCAAGGTTCGTGCTATCTTTTATTCAATCTCACCGTGGTTCCATCGTACCAATTTATGCGGTGGCCCGTGGCATGGTTGATCCCAATGTTGGACAAAGGTTCTACGGGAATGGTGTCACCGTTGTAAATGTTGTGCAAACTGATGTTGGTACCCTCCCGTACATATATATGCAAGCCAATCTCCACTCGCACCGAGCCTAGCCTGTGAAACAGCGAGCAGGGGGAGAATTAGGAAATGGACATGGAAGTAGTCTTTAGAATGCATTTACTACGTGATCAAACTCATCTTACCTGCTCATCGGAGGAAATTCGAGTGCCCCTCGACATCGGCATCTCAAGGGGCATCAACTTGCAACTACGGCCACGCCGCGCTGGAGATACCCCCAAGGAAACATCCTCATGTGTTCCATGGAACATCAAGATGCATTTGTATGAGTAGTTTATCTTGTGAGAGAAAAGGATGAACGAGGGAAGGCCTCTAGAGATAGAGATGGACACTACTACTACCAATGTGCTGGCCCGTGTGTTGCAATGGATCCAAACTAGTAGAATAATACTTGTTCACGTGCTTGAAATATAAACACTCTAGTTTTGATATACATGTGTCAGCAGACATGACAACTTGTCCATGGAAGTTGAACCACGGCGACCATCACGTTTCTTGTTTCTACCACTGCCACACCCACACGCGATTCCCATGACGCCGCTCCAACCCACGGCATGACGTCCCCCGACGTGGACATGGATCCTCTGACGTGGCTATCACTGCCTTGCCCTGCCTTTCCTTCGCTAACAGGTGGGACCTACGCTTATGGGTCCCACATGTTAGTGACAGAACGGTAGGATTGTTCGTGCCCCTCATCCCTCTCGGCCCCACCGCTCCTCTGCCTTTGTGTGCATGACATGCGGGCCAGCTGAACTATGGTGACCATCAACTTTCTACCACAGACACACCTGATTGGACGCGGTTTGCCTGCTCCGCTCCTCTGCTCCGATCCGTACTCCTCGCCATCGAATTTTCATCCAGCGGCTGTGACACATTTCGTCCCGGGCATCAATCCTCAGCTGGAGTACTTATGTACTATAGGTAGTACCCGCCGGTGTGGCCATCTACGCCTCGTAACGCCCCGACGCCCAGCTGTGGTACCCTCGCCACGGCCAGGCCACCACCGGCCGGTTCATCTCGAACGAGTGAGTCACGAACCACGCCACCACCATGAGAATGACATGTGGGCCAGCCGCATTTAAGGCCCACATGTCATTGACTCATAGGCCGGGAACTAAGCCACTAAAGTTCGGTCCCGTGGGCCCCGAGATGAAAATGTAACTCTTCCGGCAGGCCTTGTGGTGCTCCCGCAGTACGAGCTCGTGCCAAAACTGGAATTTGTTTCTTACTACTACCAGTACTGGTAGGAAGGTACACGTGCATTGCACGCATGAGATTCTAGTGGTTTGTGCATTATGCTTCTACATGTGGAGTTTTCTGGATTCTAACATGTGGCAAAATTTGGTGGAATGTAAGGTTAGGCAAGTTTGATTAACTTAGGTGAGTGTTTGGTTCAAGCCACACCTTAGGCAAGCCACACTGGCCCCACATGACATACACACAAAAAATATGGCAAGATTCCCTTAGGCTTGCCAACTTGTGGCAAAATTTGGTGGAATCTAAGGTTAGGCAAGTTTGATTAACTTAGGTGAGTGTTTGGTTCAAGCCACACCTTAGGTAAGCCACACTGGCCCCACATGACATACACACAGAAAATGTGGCAAGATTCCCTTAGG
>NC_041387.1:142816539-142824598 GCF_002162155.2 Triticum dicoccoides | reverse complement strand
TGTGGCAAAATTTGGTGGAATGTAAGGTTAGGCAAGTTTGATTAACTTAGGTGAGTGTTTGGTTCAAGCCACACCTTAGGCAAGCCACACTGGCCCCACATGACATACACACAAAAAATGTGGCAAGATTCCCTTAGGCTTGCCAAATTGTGGCAAAATTTGGTGGAATGTAAGGTTAGGCAAGTTTGATTAACTTAGGTGAGTGTTTGGTTCAAGCCACACCTTAGGTAAGCCACACTGGCCCCACATGACATACACACAAAAAATGTGGCAAGATTCCCATAGGCTTGCCAACTTGTGGCTCTCATTTTGAAGAACTTATTAATAACTTTGCCTGAGCTTAGTTGTGGAAAAGTTAGTCATGAATTAAGTTCAACCATGGAGCCTTCTAGATTATACATGTGGCAGAATCTGGTGGATGATATCCAGTGGCCAGTAGTGCTCGGATTTGCCATCTTTGTACCGTCGGATTGGCTTCATCCAACGACCAACTTTCAAAGTTTTACACACACTATATAGGGGGTATAGATATAGATGTGTCGGTCCGTTGCAATGGATCCAAAGTATATCTATTTAGTGGAGTGCACTCTAAACACATTATCTATTTATTTTTCTCTAACCTTCCATAGCCATGCAACCAAGCCACATAAGCTTCATGGGTGCCCCCCACATCATATTATTCATACTATGTTGATTGAAAAAAAAGATAAATCACCCAAAACAAGATCTTCCTATTTTTTGTTCCTACGATGTTGTGTCGTGCATGTATCTACTAGTTGTATAGTGGTAGTACTAGTAATATAATAGTATTAGGAGTACAAACTTGGTAGGAGTGGTACTAATACGGAATGCTCCTACTCTATGAACGAGCCCCGTCTGATACAAAATTTCTTGGCTTCCGTGCTACAGCTAGATCTTCCGCTTGTTTCTGTTTTCCACCCCGGCGGCGGGTGGGGTGTCAGTTTGCTCAACGGGCGGTCCCACATGAAAGTGAAAATGCTAGGCAGGCAACACGCCTTCCCTAAGCTATGTGTCGTGTCGTACGGGCCGTGTTGTACTCCCGATTCCCGGGCGTGTGGGGGTGCGACGCGAACGTGGCAGGCCTTTTCCTTCTACTAGCAATGTGCCCGTGCGTTGCGATGGATCGAAAGTAGTAGAATAGTAGTACTTGTTCACAAACTTAAATAAATCACTATTGTTTTGATATACTCCTAATATATTACTCCCTCTGTACCTAAATATTTGTATTTTTTGAGATTTGAAATGGACTATCACATACGGATTATATAGACATATTCTAGTGTTTCTAGCAAGATGCCCCCGCGTTGCATGAGGTTGATGGAAAAGGTAAGCACAACTTACAAATTGATGGATGGAGTACTAGTTACAGTGATGCATATAATTAATCAAAGGGATCGCACATGTCGGTATTGACTGGAATGGGAATGCAACAGCACAATAAGAATTAAGCCATGATGATGCGATCGCAGTGGTGGTTACAGAAGGCAAGAAGAAAGATGGATCCATGAACGTATGACCTCCTCCTCCTCAACTTAGTGTGCCGGGCCACCGTCCGGCGGCTAAGGAGCGGCGGCTTTTGTGGCGAGGTCGAGGTGCTTCTCAACAAATGCATCCAAGGCTTCCAGCCGGTTGAGGAAGGCCAACGTCGTAGCGTCCTTACTAGCCTTGTAGATACATGTGTACACGATTTGCTCGTACGCGTGGATGTGTAGGTCGACGAATTCTTGCAGGGCGAGGCGCCTCGCGGCGAGCGCGACCTCCAGGAGGACATTCTTCATGGCGTCGGCGGGCAGTCGCAGGGCCACCAGTGCTTGAAAGAGGTTCCGGCCATGGAGTCCGATTAGGGTGGCAGGCAATGAGGAGCCCGGGCACGCGGGCTGGAGGAGTACGGCGATGTCGTCCGCGAGCTTCTTGAGGACGGTGAACTTGTTGCTGGTGGCAACGATCATCTGGTCCAACTGAGAGTCGTAGTTGGCATCGACGGCGGCCATCCACCAGCCGGTCTCCAACACCGTCTGGAGACGATCCTCTGTGCCATGCCGCAGGCCGGCGTCATGGACCATCTGGTGCAGCCGCTGGCCGCTCACGCGCATCGCCACCATGGGTCTGGAGCGAGCTCTTTTGCACTTAGTGTAGGTGCTTAGGCAAGTGCTTAGGTGCATACGATGTGGTAGATGCATTGGAATGGAGGAGGGGCGCCTTTATATGAGGGCAATGAGGGCAAACTGCGTTGCATTCACATCGTGCAGCCTCTTTTCCCGGACCTCCTCCCATTACTTCCCTCATGCATTAATTGAAGGAGGATGCATTGGCCGTTCAACATATCGGGAACCGCTACTCCCTCCCTCGTCTGCATTAAAGGCGTATAGGGAACTACGCCGCCCGCTGTCAAATCGAATACTCCCTCCGTCTAGGTGAGTATTATAAGTCATCTTATGAAAACCAAATACTAGTAATCAACCAAGAAGAGATGTGGGGCTTGTATGCTTTTAATGACTTGAGACTATCAAACATGACATGCAGTGGTCAGTTCGTTGCACAAGAACAAATACAACCCACGTCAGCACACACGCATCTTATAGCATCACATCCAATGGCTATAAAAGATGAATGAGACCAAATTATATCTCATCTAAATGAGTTCTAGCAAAACTGTATTAATAATACTTAGTACTCCTGCGCCATGTATCATATAAGTATCATGTGGTACTTTATTTATTGCCATGTATGACACATAGTTCACGAGCGCTCTCTATATGTACCACCTTTTTTTTAATTTCAAGTTTTGATCCATGGCGCAATCCATCGATACTACTACTGTACAAAAGTGGAGTATATACATTTTTTAAAAGGCTAGAGGGCGGGGCAGTCTAGCTCGGTCGGTTTCACGAGAGGCGAGGGCCTTTGTGATTTGACGGCTCATTAATGCTGTCAAATCGAATAGTACTACGCCGCCCGCTGCACGCCCGGCGCCTCCATTAAACCCCTCTGTTAAACCCGCATGCAAACCAAGAATCATACTCCGGCCACACGTCCGTTCATGAGCGGGCCGGAATTAAACGCAACACCGGCCGAGCTCCTCCCGTCCGCCCTCAGTTTAAACGAGGCCAGAGGCCGGCCAAGCTTCTACCGTCCGCCCTCTATTTACACGAGGCCAGACAGACAGCAGGCAAGAATCGCACCCCTCCGCCGCTCCCCCATCTCCTCCTTCACCATTTTCTCCACCATTCCGATGGCTTCCGATGAGCCGTTCTCCGGCATATTACCCGGCTGGGTGGCCCGCCGACCCCTCCGGATATGGGCGAGGCCGCTCGGTGCTTCACCAACCTCGCTTGGCCCGACGGAGCCAGTTGCCGCCCCAAGCAGGCGCATGGTTCAACAACTCGCCGCTCCAGTTCAGCTCGATGAGGAGTGGCGAGTTGCTCCACACCGGCACGGCGGCGAGCACACCGGTACGGGCGCCGTCGCTGCCGCGTCGTACCACGCCACCAGTGTCTGCGGTGGCTGCGCCTCCCGTGTCTGTGGGCGCGCCTCCCGTGCCTGCGGCAGCGCCATGCAGGCAGAGACAGAAGCCGGGTGCATGGAGAGCGGCCAGTCGGTGGCCAGCTTCTCTCTGTCCGCCGCCATCATCGAGGAGAAGTAGAACACGGGAGGCTGCCGCCACTTGGGACCCATGAAGGCCACCACCGTGGTGACAACCGCAGATTCAGGTGGTTTATTTGTTGCTTCGTCTCTTCTGAGGACCTTCGTCGACCCCGCAAGTGTCTGACGGACATGAGGAAGACAAAGGGATCCGTGGGCGACCATTTAGAACTAAAATAAGTCTAGATATATCCATTTATAGGACAAGTATTTCCGGACGGAGGGAGTATTAATTATACAAGAGAGCCGGATTGGCACCTCTTAGTTCATGTAAATGTAATGAAATCCATCATGTTTATATGAAGATCTGGCTTTTTTATACGAAATCCTTCATGCTTATATGAAATTAGTCCATGTTTGCACGAATTTCATCTAGTTGGTTAGAGTTGTAAAAATGTATGCCGCTGGCGTTTGATGTCGTCCTCCGTGGAAGGAAGCGGGAGGAAATTTGCCGGCTGCCGTTGGAGATGCTCTTTATGCTGGAAATAATAGAGTGACATCCAATCCATTTGAGTTAATTGCCTGTATGATTGTCCCTCTATAAAAACTTAATTGCATGTATGGTGTACACGTGACTTGCAGGGTGCCTACAGCTTCGTACAGAAAGTTAAAAAGAAACAAGTCCATCCTTAATATTCTAAGTACTTTGTGGGTTCCACTGTCAATACAATAGCGAAAGAAGTATATATTAAATAAGTAGAGTAATATATAATATGCAAATCTAAAGTTAAAAGACAGAGTTCGAACTCATGTCATCGCGTTACGAGCATCCGGCGCTAACCAGCCCAGCACATTTTTGTTGTAGACCATGCTGGAGATATATCTCCATGTCTACTCTTATATATACTCCATTCATTCCTAAATATTTGTCTTTTTCAGATTTCAAATGGACTACCACATACGGATGTGTATGTAGACATATTTTAGAGTGTAGATTCACTCATTTTGCTATGTATGTCTTTTCAGGAAGGGGCCAGATTTGTCCTTGATTTATTTATGAGGTATCCAGATGGCACTGCACCGCCAAGAAAAGAGGGTAACATCAAAATTATGGACTACTTTTTTGAGTATGTTGGTAAGGTCCGGTCATAGTCACTTGTTGAAATCTCTAAAAAGACAAATACTCCCTCCGTCCGGAAATACTTGTCATCAAAATGGATAAAAGGAAATGTATCTAGACGTATTTTAGTTTTAGATACATCTATTTTTATCCATTTTGATGACAAGTATTTTCGGACGGAGGGAGTAGAAAACAGAGTTGGTGATGATGGTGTGCGTGCCATCCTGCAATATAGGCCGCCAGATTTATATCTAACGGATAGGAAAGAAACTATGGCAATTTTCTCTCACAAGATAAGGCCTTCCCTCGCTCAGCCTTTTCTCTCACAAGATAAACTACTCATACAAATGCATCTTGATGTTCCGTGCAACACACGGGCAGCTAGCTAATTTCTTTTAAAGTAGTTGCTGCGATAATTGGGTTGAAGTGATAAGTTTTATGTCTGCCCCGAATGATTTCAGATTCACTAGTACTCCCTCTGTTCCAAAATAGATGACCCAACTTTATACTAAAGTTAGTATAAAGTTGAGTCATCTATTTTGGAACGGAGGGAGTAGTAACAAAGAAAAGGTTGCCTTGTTAATTAACAGAAAACAGGGTGAAAACTATCACATGAGGCCGGTAAAACAATGCACACTGGGTTCGGCGTCATCGTCACTACAGTTGTGCGCGCGCGAGAAGTCTACATATCGAGGGGGCTACCGAGCGAGGCACTGAGACACAATGTTTGAGAGAGAAACGAATTGACAGATTATAATCAGATCGAGTTGTCACCCTTCTGCTATCATTGTTGTGGGGGAGGGAGAGAAAGACGTATCGAGAGTGTGCACGGTAGGCACAGAGGCACAACTAGCGAGTGTGTGTGTGTGTGTTTGAAAGAGGGGTCGATAGATTATTATCAAGATCGATGTGCCACCCTACTCCTTCAGTGCCGGGTAGTGTGTGTGTGTGTTTATGTTTGAGAGAGAATCCAGTCGATAGATTAGTATCAAGATTGAGGTGTCACCCTACTCCTTCGGTGCCGGGTAGTGTGTGTGTGTATGTTTGAGAGAGAAGCCAATCGATAGATTAGTATCAAGATCGAGGTGTCACCCTACTCCTTCGGTGTTGGGAAGTATGTGTGGGGGGGGGGAGGGGGCAGTGACACTCACATATCTCTACTCTTATAAAAACAGAGTTGGTGATGATGGTGTTCCTGCCATCCTGCAATATAGGCCATCCGATTTATATCCGACGGACATGAAGGAAAATATGGCAATTTTGCAAAAAGATACCCACACCCCTCTCTGCATTTGCAAATAAGGCATTCCCTCGTTCATCCTTTTCCCCCACAAGATAAACTTCTCATACAAATGCATCTTGATGTTCCGTGCAACGCACATGGGCATCTTGCTAGTAGGGATAAGGAGTTTGTGTGACACATATCTAGCTATATTAAGGGATAGGTAGATAGCATATGTGTGAGAGACATTATTATACTTTGAGACATTAGTGGTTGTGGGTGGGCGGAATTAAAGGGGTGGGTGTGTTAGACATAGAGAGCGTGTGTGTTTCTGTGTGAGAGACTTGTAGGACGGGGTAGAAAGACAAATTTAACCCTGACAGAGGGAGAGAAATACACAAAGTGCGCGTGTGTGATTCCGATGCCCACAGGGAAATGAGATATGTATGCGTGTGAGAGAGATTGCACAATTCATTCACGTATCACTATCTAGCGACCGTGGACGTGCATCGCTTGAACATAAGTCAATATCTAATTCGTATCGTGGCCAAAGGTACAATATCGATTCAACACTATAAAGATTGGACACTCACATATCACATTTTTTTTCTATTTAAATAAACCTTTTTCAGTTGTGCATGCCAAAGTTACAGTGATGTTTCTTCAAACAACCAATGTAGCTATCATGCACATGCACCATTGTTACTCTTGCATTCAAATTCATTAGTCTTGGATGATTTAAGTTTCTATTTTGAAGTAATATATATGTAATATTCATATATGAATTCAACGGTTACGCAATTTATGAAATGGAGGCTATGTAATCATATGAGGTAACACTTTTAAGTAGCTAACTACAATATCCATTTCTTTTTGTGCGCCTCTACACTAACACGTCAATGCATTATGTTTAAAGTAAATAACCAATGGCACTAAATTATCTATTTACACGAGAAATACATAGGCTGAGCGTTTGATCCCTTTTTTGTGAACGCGCCGCTACACCCGTACGATTGGCCGCGCCCGTGTGAACGTCCAAGTTATCGGCGCATCATCCCGAGTTATTGTCTTTTTTTCTGGGGTGGACTTCACACCAGTTATTAACTGCTGACGCGTGCCCTGTCTACACAGTATAACATGACCTTCCTGCTAGCACGGTCCAAAATTAGTTGAAACTGGATACGAACAATCCTGCGGGCGGCAAAATCTCCCGCCTCCTTCTAAAATTTCCGCCACCTTAGTCTTTAGCATGCGAAACCCCCCTTTTGTCCTTGGTGCACGGAGACCAACAGTTACAATACCGCCCTCATCTACATGATAGGTCGGGGCTGCTTCGGTAACTTCCGGTTCCCCCCACTACACGCCACCCCCATTTCCTCTCCCCTCCTCCCGCAAAAACGACTAACTCCACAGCACCAGAGCATCTTACATCACGTCATCCGTACTTCATCGCCCTTTCTCCCCTCCCCTCTCGAAACCCTAGACTACTCATCCACCGGCGTACCATAGCCCATTCACTGCCAGCGGCGTCCACCTTGCCGGATCTGCTTCTGCAGCCGCATCTACCCCTCCCACCTCCCCTAGAAACAAGTAGACTGCTCATCCACCATTGTACCACAGCCCATTCAGTGCCGGCCTTGTCCACGGTGCCGGATCTGCTTCGCCGATACTCTCGTCAACCGCCGCGCATCTGTAGCCGCTCATTCGTACTCCCCACCGGAGACGCTTCATCCACACCCCCTGGAGCTACCCCACCGACGCCCCCGTCGATGGCCTCTGATCCTCTTCGCCAACACCTTCCTCAACCCTACCGAAGGCGCTTAGCCGACACCTTCCTCAACCCTACCGGAGCCGCTTCGCCGACACCAGCATCTACCCTACCGGAGTAGCTTCGCCTATACCATTCTCAACCCTACCGGGGCCGCTTTCCCAACTCACAAGTCCACGACCTCAGATCCGCTTCCTCGCACCCTCATCTAACCTACCGGAGCAGCTTCTGACGCCCCGTCCACGGCCGCAGATCCGCATTGTCGACACCACCCTTAACCCAACCACCGGAGCAGCTTCTGACGCCCCGTCCACGGCCGCAGATCCGCATCATCGACACCATCCTT
>NC_041387.1:142630486-142816312 GCF_002162155.2 Triticum dicoccoides | reverse complement strand
CCACCGGAGCAGCTTCTGATGCCCCGTCCATGGCCGCAGATCCGCGTTGTAGACACCATCCTTCACCCAACCATCGGAGCAGCTTCACCTACGCCCTCGTCCACGGCCACAGATCCGCTTCGCCCACACCGTAGTCCACCCTACCGGAGCCGCTCCACAAACACCCTACTCGACGGTTCTAGATCTCCTTACCGGACCCTGACAGCCAGTGCAGCGTCATCACCCTCAATGTTTCTAACCTGATTCCCACCGTCTGGAGAGATGCCAAGCACCCGCCACGGCCTAGGTACTTGTCACCTTTAAACCCGTCCATCATCACCTGCCCGATGTACTTCAAATATACTAACCGGTCGCTGTTACCTGTTATGCAGCTGGCAAAAACTACAAGGACGATGTTTCTTCTGGATCTAACATCTTGGCCAACCAAGATCCTGGACTGAGGCATTGCTATGATCTTGTAAGCGCGTCTCTCTCTCTTGTATTGTTCTGTGCCTGCCAGCGTGCTTTGCTAGGATTTTTGACCAGTAATCCCTTTGTGCAGACAATGATTTCTACTAGTGGCTGCTAAATTAGATATGTAGATGTCATACATGATACTACCTTGTACCTCCGTTCCTAAATATAAGTCTTTCTAGAGATTCCACTATAGGCAACATACGGAGCAAAATGAGTGAATCTACACTCGAAAATGCATCTACAAA
Organism: Triticum dicoccoides; assembly: GCF_002162155.2. Classification (NCBI taxonomy): domain Eukaryota; kingdom Viridiplantae; phylum Streptophyta; class Magnoliopsida; order Poales; family Poaceae; genus Triticum; species Triticum dicoccoides. The sequence goes on along the minus strand of NC_041387.1, from coordinate 142,815,611 downwards.
CATCTGTATGTGGTCCATACTGGAATCTCTACAAAGACATATATTTAGGAACAGGGGCAGTACATTACATAAAATCGTAGGTGGCATGTAGGAATTCCAGTGCACTACATTAGGCTCCCTTAGAGTGCCTGCCAGTCCAGCATATAGAGTCATGGCTAGTTTATGGTACGCACACAATCGTTAATTGGTGGTTTAAATATGCGCAAGGGATATGCAATGTAGTATCATGTAGAGATGTCTGAAATTAGCCGTGTCAACTTGCAGATAGGGTTACACAATGAAAAAGTACAAGATGTATGTAGCAATTTCATGGAACATCGCAAAAAAGGAGAGGCAGCGATGAGCCTATACAGTGTGCTATGGTACGTCACTCCTCCATTGTAATCATCGTGACATGTTATTTGTATGCCAGTTCTATTAGCCAAGTTTCTTAGAGACAGTTATTACGAGTTATTGAATATAGGCTCCATGTAATACGCCAACTAGCTCTTTTCATTGCGTTTTCAGCTTATCTTTGGTATGATCAGTGGAAAGTCTAGACTGCATTATATATATTTTTCATTTTGCTGCACATATGGAAATTAATTTGACTTGCAAACATCACAAATTGAACCCAGTGCAGTAATTAATATGATAGGAAAACAGACCATCACTATTTGCTCAAAATGCAAATACAAAGATACCATCTACTTGGCACAATCTACTTTGGTCAATGTTTTCCATAGAGACCCCATTGCCTAATTTAAACGAAGAACGCATGACCCACATTTAAATGAAGAACAATTATTTGTTGAAATTCGATGGTCCAAGTGGCTGGTTATTATCATATAGCAGCACCACCTGAAAGCATCATATAGCAGCAGCAGCAGCTCATAGCAACTCATCATACAGCAGCAGCAGTCTGCAATTCATCATATACCAGCAGCAGCTCATATCAATTCATCATATAGCAGCAGCAGGAGCAGCTCATAGATATTCATCATATAGCAGCAGCAGGAGCAGCTTGTAGCAACTCATCATATAGCAGCAGCAGCTCATAGCAACTCATCATACAGCAGCAGCAGTCTGCAATTCATCATATACCAGCACCAGCTCATAGCAATTCATCATATAGCAGCAGCAGGAGCAGATCGTAGCAATTCATCATATAGCAGCAGCAGTAGCAGCTTGTAGCAACTCATCATTCCCCTTCCCTTCAATTTTTAGTGAGGTTCTACCCGAAACACCCCCCCTCCAAACCAAAATTAGTTAAGCCCAAGCCTATAACTCAAAAATGACTTCTTTACATCTTTTATGGCTTATTTTGACAATATACCCTGAAAAGGCGAAATCGAACTGGTCCTTAACCTGCAATTCAATTGTGCGTGCAACGATGAATCACTCCTGCCTGCTATTTGTACATTTAGGCATCATCATACATGGCATAACCTAATACATGTGCATTCCATTGTAGAATCTGGAATATGCAATGTTTATGTTAGTTCATACATTGCACATGATGTTTAAATGCCCCTTAAATCTGGTCAGTCAAGTGATGGTCTTTAAGCCTCCTTCTTTGCTTCTTTTCTCGATATGTAAGATTTGCTCACACATCTGTTCAATTGCTTGTTTGCATCAGCCAGCCATACTAGGACTGTTTGCTTTGATTACTTGCTGTTCTTGACCTAACACTCTTAACAGAGCTTGTCAACAATTTAAACACTAAGGGCTGCTGTAGTGGGGCCTTGTCTAACTCATAGGTGAATAAAGGTTTGGTTGTACACTATAGTAGTAGGCTCTCCAAGAGCACCTGGAGATCCAGTTTGAAGGTATGCCTAGTTTTTACATAGTGCAGACATAGTAAATGCTCATTTCATTGTGTGCAAGTGCAAGAGATGCGGCATGTTTCATTATGTGGTGTTGTTTTGTTATAATCTCATCCTTTTGTGTTCACACACTGGAAAGTATGCATATTTATCTTCCAATGAGACGAGTAACTAGTTTGTGTCACCTTGCAGAGGGGGTGCAATGAAGATAAGATTGAGGATTTCCATGTACAAGATGTTAGGAAGGAGCCTTGCAAGAGAAGTAGGAGCTGCACTGAGCCTCTTCAACCTGCTAAGGTAAGTCACTGTATGCAACTCAACAGTTCAATTCCTTGTTTGTTTCAGGCATAGTTAATTTTCTATTTTCAATTGCTTTATTTATCCTCACTTAATGAGATGCCCAAATAATTATGCCTGATGTTCGGTACTTGTATCACTATTAGTTGACATAATTAAAGGCGTTACCATTTAATTACTCTGCCGAAGTGTGCCTGAAGCTTTGAAGTCTATTAACCAACTATTATTGCATGAGGCTCACAATCTAGTTTATACTATGCTAATGATTGCATAGTTTTGCCTGTTGCAGTATGTTTGTATGAAACCCTCTACTATTCATTATGCTCCCTAAGACTTTAATTGAGGTACAGAATGGCCAACTGCTTGCTTACTTATACGCAACATGTTGTCTAAATTTGTAACTTGTCTGTGTTTTCGATTGGGCCCCAACATCATGCTCCTCTGGTGAGCTAAGACGGATTTCTGTATGCAGGCTGCACAAACTATCTTTTTTATAATTTTTAAAATATCACCTGCTTATGCTTCATGACGTGTAACATTTTTTTGGTGAAAGTGACGTGTAACATTATTGTTAGTCCTGTTTTGCCATGTAGTACAAAATAGTGTCTTGTTCGCTTCACTGTCGTAACTATATTTTTTCCCTAGTCATGTGTACTTACAGAAATATTTCAGGATGAAGTGACATCAACACAAAAATCTACGAGCAGTGCGGCATGGCCGTTACCGAATGATTATGAATTGGAATTGGAATGTGCTGATGTTCTCGAGCATCAACTAGAGGTGGCAAGACAACGTGTACATGATTGTCAACGTATAATCAACAAGTTGAGACTGGACATGCAGGTATTAGATGTAGGAGTCAAAAAATGAAACAAGACACCGAGGTAACCATGAAGGAATTGGAGATTTTGCAGACTGAAATTTGTGCTATCTGAATCCGGCCAATCCTATTTTCTGAAGAGATTATAGTTCAAATGGAGTTAAGTTGATGCGTGTCCATGATGTATGAGCCGTATTTGCCCAGTGTATGTAATTTGCTGTTTGTGTATGCTTTATTATCACCTGTGCCGTACCATAATGCCCAGTGGGTATAATCGGCTGTAATTTCTTTATTGTATAGTGTAGGATTATTCTACCTTTCTATGCCTTGATCTCTTTGTTGTATAGTGTATGCTTTTTAGAGGTGATAGTATTGAGTAGGATAATTCTTTGAATATGCTATATCGTTCAAACGGGGGCCAACTCGCCCGACCATGGGCCTTGTACGTCTCGTAGGATCCATGGGCCTTCTATGTCTCGCAGGATCCATGGGCCTTCTACGTCTCGCAGTGTCCATGGGCCTTCTACATCTCGCAGGATCCATGGGCCTTCTACGTCACGTAGGATCCATGGGCCACCGACTCATTTATGGGTCTTGTACTGGCCTTTAATGGGTCGTAGACGGGCCTATAATGGAAATTGTACGTTTTATTGGCTGACCATAACGGGCCGTTAATAGGCCGTATTTGGTGATGCTATAAAAATGGCCCAACAGACTAACGGACCACAAACCGGCCGACTGTAACGACGGGCTGAATTTGGCCCACAAGCATAAAATGACAGCAACGGGTCGTAAGTAACCGAATGCTGCAAATAAGCCCAAGAATAAATGGGCTCTGAGAAGGCCGAAAGATAACATGGGATGTAAACGGCCCAACTGAATAACGGGCCCTTAGTGGGTATAAAGCGATACACTGTTCATTACGGGCCAGTTTCACCACGGGCCGTTAGTGGGTCTAAAGTAATACACTGTTCATCGCGGGCCAGTTTCACCACGGGCCGTTAATAGGCCAAGAGTTACATAGGGCCTCATATGGGCCGAAAGACGTCATGGGCCATACATGAGCCAGAAGTGAAAATGGGCTGGAATCATATTTGATGGCCCAGATGACGCTACTGGGCCTAATTCGGATAGGGCGTAACGGGCCTTGGGTTAGCGGGTTGTAAATGGGCTATATGCGAACAGGCCGTTAACAGGCTTTCCATGGGCCGGCTCGTCACCTTTTGACCAAGTCAAACGGGTCGGCCTTTTCACAGGAATGGGCCTCTGTTGGGTCGTGCCACATGTCGACGTATCATAGGCACCTTCTGTCCAATGAGTGGATGACATCTGTCCCAACAATGAGCCAACACGTGTTTCCTCCAGCCAATGATGATTTTACACATGGAAAATCCCCATTGGTCGGGGCTGTTAACGGGTTATCGGATCCAAAACCCGACCTGATAGCTTAACGGCATTCTGTTACGGTGGATACCATGTGTCGGTCACCCTTGACGAAAGCACTTCTGTGACGCCCGATTTATCGTCATGGAAGTGGACACTTCCGTGATGATAATTTTGGTAATGTCATCGAACACTTCTACAACAGCACAGGTGTGACTATCTCGATTCTGTCATAAATTTGTCATGGATGTACATGCATGACAAAAAACGCGGCCTACTGTGACAAACACGTATCATCACGGAAGTGTATTTTTTTGTAGTGCAAGTTCAAGCCAGATCTGCCCCCGCGCTACGATGGCACGGCTGACCCTGTGGAGTTCCTCCAGCTCTATGAGCTGGGCATCAAAGCCGCCAACGGGGATGAGAAGGTCATGGCGAACTGGTTCCCCATGGCGCTCAAGGACGGTGCCCGCACATGGCTCCTGAACCTGGCTCCTGGCACGATCTCCTCCTGGGACGAGATGCGCACCCGATTCATCGCCAACTTCCAAGGCAAACGCGACCGGCCCCCGGCCATGAGAGACTTGCGCCACATCAAGCAGCAGACGGGAGAGACCCTACAGAAGTTCATCCAGCATTTCAACAGCGCTCGCCTTAAGATCCCCAGGGTGTCTGAGGAGGCCATCATCTCAGCCTTCTCCGAAGGCGTGCGTGAAGTCAAGATGAAGGAGGAGCTTGCGATCCATGAGGACCTGTGCACCTTCCTGGAGCTGTTCAATTTGGCGACCAAGTGCGCTAGGGCTGAGGAAGGGCACCTTTCCTTCCTTGAGCTGCCAGCTGCTGACCCAGAAGAGAAGATGCCCAAGGTCAAGGATGTGAAGCGCAAGGGGGCTGTCGTGCTTGCAGCAGAGCCGGACACCAAGCAAGGCAGGGATCAGCCTGAGTCATCCAAGGCCAGCCGGTACTGTGTGTACCATGACCTCCACACTCACAACACCAATGAATGCCAAGAGCTCAGGGCCGTGCGGGATGTGTGTGCCGGCCGACGCCCCGAGCGCAGCGACCGGGGCTATGGCCGAGGAGGAGGAAGAGGTGGAGGACGATGGGAAGACCGTGGCCCTCGCCAAGGGTGGCGTGACCGACCTCGCGAGGACCGCTGGCACGACCAGCCTTGTGAGGGAGGTTGGAGGGATCAGCCTTGCGAGGATCACCCACAAGGCAATGCGGGCATCTCTCCTCTGCCACCATAGCCCAGGAGGAATGAAGACCATCATCAGGATGAGGGGGCTGGAGGCTTCTAGGAGCCGCGCGCAATTGCTTGCATCTTGGGCGGCGCTCAAGCCCCGGCCTCTCAGCGCATCTTCAAGCAGTTTGCTCGCGAAGTGAATACAGTCCTCCCCAAGCTTGAGGCCACACGCCCTCTCAGGTGGTCAGCATGCGCTATCATGTTCAGCTCGGCGGAATAGCTCAGGTGCGCGGCCACAGCCGGAGTCCTCCCGATGCTTTGTTCCCCAATCATCAGCAATGTGCAAGTCACCAGGACCCTCATCGATGGCGGAGTAGGGCTCAATGTCCTATCCGTCGAGACGTTCAACAATCTCCAAGTGCCCTACAATCAGTTGTAGCCAACCAAGACTTTCTCAGGAGTCACTGATGGTTCCACGGTTCCGATAGGGCAGGTCCGCCTTCTTGTTACCTTCGGGAAGCGCGACAACTACCGCACCGAGCTCATTGACTTCGACATCGCTCACATTCGCCTGCCGTACAATGCCATCCTCGGGTACCCAGCCATGGCCAAGTTCATGGCCGTGACTCATCACGGCTACAATGTCCTCAAGATGCCAGGAAGCGGTGGAGTCATCATGGTGCCTTGTGAAGAGAGAGACGCTGTGTGTTCTCTGGAACGTGCTTTCCAAGCCGCGTCAATTGAAGACCCGGATCACAGGAGCGGGAGGCTTCTCGAGGCTGCCCCTAAGAAGAAGAAGACATCGCCTGGTCCGACCCCTCGGGAGGCAGGCCCCTTAGGGTCTGCGCCTGTTGAGGGGGCGCCTCCTTCTGACGCATAGGAAGGCGTGCCCGACACCCTCTTCGAGCAAGGCTCGAGGGCTCTCTCCTGGAAGGCCATCGACTTTGCTAGGATCACGAGGCAGGCGCTCAGGCACCACTTGGAGGCGTGCTTCAAAGCACGTTTCCCTCAGGAAGGATCAAGGCAAGGAGGGACAAGCCCTCAGGAGTTCGTCAGTGAGATCATTCAGGAGCTGCAGGAGTCAAGAGTCATGAGTGGCAGCCGCCGCTTACCCGCCGTAGCTCCCCATCCAGGCGAGGATGGTGGGCTGCGCGTCTGCATCGACATACCAGGACTCAACCGAGCCGCCTCTCAGGAGCGCCTCTAGCCCTCACGCGTGGGACGCTGCGAAGGTCCACCCCACAGCTATGTTCGCATGCCTTACGGCCTCCCGAACACGGCTCCTGTGCTTCAGCGCCTCATGAGGAGCATCTTGGAGGCTTAGGCGGCCAGGCAGTCCACAGTCCTGGTGGAGATGGAGATGGTCCGCGAGGAGCCGCCAGCGCCTCCGGAGCCTCCCGAGGCTCCTGGGCCTGGGGGCTCGTGAAGATCAGCTTCCGCAGCACACATCATCAGGTGACATCCTTCGAGTTTCATTTTCAGCTCGGAGCGCCCCTAGGGCTGCATCATTCCCAGGCCTCCTGGGTCCGTCCCTGCAGCATGTATCCCTTTGATTCATGTTTTTAGCTTACTTTATCGGGGGCACCCCTCGGGCTGCATTATCCCCAAGCCACTCGGGCCAGACCCAGTGGCATGTATCCCTCTCGCGTTTACTCGAGTCGTGCATTTGGCTCGTCATGATCATTACTTGATGCATGTCCACGGCACCCTTCTTCCTTCATGTCGGTCGCTTGCACGTTAAAGGGGGGTACCTGAGCATCGCGACTCATGGGCTCTTACTGGCTCTCCAGCTCTCACCCTCTGGCCTTGTCCACGGCATCGCGACCTGGCATACCAGCGACGGCTGAGCTCGCTCGAGGGCCGGGACCTGAGGACGTAGAGCGTCGGCATCTAACCAAATTTGCAGGAACACATTACAAGTAAAGGCCCAGAGCCAGGCGCAACCCGCCTTGAGGTAGGGCCCCGTGAGTCCCGCGCTGGCTCACGGGTGCCCAGATACACCTCGTCAGGTCCTACCGTGCCAGCCACGTGTCAGGGCGGGGCTGTACACGCCCCGGGGGCTCCTCCCGGAGGGGAGCCCCCTCCCACGCACCAGTGGAAGCACCATGCTCCACGTTGGCTGACGACACTTCCGAGGAGCGGCTATGCCCGTACGTATACGGAAGCGCTATGCTCCGCGCTGGTGATAAACAACTGAGGGTGGCCCCCGGCCGCATCAACCTCAGGGATCCCAGAGCTCAATGTCCGGCCCCATCGTAACGCCTCCCCTCGGGAGTGCCGTGCGAGGGGGCTGGGCACAGGGGCTACGCCTGGGTCATGCCCAGGTGCACGCCACCCAGCCAGGCCCCTCGGGCCTGGTTCGTCGCACGTCTCTCCCCGAGCGGAGCCAAGGTACGAAGGCCGTTTGAACGTCAAGGGGGACTCCTGAGCATCGCGACTCAGGAGCCTAACTGGTCATGTAGCCCCTCACCCCTTAGTTCCGAAAGGCTAACGGCGGTTGAGGTATGCGCGGGGCCGGGCTCTGCCGACGTAGAACGATAGATTTACTCATACATCTCCCCTCCCTACTTGCTATTCGCGCGTCAAGGGGGACTCCTGAGCATCGCGACTTAGGAGACCAACTTGTCACGTAGCCCCTCACTCCTTGGTCCCGTCCTGGTTTCCGGTCGGGGCTAACGGCGGCTAAGGTATGCGCGGGGCCAGGCTCTGCCGACGTAGAACACAAGCAAGTAGGAAGGAAAAGCGCAAATCACAAGGAATTCAAAAGAAAATATGACACTCCATAGAGTGCTTTCACAATGCCAAACACAAGTTTAAACGCCTCCATGAGGCATGATGCATGTTGTAGGAGCTAAAAACAGGACAAGAGCCGCGAAGGGGTCACTTTCTGGCAGCGCCATCGCTAGTGGCGGAGTTGCACTGGGCGACTTCGCCTCGCGGAGCCTCAGGATCGGCAGCGCCTCGCCTTGGCTTGGTGTTGAAAGCATGGAACTTCACCAGCAGAGCCTCTGCTCGACCCTTCACGGCCTCAGCAGCGACAGCGGCAAGCTCGCCGCTCACGGGCTCCAGCAGGCTGTCAAGGTCAACGTCGGGGTCGCGAAGGTAGACGTGGGTGAAGACGCGCGTCAATGCTGCAGAAGAAAGGACACGCGCCTCAGCCTCAGCCGTTGGGCCAAGGCCGAGGGCGACATCTTCAAGGGCGCGGACTAGGAAGGGAAGCAGCTTGGTGGGCCCGTCCTCGGCACCGGCCAGCGGGCTCTCCAGGCCGCTGTCATAAAGTGTCTTCAGCAAGGTGCGAGCCTTCTCCTCCAGCTTCGCGAAGGCCACGCGGTCCTCGGCCAGGACCCGCGCCTTGCCGTCCAGCTCGATCCTCTTCGCCTCCAACGCCTGCTCCAGCGCACCTAAGTGGCCATGGCATTCATCAAGTTTGGCATCCCGGTCCTTGGCGGCAGCATCGCGAGCCTTCATATCTTTCTCCTTCTCCTGGCGGTCACGGGCCTCCTTGGTGAGCTGGTCGCACAGGCCTTGCAGATCGCTCTCCAGCACCTTGCAGCAACCCCGGACATCCGCAACCTCACCCAAGGCGGCGTCGCGAGCGGCCTTGGCCTCAAGGATGGCCTGCTTCTCCTTGTCGCAAGCCGTCGCGGCCTGAGCCAGTGCCGCTCGGACTGAAGCGTTAGAGCGGACCCAGCCGGAGGCCAGCTCCGGGCGCCCGGCCACCAAGCAAGGGTCGGCGCCCTGAAGATCTTCTCACAACCGGTCTAGCTCAGCAGCAGCATGATCCAGGACAGTAGGAGTTGGAGAAATGGCAGTTGGCGGAGTAGGAGGAGAAGACGGCAGCGTGATTACAGCACCATGAGTTGCGACCTTCTGCACCCCGATGACTGCGGCAGTGGCGTCAGGCAGGGACACCTCGGGAGTCGCTTGGGCCACGGGGGATGAGCTCGCCCCAGCTCTCCCCGCCAGGCCTCGCGAGGATGACCGGGCAGGGGAGGCCCGTGTCTTGCCGCCCCCTTCTCCCGCGGGTGGAAGTGCTGCCCCGGACGAAGCCTCAGGGGCCCCCTTCAGCTTTTTCGCTGCAGGCACCGGCCTAGCCAAGGAATATGGACGTCAAGCCTCAGCAACGAAGCAAGAAGCAAAACGAGAATCAAGCACTTACTGGTCATCGCTCGCGGGCTCAAGAAACCTCCGGCCGAACTTGAAGCCCGAGAGCCGGCTGCTGGGATCAACCTCAAGAGACTCGGGAGCAGGAGGCACGTCTGAAGATCCCCTCGGAGCCGGAGCAAGCCCGCGGAGAACCAGCCCCGTCCTGTCCTTCTTCGGGATCAGGAGCGAGCATTCACCGCCTCGCTCATCGCCATCCTCATTGTCGTCCGGCATGAGGCGAAGAGCACGGGACCTGCACCCAGGGAGGGGCGTTCTCGACTCCCTGTCGGTCGCCTCGGAATCGGGCTCCTCTTCTTCCTCCTCTCTGCCGGAGTTGCCGGAGGATACGTTCACCGTTGCCAGGGCCGCCAGGTCCTCAGGAACCTCCGCGGGCACAGGCCCATCCCCGTTGAAAGCGGGCATGGAGTTCACCACCTGCTCCCAATCGTCCCGAAGGAACAGGGGTATGGGAGCACCTTCCAATCTCGCCACGTCTCCCCCAACCAAGGATTGGAGGACCACGTCCAGATCTTCGTCGGCCAGGGCTTCGAAGCTCGGGTGAAGGGAGGCATCCCCCCCCCTCCTCGAGCCTCCACAGCGGGACCGAGTGCTCCCGGAGCGGAGCCACCCGGTGCTCCAGGAACTCCCTCAGGAGCGACGCCCCGGTCAGTTTCGTCGTCGCCATGTTGCCCGGCCACAGGTCCTTGTCCATCCTCTCCAGCACTGGCTTCACGCGGGGATCGACAAGCTCCGCGTGGGACCAAGCATCGACAGACTTGGGCCGCCCCATGGGCAGAATCAACCATGGATGGATGCGCCCAGCATCCACCATGACCCACTTGCTCCTGAAGCCTTCAATCCTCTTCCCGGGCTTCGAGATAGCATTGGAGCTGGCATACGCAACGAAGCTCGCGCACGCGGTGATGGGGCCGCGAGAGACCCGGAGGTAAAAGTAATGGCGCAGCAAGGCCACCGAGGGCCTTACCCCAACATGAGCCTCGCAGTAGTAGGCGAAAATCGCCAGGAGAAGAACAGAGTTGGGATGGAGGTGCACAGCTTGCAGGTTGTAATGGTGGGGATCAGAAAGGAAGAACTCGGAAAAGGGGGGCACCAGACCGGCGGTGATGGCGCTCACGAAGAGCGGGTAGAAGGTGCTTCCTTTGTCCTCGGGAAGGGTGGAACCAACCTTGAGCACGGCCGCCCCATCGTTGCCTTGCGCCGCCATCATCTGGCGCGTCCGAGTAAGGTTCTTCTCCGACACTGAAAGGGCAACTATCCCTAGGTGGTTTTGGTAATTCATAACAACATATAGCTGACTGAGCTAATGCTATTCCAAGACTATTATTTCAGGAAAGCTCAATGAATGGCATGGCATGGATGATGAAAGTGGATCCCTCAAAATACTAAGGACAAAGGATTGGCTCAAGCTCAAAAGCTCAAGACTCTTCATTTTATATTTTAGTGATCCAAGATCACATTGAGTCTATAGGAAAAGCCAATACTATCAAGGAGGGATGAGGTGTTGCTTAATGAGCCTCTTGCTTCATGTGCTTAGTGATATGCTCCAAAACCATCAGCTACTTTCTCACATCCACAAATGACCTAAACCTAAAGCCAAAATCGGTCACACCGATTCTTCCTATCTGGCACCACCGATTTTAATGTCATAGCCACTGCCACAAACCCTAGGCAAATCGGTCCTACCGATAGGGATCTTGGTCTCACCGAGATGGGATTGTAATCTCTCTGTTTCCCTTCATAATGTTTCGGTCTAACCGAAGTGAGCGATCGGTCCCACCGAGATTGCAATGTAAACTCTCTGTTTCCCTTTTGTAACATTTTGGTCTCACCGAAAGGAGCAAATCGGTCCCATCGAGTTTACCTGAGCAACTCTGGAAAGCTTATTACCAAAATCGGTCTCACCGAGATTGTGTAATCAGTCTTATCGAGATTACGTTATGCCCTAACCCTAACCGAATCAGTCTCACCGAGTTGCATGTCAGTCCCACCAAAAATCACTAACGGTCACTAGGTTTACTAAATCGGTCCGACCGAGTCTGTTGAATCGTTCCCACCGAGTTTGGTAAATTGTGTGTAACGGTTAGATTTTGTGTGGAGGCTATATATACCCCTCCACCTCCTCTTCATTCGTGGAGAGAACCATCAGACTAAACCTACACTTCCAACTTACCATTTCTGAGAGAGAACCACCTACTCATGTGTTGAGGCCAAGATATTCCATTCCTACCATATGAATCTTGATCTCTAGTCTTCCCCAAGTTGCTTTCCACTCAAACCCTCTTTCCACCAGATCCAAATCCTATGAGAGAGAGTTGAGTGTTGGGGAGACTATCATTTGAAGCACAAGAGCAAGGAGTTCATCATCAACGTACCATTTGTTACTTCTTGGAGAGTGGTGTCTCCTAGATTGGCTAGGTGTCACTTGGGAGCCTCCGACAAGATTGTGGAGTTGAACCAAGGAGTTTGTAAGGGCAAGGAGATCGCCTACTTCGTGAAGATCTACCGCTAGTGAGGCAAGTCCTTCGTGGGCGACGGCCATGGTGGGATAGACAAGGTTGCTTCTTCGTGGACCCTTCGTGGGTGGAGCCCTCCATCGACTCGTGCAACCGTTACCCTTCGTGGGTTGAAGTCTCCATCAACGTGGATGTACGATAGCACCACCTATCGGAACCACGCCAAAAACATCCGTGTCTCCAATTGCGTTTGAATCCTCCAAACCCTTCCCTTTACTTTCTTGCAAGTTGCATGCTTTAATTTCCGCTGACCATATACTCTTTGCATGCTTGCTTGATTTGTGTGATGATTGCTTGACTTGTCCTAAAATAGCTAAAATCTGCCGAACTCTAAAATTGGGAAAATGTTAAGTTTTTAATTGGTCAAGTAGTCTAATCACCCCCTCTAGACATACTTCAAGGTCCTACAAGTGGTATCAGAGCTTTGGTCTCCATTTGCTTTGATTTCCATAGCTTTTGGTGGTCATAGCCTTGGTTTCACAACCTAGGAGAGTATGGCGTCTAGCGAGGGAAATTATCACCGTAGAGGTCCTTACTTTGATGGTACTAATTTTGCTAGTTGGAGGCATAAGATGAAAATGCATATTCTCGGACATAACCCCGCCGTTTGGGAAATTATTTGTATTGGCTTGCAAGGTGAATTCTTTGATGGGAGAGAGCCGAACCGTGAAGCTAATGCGGAAGAATTGAAGATGCTGCAATACAACGCTCAAGCTTGTGATATCATCTTCAACGGATTGTGCCCCGAAGAATTCAACAAAATCAGCCGTCTTGAGAATGCAAAGGAAATTTGGGATACTTTGATTGATATCCATGAAGGTACCGAATCCGTCAAGGAATCCAAGTTGGATGTGCTCCAAAGTCAGCTTGACAAGTTCAAAATGAAGGATGGTGAAGGTGTCGCTGAAATGTACTCTAGGCTTGCTCTTATTACAAATGAGATTGCCGGTTTAGGGAGTGAAGAGATGACCGACAGATTCATCATCAAGAAGATCCTAAGAGCATTGGATGGAAAGTATGATACCGTGTGCACATTGATCCAAATGATGCCAAACTACAAAGATCTCAAGCCAACGGAAGTCATTGGAAGAATTGTTGCTCATGAGATGTCACTCAAGGATAAGGAGGAACTTCACAACAAGTCAAGTGGTGCTTACAAAGCCTCAAGTGAAGCCCCCACATCATCAAGTGAGAAACAAACCTTCAATGAAGAATTGAGCTTAATGGTGAAGAACTTCAACAAATTCTACAAGAGTAGAAGCAAAGAAAGAAGCTCCAAGTCAAGGTCTTACCATGACAAAAGATCTTCTAGTTGAGAGCGCAATTGCTACAATTGTGGGAGACCTGGACACTATTCCAATGAGTGTATGGCACCCTACAAAAGGAAAGAGGATTCTCCAAGAAGAAGAAGCAAAAGAGAAGAATCACCACCAAGAGAGAGGAGGAGTAGAGATGATCGTTATGAACGAAGACCCTCACGGAGAAGCAAGGATTTGGAAAGGAAGGACAAGTCATCAAGGAGCTACACAAAATGAAGACATGAAACTCATGTTGGTGAATGGGTATCCGGCTCTGACTCCGACAAACACTCCGAGAGAAGCTATCACTCCGACTCTGAATATACTCAAGATGAAGGTGTTGCCGGTCTAGCACTTGTGTCAACCAACTCCTACGACATATTTGATTCACCAAATGAAGGAATTGGAAGATGCTTCATGGCAAAAGGTCCAAAGGTAACACATCCTGAGTATGTTGATTTCAATAGTGATGAAGATGACTTGCTTATGGATGATGATTTACTTGTTGACAACTCTAGTGATGAATAATATGATGAAACGTCAATTAATCATGCTAATCAAGATAAAACGAATGACAATGGTAAGGAGAAAATTGAGCTTCTAACTAAAGAACTAAACACTCTTAAGTTGGCTCATGAAACTATCTTCGAAGATCATCGAGAACTTTTAAGGGCTCATGAGAAGTTACGCTTTGAAAAGCTCAATCTTGAGCAAGAGCATGAGTTCTTAAAAGCAATCAATGATGATCTCCGTAAGAAAAGTTCTTCTTACATTGCCAAGTGTTTACTCCTATCTACTTACATGCCTCAAGTCAAGTCTAGTAATAAGTACAAGAAAGATAGTTCCTCTAGTAGTAACAATAATAATGTCAAATCCAATATTGTTGCTTCTAGTAGTTCTCTTGATTCCACTAATGATTCTCTTAGCCAAGTTGCACTTGAGCAAGAAAATAGCTTATTGAAGGGAATTATAGAGAAAGGTGTCTACAAGAGCCTTGCCGGGAGTAAGCAATTCGAGGAAATTGTACGCAAGCAAGGAAGGCACCGGAAGAATCAAGGTGTTGGTTTTGAATGAAAGTTCAATGCCAATGGAGTTGAGTGGGAAGAAGATTAATACACCAAGACGAAGTTTGTTCCTCAACAAGAGAAGTATGATCCTACTTCCTTCAAGGGAACACAAGCTCAAGATGATCTTCCACCACAAGACCACAAGAACAAAGGCAAGGACAAGCTTCAAGAAGAGATTGATGCATTTGAAGAAGCACCTAAGGTCTCGGTCAAGTGGATTCCCAAGACTACGTCAAGTTCTACTTCATCAAGTACAACTACAACCCCAAGGATTCCCATCAAGATGATGTGGATCCCGAAGAAGAAGAACTAGAGAGTTCTTGAGGGTGACTCCGCCAACATTCTTCACTCATATCATTATGGCAAGGAAAAGTGCAATCAACTTCCACATCTTGCACTAGTTCAAGGAGTCACAAACCCTCATGTTGGTAAGGCAAGGGACAAGGTAACCTAATGTTTTCATGGACATTATCTCGTGTGTGCATCACTCTATGTCTATGGATATTCTTGTTTGTTCCTTGTGGGACTAACCCATGTAGGCAAGTTGAAAGTGCAACTCACTCCAACGGATTGCTCCAAATGATCTACATCAACCTTGAGCATCCACATCTTCAAAACCTACATGAAGTCATCATCGACAAAACCCAAGGTTAGTTCATCCCTCTAAAAGGGGATCTCACATCTAGGGGGAGCTTAACTCTAAGAATTGAGCCAAAGCAACTCTAATGGTGTGAACACATCAATGCATTATGTAAAAGTGGTAACCCCACTTGAGCTTAAACGATGAGTATGACCTATGATCAAATGTTTATCATTTGACTCCTAAGTCAATATACTCATATATAGATGACCTAGTCATCGCCAATTGTTTGATAGATGCTAGAATTGGTTGTGCATGCTTTGCCACATATTTCATTTGCCATCTTATTGTGTGAGCATGTTGGTGCATATTTTACTCATTCAAGGACATCCACTTGTTGTTATGATTGTTTGGTTCTTTCTTCTTTTGGCCAAGTGGATGGACAAGAATGCCTAAGAACCTTCTCTAGCTATCTATGCTTTTCTCGTCTCAAACTCTATTCATGCTACATCACAAAATTCGATCAAGTCAGATTCGAACCACTCTGTGTGAGGAGCACTCGGAGTCCCCGATTCGTCATAGACTTAAACTTCCAAAACTTCTTTGTGATTCTCGGTCTGACTGATTCCTCCATTTTGGTCCTACCGATATCACCAAGTCGATCTAGGTTTTCAATCTCGGTGCAACCGATTTGAACTTTTCGGTCACACCGAGTTGCTATAACTGTAAACAGTTATGCATCTCGGTGCCACCGAGTTGTTCCACTCGGTCACACCGACACGGTCGGGCTATATATAGTCACGGGCAAAAATTTGGAAATTCCTCCGAACCCCTTCGCCTGCGCAATAGCTTGCTCTGCCTCCAAGGTCTCCGGATCGTCTCCTCGTCGCCAGCCGCCTCCTGTCGCTGGTCTCCGCCACCGTCAACGGAATTCAACCCCACTGTTGCTGCCGTAGCGAGTTCATTGCCGAACTAGGGTATGGACTCGATCGCTGTGCTATCCTCGTCTGATTCCTAGCACATTGTGTTCTTATAGATTCTTGCCACGATTGAAACACTCCTATCCAGTCAATGCAATCTGTAGATTAGATGAGATTTGAAAATTTAGGGTTAGGTTTCCGCCGAAACCATCTCGGACCCATCGAGTTGAAAAACTCGGTCACACCGATTTGGCTTATGTCATTGCACTAGTAACTCTCGGTTTGACCGAGAATTGGTAATCGGTGCGACCGATTTTAGGACTTTGTGAAACCCTAGCAGTCTCGGTGCCACCGAACTGTCACTCGGTAACCGAGTTCATCAGTTTAGGTTCCAAAACTGCTTCAGTATCACCGAGTTTGAAAATCGGTTGATCCGAAATGCTTTCTGTGGAAAACTAAAACTGAATTTTTGAATCATTCTTTTGCAAAAATCTCTGCATTTTGTGATGCTCATCCACTCTATCTCATCTATAACTCTTCACAAGGTCAGCAGTCAGTGTTTGCAGCATGTCAGACCAGAGTGACAGTCAGAACACGTCAGAAGGGCAGATGCACATGAGTGAGGGCACTAGTCCCTCCAGCACTTTAGATGAAGGCAGCAGGAGCACTCCTAGCAACCTGCCTAAGGCTGCTACCAGGAAAAGGAAGAAGAGAACTTCAGACTTTGAAGATGAGGATTATAGAGCTGAAGAGGATGAGGCTACTTCCAAGAAAGTAGTACTCAAAAAGGAGTATGGCTCAGCAAAGCATACAAAGCCAAGCATGAAGATTAAAAGGCCTGCAGGAAGACAACCAATGTCCAAAGCCAGAGCATCAACTCAACTGCCTAAAAAGCCTGATCCCAAAGAGCCAGCTGCTGAAGGAAAGAAAAGGAAGGAAAGGGTCAAGAAGACCATGGCCAGAGTTGTTGGTCAACCTTCCATGATGGAAGAAGAAGAAGAGCTTGCTACACCAGCACCCAAGGCACCAAAGCTTATGGGTGATGCTATTAGATTAGGGGCTTCAACATCTAAGCCCAAGGAAGCACCCAAAGCTGCCCCCAAGGCCAAGTCTGCACCAAAGAGAATACCAGGAGTATTCCAGCTGCTGAGAAGAACAAGGCCCAAGTGCCTGAGGTTGCTGAGGAGGAAGATGAAGAAGGACAAGTTCTAAGGAAGCTCAAGCCAAAGATACCATACCACAATGATGCACATCATGTGGCTGAGGACATGAACATCAGAAAAGATTCAGGGTTGAGGCTATGGAGGATGGCAGATCCATATGCCACAAGGAGAAGGACTGCTGTAGATTACAGGTTCCATACAAAGGAACATCGGGACTTCTATGAGACAATCTTGTTGGACAAGAAGCCCATTGTGTGTGATATGAGGTGGGTCGACTGGACCTACATGAAGGAGAATGAAGAGCACTATCCTGGAGTGCAAGACAGTTTTTTTGCTTGTGGAGTTGCAGATTTTGTTGGGCAAAAGCTCACAAACTGGAATGATGAACTTATCATGCAATTCTACTCCACAGCACACTTCTATCCAGATCGGAGGATAGTTTGGATGTCTGAAGGTACAAGGTACCAGTCAACTGTTGAGGAGTGGGCAAAACTGATAAATACCCCAAAGGAAAATGATGATGACCTAGATGTATATGCCAAGAAGAAAATGGGACACAATACCATGGCACATATGTACAAGGAGATCCCAGACAAAGCTCTAGAGACTTTCTCTTTTGGATCAGTCCACTTTCTTCTGTCAGGGCTGCCTACAATCAACTGGATCCTAAGGCACACTCTATTGCCTAACTCTGGTGACCACAACATGATCAGAGGGCATGCAATCAACATGTTGCATTTATTTGATGTGCCACAGAAATTCAAGGTCATGAGCCTTATAGTTGAAACCATTAAGAGGACTGCAGCACATCAGAAGAGGGGTTGTGGATATGCCCCTCAGATTCAGGAGTTGATTAACTCAAAGATGGGCACAGGCAAATATCTATTGGATAGGGAACATTTTCCTCTCTATCCAGACTTTGAGGACAATGAGGTTGTCATGAATGAGGATGATCCATCATCAGTTCAAGCTCAAGAGAAGAAGGAAAAGGCAAGGAAGGAGAAGGCTGCCAAGATGCCAACTCAAGAGGAGGCATCTGAGTATTTCTTGAAGAACAAGCAGGAGCAGCTTGGTTACTTGATAGCATCATCTCTGAGGATTGAGAAGGGACTGGCCACCCTCACTCAAAATCGGGAGAGCTTGGAAAGAATCATGGAACAAAAATTCTATGAACTAGATGTCAAAGTAACTGAGATTCAGTCAGTTGTGGAGCAGCTCCAGGATGACATGCAGGAGAGGAAGGGCAAGACTACCACAAATATCTTTGCCAGAGTGCCTAGAGCTCAGAGGTCAGCTGCAGTGCCCGTGTCAGACACCAGAGCCACATCATCTGCCCCAGCTACAGCTCCTACAGCTCTAGTGCAACCAGCTCCAGCATCAACTCCAACACCCTCTACATCAACTGAAGTCTTCATCCAAGGAGCCATCTCTACACCACCAACTGAAGATCAAGCCTGAGAGACGATCTAGCACTATGCATTTTCTATGAACTTTTTGGTAACTTGTTGCCAAAGGGGGAGAAAAATGTATAGAGCATAGGCTTCGAGAGAGAGAGAGTGTTGCTTTTATTCTCTCTTGATTTGGTGGTTCAAACTTGTTTGCTTTTGATTGCTTGAGATACTATGCTATTCTTGTGAGACATTGATGATCATGTGTTTGATCACAAGCTACACTTATGCATGTTTGATGATATTATCTTATCTATCCTATGTGATCATTCACTTTGCTTGGTGATGAGTGCATGTATTCAATATTTATTATTTTGAGCGTTCCACCAAGATGTATGTGGCATGGAAGAGTAACCCATGAGCCTAATTCCTTGTGCATTTGCAATCCAAAGCAAATCTTAAACTATGCACAAATTTAGGGGGAGCTCTTGCTTATCACATACTTCTCAAAGCGACGATGTTTTTCAATCTTATTATCATTTGTCGAAGCTTTGATCTATATGTTGTCATCAATTACCAAAAAGGGGGAGATTGAAAGTGCAACTATCCCTAGGTGGTTTTGGTAATTCATAAAAACATATAGCTCATTGAGCTAATGCTATTCCAAGACTATTATTTCAGGAAAGCTCAATGAATGGCATGGCATGGATGATGAAAGTGGATCCCTCAAAATACTAAGGACAAAGGATTGGCTCAAGCTCAAAAGCTCAAGACTCTTCATTTTATATTTTAGTGATCCAAGATCACATTGAGTCTATAGGAAAAGCCAATACTATCAAGGAGGGATGAGGTGTTTCTTAATGAGCCTCTTGCTTCATGTGCTTAGTGATATGCTCCAAAACCCTCACCTACTTTCTCACATCCACAAATGACCTAAACCTAAAGCCAAAATCGGTCACACCGATTCTTCCTATCCGGCGCCACCGATTTCAGTGTCATAGCCACTGCCACAAACCCTAGGCAAATCGGTCCTACCAATAGGGATCTCGGTCTCACCGAGATGGGATTGTAATCTCTCTGTTTCCCTTCGTAACGTTTTGGTCTAACCGAAGTGAGCGATCGGTCCCACCGAGATTGCAATGTAAACTCTCTGTTTCCCTTTTGTAATATTTCGGTCTCACCGAAAAGAGCAAATCGGTCCCACCAAGTTTACCTGACCAACTCTCTGGAAAGCTTATTACTAAAATCGGTCTCACCAAGTTTGTGTAATCGGTCTTACCGAGATTACGTTATGCCCTAACCCTAACCGAATCGGTCTCACCGAGTTGCATGTCAGTCCCACCGAAAATCACTAACGGTCACTAGGTTTACTAAATCGGTCCGACCAAGTCTGTTGAATCGGTCCCACCGAGTTTGGTAAATTGTGTGTAACGGTTAGATTTTGTATGGAGACTATATATACCCCTCCACCTCCTCTTCATTCGTGGAGAGAGCCATCAGACTAAACCTACACTTCCAACTTACCATTTCGGAGAGAGAACCACCTACTCATGTGCTGAGGCCAAGATATTCCATTCCTATCATATGAATCTTGATCTCTAGCCTTCCCCAAGTTGCTTTCCACTCAAACCCTCTTTCCACCAGATCCAAATCCTATGAGAGAGAGTTGAGTGTTGGGGAGACTATCATTTGAAGCACGAGAGCAAGGAGTTCATCATCAACGCACCATTTGTTACTTCTTGGAGAGTGGTGTCTCCTAGATTGGCTAGGTGTCACTTGGGAGCCTCCGACAAGATTGTGGAGTTGAACCAAGGAGTTTGTAAGGGCAAGGAGATCGCCTACTTCGTGAAGATCTACCGCTAGTGAGGCAAGTCCTTCATGGGCGACGGCCATGGTGGGATAGACAAGGTTGCTTCTTCGTGGACCCTTCGTGGGTGGAGCCCTCCGTGGACTCGCGCAACCGTTACCCTTCGTGGGTTGAAGTCTCCATCAACGTGGATGTACGATAGCACCATATGTCGGAACCACGCCAAAAACATCCGTGTCTCCAATTGCGTTTGAATCCTCCAAACCCTTCCCTTTACTTTCTTGCAAGTTGCATGCTTTAATTTCCGATGCCCATATACTCTTTGCATGCTTGCTGGATTTGTGTGATGATTGCTTGACTTGTCCTAAAATAGATAAAATCTGCCAAACTCTAAAATTGGGAAAAGTTTAAGTTTTTAATTGGTCAAGTAGTCTAATCACCCCCCCCCCTCTAGACATACTTCAAGGTCCTACAGACACATTCGGAGGATCCAGAGCGGGCAAGTACCATGCTCCGGCCGGGGTCTGGCGAGGCGCCATGCCTTGCTAAGATGCAGGGTTGGAGTAGATCTGGGGATTTCGAAAGCGAGAAGGATAGGAGCGAGAAAGGGGATCTAGGTAATGACTAGAGAAGGCAAAGAAGGTAAGCCTAGACGGGTACCGCTCTCTTGTCAATTTGTGTAGTTGCCGAGGCATCATGGGGGAGCCAGGACGCCCACGTCCAATCAACCGCCACACGGCGCCCAAGGCCGCAGGCTGATGGGGCTCGTGGCGCTTCGCACTTGCCCCTTCGCTTCACTGCTAAGCCAAGTCTGGGCGCGCCTTGGGCCCGGGGGCTACAGTCGGTGTTCTGGGAATGGGGGTACCCAGACTTGCCTGCCTGCGGCCTGCGGCGTGGCTCGGGGAGTGGCCCAGTACAGCCCATCTTCATCAACACATGCTCAAGACCCTCGCGAGGAGCCAAGCCTCGCGGGGCGGACGACAGGAGGCTTCCTCGGGCACAGCCTCGTCAGGCTGGCTCGCGAGGAGGCGGAGAGATCAAGGCGGGGTACCTCACGAGGTGCCCATGATGCAAGCCATGACGACCGAGGCCAGGCGGGCGCCAGCCTGCGCAGAGTCCTTGTTTCCTCTTTGGTGCAAAGGGGGCAAGTGCAGGCAAGAGTATCAAGCAAAGGCAACCATTTCGGTGCAACAAGACCAAGACCAGCAGGACGGCAGGATGAAGGTCATCGTGGAGCCCAAGCCAGCGTCACCATCAGGGTCTTTGGCAGGCGAGGACCGACTTTAGTCAGGATAAGTGTACTAGATGTTCCCCTTCAAAATGGCCAATTGTTGGCGCCCTTCCCGCTCAATATTTGGGAAGAGGCCCAGGGCCTCCCTCTATAAATAGAGCTAGCCACCGCAGAGTAGAGAGGAGAGATTTTGGGGTAGAGGAGAGATTTGGGTAGACTAGAGGGAGAGAGAGGCGACTGAACTCACCCAAGCAGTTCATGCACCAGCCAAGAACAGCCCCTCGCGAGGCTGTTCTTCCTTGTACTGTTCATCATCAACCCCTGAGGCAATCCACCACACCACAAACTGGAGTAGGGTATTACACCACAATGGTGGCCTGAACCAGTATAAATCTCATGTCCCTTGAGGGTCTGCCGGAACCCGAAATCCGACACATACCACTCCACAAACACAGGCCCAACCACGCGTTCTGCAGTTCGTTGTAATATGACAATGCAGTTTGCTACATTCAAGTAAGCAGTCATGTTGCTTCTCAAATGCATTCGCGTACACTGAATCACAATCAATCCACCTAACACCAACCACAACATTTACTACTTCTGTTGCTCAATTGGTTGCATAAAAACCTATCCATTCGTGCTCCGGACTAACACAACTCCTCCCCCCGTTCCTCTTTCTCTTCAAATCGTAGATCTAGGGTTCCTTCCATCCCCAACTGTTCCCTGAAATTCCACTAAACCCACCATGGACTGTAAGTGTGGGTGTTTGGCAAGGATGGCGCCAGTAGCGGACACATGTCTATACGCAGAGGGTCTAGAGCTCACCAACACCGAGTGGTGCAGCATGCTCGGGTGTCTGATGATACCCAACAGGGGGTTTCGGGCACCATTTCTTCATCGCCTCACACTCGCAGACCTGCAGGAAAGTTGGGTATGTTTTTTCCCTCAAAATTTTTGACTTAATCTAGGCTGCAAATCCACATCTGAATGTATATTTCCATCAATTTGTTCAATAGTGTCAACAAATACAAAACAGAATTTGTATTGTTCTTCAGATTTGTTAGCTATTAAGACTAGATAGTTCCACCTATTTTTCTTTAGTACCACACCAGAGTATCGACACTAGTTAGATCAAAACTCCAACACACGAACAAAAAAGAGGGTCAGTAGATCAGCGTTGCAGTTCGCTTAACATGCTAGCGAAGTACACTGTAAATGACCTTGCAATACAAACATGTTGCAGTATAATATATATCCTAGTAAAGCTAGAGGTCAATTCCGTATATAAGTTTGTTCATACATTGCAACTACTTTACAAAAATAGCAGTCATATATATGTAAGTATTTAAGTCAACATAAACAGATGATCCCAAGTATAAAAAAACAGTTGTTGTTTACTTATAAACATTCTTTTTCCATCCATTCCAAAATGCAGAAACTGCCATCCACAATAAAATTTCCTTCTCCGAGTTCAGGGAAGGTTACTTTGGAGATAGAACACAAGAATGGGTATGGAGACATGCAAGCTGACTACCACATCGACTCTAAAGACTGCATCAGCATAACTACTGGTTGGAAAGATTTTGTCTCCTAGAATGGCTTTGAGGTCGGAGAAGTGGCCATGGTGTTTTTCTACAAAGAAGAAGACTCCCTGAAGTTTACAATATTTGCACTCTAGGATGTCTAATATGAATCAAGCCATCAGTGGCATATTTCTAATGCTTTGCTTATGTTGTATGTTTTTGAAATTATGTCCATCAGACACTTTGAACGATGCCTGCTTAAAGTACCCAACCTCATATGCATCATTTTATCACCCTTTTTAGACAAGTTGCCGCTGGCAGTAATGCAGTTCTCTCAAACACATAGTGTGGTCCCACATATAAAAAAAAGTAGTCCTCTGAACAGTAACAATGAAATGCGAATGGTCAAAACTTTGCAATTAACATATGATGTTCAAAAGAATTCTCATAGTATGCAGTTCAAAAAAATTGTCATAATAACTATTCAACTAACACAAGCATATAATGGACCATCTATTCTAATAGCAGAATAGAACATTAACCATACTGCTAATGTAGTACGAAAGTGCATATTATGCAGTCCTCTAAAAGAGAAATCTCATAAGCTTCCATAACCACTGTAATGCAGCTACAACGAAGTACATTAATAACGAAAATGCAGTGCACTATAACATATGCCACAACTACAACAAATAAAATTAAAGCAGTAGAAATCCAGATGTGTGGTAGACTAACAGAGGTGCCTATTCACTCGCACTTCCATAACTCGCCTAAAAATTGTCCAACCACTAAACTACCGAAAAATACCCCGCAAAAAATTACATGGAACACACGACAACTGGACGAACAACATCAGCTTTTATTTAAAAATTGCAATTCAAAAAATGAGGATTATACCCGCAATACAATGAATTCAAACCTATACAACAGTAATTACAAGATTCAAAAATGCATCGGCGCACAAAATCCAAAAAATAAACAAGAATAGAGGAGCGGACGAAGCTCACCCGCCCACACAATCAAATTCACGGGAATTGAAAACTAACTCCTAAATATTAACAAATTTTAGAGTAAACGGACCGATTAAAACGAACGCAATCAAAGAATTCCTACTAACAAACAACATTCGAGCACAAAAAAGTCGCATTTGACGCGAACACGAACGAACAGAGAAAGCTCGTCTGCCAAATCACTCGATTTGCAAGCACTCTAGTCGATTTTCCTGTACATTACAAAGAATAAAGATCAAATGAGATGCAAAGACAAATTAAATCATCCCGCAACACCCGATTCCACACAGAAAACGCGGGCGGACCGCCAGAAAATGAAGCAGTTCTCCCGTGAAGCATTGTAGTGCCCAACGTAAAGACGATGCAATTCGCTTCTGTTGAGCATGCAGTGCGTAAGTGTTAGTAGAATAACTATTCTGCTAATATTAGCAAATTAGACCGGCTATATATATATATATTGTTGTTGTTGTTGTTCTGTATGCAATCACATTGCACACAGACCATATTTGTGAACCCGTCGGTGATGAATTCATCAATCGCTCACAATTGTATACCACCAAGCGTTTGCCCACCACACACATGGCTTATTAGCAGTAACCATCTGTGTTATTATCGGTCTTCGCACTCATTTCTGATTACGGACCTGTTTGTCGCGTATCACACACATCTTGTTAAGTTGAACCGTTTCTGTTCTCTTGGCTCAACGCAAACAGTTCACCCGGGTGAACTGTATGCCCTCTACCGCACACACCTTAATCTGGCTGACCGTTTCTGTTGTGTTGCTTCATCACAAATAGTTCATTCGTGTGAACTGTATGCCACGCATCGCACACGCAACTATAATCTGAATCGTGTTTGATGTCTCCGCCATCGCAAACGTTTCGTATTGTTTTTGGCAGTTTTATTACATCACCTTTTGCGATTAATGCATTGCACACAGTTTTGTCGAAGGGCCTCTCGTTGTAGTGTCGTGTTTGGACCATCCTGCAATAGTGATATGATCACCTTTAATGAGTTTATCAAGATTTTGCATGCCAACATGTCCTAATCTTCTATGTCATAACCAACCTTTAGAAGATTTTGCAATTAAACAAGTACGAGGTTGGGCTTTTTTAGTAAAATGAACAATGTATAGATCACCTCTACGAATACCGGTAAAGACCATATTTTGATTATCTCGACGAAACACTTGGCAATATACTTCGGTAAATAGAACACTGAAACAAAAATTGGCTAGTCTAGATACAGAAAGAAGATTGTAACCAAGAGATTCAACGAGCATAACATTTTGAATAGATCATTCATTGGATATGGACACATTACCAAGGCCAAGTTCCTTACCCTTGGAGTTATCTCCAAAAGTCACATACTTGCGTGGACCATCATTTTTAGCAAGATCACGGAACATGTCTTTATTTCTGGTCATGTGATCGGTACATCCACTATCAAGAATGCACTCTTTTCCTCTGGATATGTAATTTTGAAGATTTGCTATGAGGCTAAGATTGTTCATAGTCTTCTCATATTCTATGTTGAATTCTTCATCCTCATCATAATATCCATACTCATCATCACCATCATCGTCACGCATATGATCATCACATAGGTCAAGTGATTCATTAGATTTATGACCATGACAATGTGCATGTTTATGAATCCTAATTGTTTCCATGATAACGTTGCTAATGGTTCCAACATCACCCTTAGCACGCATAAGATCACAGAGCTCAAATAGACATTCATCAAACTTGGGATCACTAGGCTTCATCTTATGGAAAGCAATGGACTTCTAAAGAATTTCATTGAGATTTTTCAAAGAGTAATTTGGAAAGTGTTCCCCAAGATATTTCCATATAGTGTGTGCGCATTCAAAGTTTGGTAAGCAAGAAATCACATTTCTAGGTAATGCTCTAATGATAAGATTGACAGTCCTAAGATTTCAAACCATGTCAAGATATTCATCGTGAGTGGGATGCAAAGGATCAATAGGAGGCACATAAGGGCTAAGAATATACTTGCTCAAATTATATTCATTGAACATATCAAGCATTTCAGTTTTTCAAGCACCATAAAACTGCTCATCAAGAATACTCTCGAACATAGACTCATCCATCTTCCTCCAATGGCGATTAAACCAAAGCAATGGAGACCAAAGCTCTGATACCAATTGAAAATTTGAGAATAGGGGTCTAGAGGGGGGATGTTAGACCCTTAATAATCAAAAGTGGCAGTTTTTACAATTCTTCAAGTTAAGGTTGAGTTTAGAACATGTTAAACGGCTCCTAATACATTTCATACAAGCATGGCAAGAGTATAGGCAGCGGAAAGAGTAAAGCATGCAATTGCAAGAATGTAAAGGGGATGGAAAATGGAGTGTGCAAAGCAATGGAGACGCGAAGATTTTTGGCGTGGTTCCCATAGGTGGTGCTATTGTACATCCACGTTGATGAAGACTTCAAACCATGAAGGGTGACGGCTGCACGAGTCCACAAAGGGCTCCACCCACAAAGGGTCCACAAAGAAGCAACCTTGTCTATCCCACCATGGCCATCACCCATGAAGGACTTGCCTCACTCGAGTAGATCTTCACGAAGTAGGCGATCTCCTTGCCCTTACAAACTTCTTGGTTCAACTCCATATCATGTCGGAGGCTCTGAAGCGACACCTGACCAATCTAGGAGACAACATTCTCCAAAAGTTAATAGACGGTGTGTTGATGATGAACTCCTTGCTCTTATGCTTCAAATGGTAGTCTCCCCAACACTCAACTCTCTCTCACATAGATTTGGCTATGGTGGAAGAAGGATTTGAGTGGAAAGCAACTTGGGGAAGGCTAGAAATCAAGATTCAAGTGGTAGGAACGTAATCTCTTGATCTCAACACATGAGTAGGTGGTCCTCTCTCAGAAAATGAGTAGTGGAAGTGTAGGCACGTTCTGATGGCTCTCTCACTGAGTAAGAGGGGGTGGAGGGGTATATATAGCCTCCACGCAAAATCCAACCATTACACACTTTTGACTCAACTCGGTGGCACCGATCAGAAATCTCGGTGGCACCGACCTGTGTAAAAGATATTAACGTCAGGAATTTCAGTTGGACCGACGGAAACATCTCAGAGGGACTGATGTGCAATGGCAAGGGCAGGGCTCATTTCGGCGGCATTGATTGCATCAACTCAGTAGAACCAAATTGAAGCAATAAGGCAATAGAAAGGTTGGCAAACCATCTCAGTGTGACCGATTGCAAGACCCGATGAGACCAAAATAAAATTGCAACAAGTTATAGAAGGTTTGGCAGGCCATCTTGGTGTGACCGATTGTAAAACTCGGTGAGACCAAAATAATTGTAACAAGTTACAAAAAGTTGGGCAAGCCATCACGGTGTGACCGAGAACCATATCGGTGACCCCGATTTGTTAGGGTTTTGCTGTGGCAGTGTCATGAACTCGATGGGTCCGGATATGTATGTTTCGGTGGGGCCGAGTTGGAATGTAGGGTTTTGGACGGATTTGGATAGAGAAAGTGGCTGAGGGTTTTGCAGCAATATCATTAAGCACTTGAGCAAACAGATCATTATCAAAACCTCATCCTCTTTAAATAGTATTGGCTTTCCTATGGACTCAATGTGATTTTGGATCACTTAACCAAAAATGTAGAGTCTTGAGCTTTTGCCAATCAATGTCCTTAGCATTTGAAGGGGGTCCACATCCTCTTGTCCTTGCCACGCCACCGTTGAACTTGTTTGGAATATACTAGATAGAACTATTAGTCCAACAAAAGATATGTTGACATTAACTACCATAACCACTAAGGGGGCACTTGTGCTTTCAGCTGCACTATGTGGCCGCGGGTGGCTGAGTTTGGGTGCATATCTTCATGCAGCTTCACGCGTCCACTACAGTGTGGGTTTTGTCGACGATCGCGTAAGGCGAAGTTGGAGTCGTTTGCTCAGAGTGTAGGGATGGCGATGACGCCTCTAGGGGAGGAGTGATGACGATGACGCATGCGTGCTGTCTAGCTAAGGCCCTCCTTGGAGTGGTGTGCTTGGGTTTCTTACGTGTGCTGCTTAGCGGTTGTGATGGTTTTCTCTCAGTTCTTCATAATTAATTGGGCTATCTGGTTTTCGCTCGGTTTTCCCTAAATTTTTTTTAGAACATAGACGTCAGGGACGTCCGGCTTTAAATTAATAAAGCCCTCAACATAGGCAGCATACATAAATGAACAACCAAACATAAGGAGGTCACCATGTTCTAAGGCATGCCACAATGGTCACGACGGCGAGATAAAGTGCAGTACATGGCCTAACCAGCCAAACTAACGAGCACGCAGGCTCGGGGGGATCCAACACCAAAAGGACAGCCCATCCCTATGAGGCAGCAGACGAAGGAGACGGAGCTCGGGACGCTGAGTAGACAGAGCGAAGTCGTGCGATAGCTTGTCGGTGGAGATCAGAGTCCTGTTGCCTTCCCAGCGGAGCCCACTGCTGCAAGAATAAGATGCATTTGAATATAACATCAGCGGGGTGAGAGGGAAACACTCCCTCAATAGTAAGCTTGTTACGAATGTTCCATAAGGCCCATAACATGGCTGAGGCACACGTCCACATGATCCGGCGCAGAGAGCCCTGGATCGAGGATAAGAGTGACACGAGCTCAGAGCGTGAGCGTGGATCCCAATCCACCCCAGCGGCCTCACGGACCGCACTCCAAGCAAAGCGCGCCAAAGGACACCGGAAGAACGCGTGGTCAGCATCTTCCGCGTCATTGTGCTTAGCTATATTGATAGAGGTAGGAAGGCGATCTTGCCATAGTTGCCATAGGAAGACCTTAATCTTTAGCGGGATTCGCGCCTTCCAAAGCCCCGTGGCTGCCATAGGAGCATGGCCGTGACATAACTCGTGATACAGGGACTTGACAGTGAACTTGCCAGAGCCCGAAAGTCTCCAAGAGACCACGTCTGCAGAGTCCGACAGACGCACATTTGCTAACAGAGCCCGAAGGCGATCCCAATCTTCTAGCTCCGGCCCCACAAGCTCTCTTCTGAAGTGTATAGGGGGCGGAGTGGCACTAAGGGCTGAAGCAACCAATTGTTGGGCTCAACCGCAATGGAATAGAGATGGGTGAACTCCGACCAAAGAGGCTGCTGGCCTATCCAAACGTCGTGCCAAAAACGCGTGGAGCGGCCGTTATTAACCGTGAACCTCGCACCCCTGGCAAAGTATGGTTTGAGGGCTTGGATGGAGGTCCAGAATGGGGACCCCTGAGGTGTTACCTCAAAGAAATTCCCTTGTGGGAAATACTTGGCACGAAGGAGGTCAATCCATAGGCCGGTCCCTCCCTGGGACAACTTCCAGATCCACTTGCACATAAGCGCTATGTTCATCAGCTTAGAGTTGATGATCCCGAGGCCCCCCTGGGCTTTAGTCTGCAAACAGCTTGCCACTTAACCATGTGGTACTTCCATTTAGGGCCCGCTCCTTCCCAAAAGAAACGTGCCCGCGGTGTGTCCATTTTCGTGTGGACCCCAACAGCCAACAAGAACATACCCATGGCAAACATTGGTAGGGATGAGAGGCTGGAGTTGGTAAGGATTAGTCTTGCCCCTGAAGACATAAATCGGCCTCTCCACGGACATACCCGGTCCGCCACCTTAGTGGTGAGAGGTTCCCAATCGGCAATCGAGCATTTCTTCTTTGCGATTGGGAGGCCGAGGTAGGTAAACGGAAACTTCCCGAGTTTGTAATTAAGCAAGTTGGCAACCCGTTCACTTTCGGCCGCGTCCATCCCTATGGACACCACTTCACACTTTTGGAAGTTATTTTTTAGCCCAGACATGAGTTCAAAACATAGCAAGATGGCCTTAACCGTTGCGATACTGTGAGCGTCTGGTTCAAAAAGGAGAAGAGTGTCATCCGCATACTGCAAGTGTGACATGCCTCCTGGGATCAGGTTACCGACCACTCCCCTAATGTGGCCAGCTGCGCGAGCTTTGTCTAGCATGGCGCCCAGGGCGTCCGCCACAAAGTTGAAAAGCAACGGTGAGGCTGGGTCCCCTTGACGTAGCCCACACTTGTTGCGGAAGAAGTTCCCTACTTCTCCATTCGCCGCTATCGCCGTTTGGCCTCCCGAGACCAATTGCATCATACGGTGAACCCAAACCGACGAAAATCCTCGATCCAAAAGGATTTGTCAGAGGAACTCCCAGTTCACTCGATCGTACGCCTTCTCAAAATCTAATTTTAAAAGAATTGCTGGCTGGCGAGTGCGTTTGAGCGAGTGAACGATTTCTTGGAGGGCCAGCGGTCCCTCCAAAATGTTGCGACCACAGATAAAAGCCGACTGATTCCTACTAATAATACGATGAGATACCGGAGATAAGCGCGTAGAACAAGCTTTAGAACAAATCTAAAACGGGACATTGATAAGTGCTATTGGGCGGAAGAGTCTAATGGTGTCCGCGTCCTGGACTTTGGGGATAAGAGAAAGAACCCCAAAGTTAAGGCGGGAAATATCTACTGTACCACGCATAAACCCGTTACATACTTCGAAAATAGGTCCTTTGAGCACTTGCCAAAACCTTTTGAACATCACCACCGGCCACCCATCCGGTCCCGGGGCGGTGTCAGATTTCATCCCAAGGGCGGCCTAGTCGATCTCCTGGGGAAGGAAGGCGAGGCCCAAGCCTTCATTCTCCTCATCCGTGACCCGCAGCGCGGTATCCCAAACATCCGACCGCAGCCGAGCCCGGGCCTCCTCCCTGGAGCCCATCAACTGGATGTAAAAGTCGTAAATATGTCGAACAATATCCTGTTGACGCAAAAGGAGCCCCTGCTCAGATTGCAATCTTAGGATGGCGCATTTACGGCGTCGGCCGTTAGCATAGGCATGGAAATATTGTGTATTCGCGTCCCCCTTGAGCATCCACTTGATTCCACTGCGCCTACGCCAGTACTCCTCCTCAGCGCATAGGAGAGCCTCAACTTGGGCCTCTACAGCGTAGCGCTGGGCCCAGTCTTGCTCTGAGAAGACCTGAGAGTCTGCAGTTGCATCCATATGGGCGAGGTCCGCTACCAAACGCGCACGGAGCAGCTTATCCTCACGACCCTGGTTGGCCCCCCAGCCTTTTAGAGCCGCACGCATCCCTGCCCCTGCGGCAATCCAGAATTCCATGGGCCCACGCGTGTGCCCGATCCGGGCAACACAAGTCTCCCATTTGGAGAGGAAGATTTGCTCGAAATCCGGGTGCTCAAACCACGCAGTCTCAAAGAAAAACCGGGGGCTTCGTTTTAACCTATCCTCCCCCGAGGAAAGGATCAGAGGGACATGATCCGACCCGATCCTCGTTTCAGCGTGTAGGGAGCACATGGGAAACAGCATTTCCCACTCCGCGGCATGAACACTCAGTCAAGCACAGACCGAACTGGTGTAAGCTGCTTGTTTGTCCAAGTGTAACATGCGCCCACGCGGGCCACTTCCCTAAGGGTCATTGATGCTATCGCGTTATTAAACATGGACACCCTTGTCCAGTTAATAATCCCCTTGTTCTTGTCCGCTCCCGAACGGATTAAGTTGAAATCCCCACCGACGATCAGCGGCAAGTTGCGCACACCTAAGGCCGCAACCTTCTCCTGTAGTTCCCCCAAGAACTCCTGAGAGTGCGAGTGGTCAGCCGGGCCATACACCATGATAACCTCCCACTCGCGGAGGGTTGCGCGATGGCAAACATGTGCCGACACGAAGAAACGACCGGCATCCCACGCCACCACCTTGCAGCAAACCAGGCTGACACCAAGAAGTAGGCCCCCCGAGTGGCCCACCGCAGGCGCCCAGTGCCATACGAAGCGCTCGAGGGGATCGATGGCTAGCAGGTCTCGGTGAGAGAATTCAGTTTTAATGGTTTCCTGCAAGCCAACGACGTCGATATCCTCAACGCGAATGAATTCTCTTAGCTAGGTTCGCCTCCCAACATGGCCGAAGCCTCGGATGTTCCAGAAGATGAAACACATTAGATTATGCGATTGCGGAGGCGGATACCGTGAACGGTAACCGCTTTGGCCACTCGCTGTGTCTTGATAGGACCACGGGCTGAGGGGGACGGCGCAGCCCCTGCTGCTATGTCCACCCGATTGGGCCGCGCAACAGGCATCAGAGAAGCCCCTGCTTCTTCTGCTACCGGCGCAACGCGGGCCGCCGCTGCCTGGGCCAGCGCGGCCTGCGCAATTTCTTTAGCCCGGATGAGAGATAGGAGCTCTTGCGCCTCCCCCTCATCAGACAAATCTACCCCACTATCCGCTAAAATACCCCAGAGGTGCTCATCCGAACAATCATCAAAAATCGTAAAACGGGGTAGGGGGTTACCTTCGATCTCCATGTTCTTCTGAGCCACCAATAGCTGAGCGCGCTGAAGAGCAGGGAGGTTGCCCTTGGCGCCCTTCGATCGAGAACTCGCCCGCTCCTGTGCCACCGGGGTCGCCACCACCGCCTTGGAGCGTTTGGCCATGGAGATGGGCGCCGCCTTGGTCACCTCCGCCCGCAGCGCGTCCGAAGGAGGAGGGGGAGCCGTCGGCGAAGGCCCACCGACCGGACCCCCAGGGGAGGCCAACGCCATCACCACCGGCCGGTGCGAAACAGGCGTGCCCGCACGGACCGATGGTGGGCTCACCGGCGTCACGAGAGGAGTCTTGCGGCCCGCCGGCTTCTTGTGGAGCCGCACCCCGCCGCTACCAGGACCGCGCGCAGACATGGGGGAACGCGACGCGACAACGCGCAGCCCACCCACATCCGCAGCCACCGGGGAGACGAGCATGGAGCGGCCCTCCGAATCGCACGAAGCCGAAATGCCCTTGTCGAGGTCGAGGCCGAGGGACATGTTGGAGCCATATTGATTGAAGCCCGTCCCGTTGCGGCCCACGACCACTTGGCGCTCCTCCAGATCCTTTGCGGCCCCCGAAGCCAGGGCCACGGTGTCGGAAGCCTTGTCCTTGAGGCCCAGCTTATCCCAGGACGCGGTGTCGATGGAGTCGTCACCCATACTTGTGTCCTTGTCCTTGTCCTTGTCCATGTCATCCAGCCCCTTGTCCATGGTTGCAGGGGGGTGGGGAGGGGGGCATCACCCTGATTGCCACCCGTCTCGGCCTCCAGCCGGAAGGTGAAGCCCTCACTGTTGAACCACACTTGGACATAGCCTTTGAGCTTAGCCGGGGATCGGCACGCAAAACGCATCCGCACTGGACCCAGCCCCGCCAGC
Organism: Triticum dicoccoides; assembly: GCF_002162155.2. NCBI lineage: Eukaryota > Viridiplantae > Streptophyta > Magnoliopsida > Poales > Poaceae > Triticum > Triticum dicoccoides. The sequence continues at coordinate 142,782,209 of NC_041387.1, read as the reverse complement.
GACGCCTTGTCCACCTCCATCGGGCGCCCGATCATCACCGTCCCTGCCATGAGACGGTCCACGCGACGGTGCTTGGGTGGCACTCCCCAGAGCTTAACCCACACGTCCGGCATGAGTTCGGCCTTGGGCGCTTCCTGAGTCGCTTCTTTGATTTCTGCCATGATGTCGTTGAGGGATAGATATAGTTTGCCGCTTCGCGTCGCCATCTGCAGCATGGCCTTGTTGGGGAAGACGACGGAGAACGTGTCATCTCCGACGGTCGACACCTGCCAATCCCATTCCCCTTCGAAGAGGTGAGGGAGCTCTGCCTCCAAGATGGGAATCGACAGCTTGCCAGGCGCCGCCGAGATGAATGCCGCGTCCGCCACCACCGGGGCACGGATCTCCTCGCCCTCCGTCTCCACGTAGGGGAGGCAGAAAAAGCCCTCACCGGGGATGGCGTTGCCCATGATCTGCAGCAGCAATGGCCGCCCGCGAGTGGGGCAGTGCGCCGACGCGTGTCCCTCCTCATGGCAGACGACGCACAGGGGCTTGAAGTGGCACATGTTCTGGTAGTGGCCCACCCGACCACACTTGAAGCACTCTGACCCGTCGGACTCCTCCACTGGGATCGGGGCATCGGCCGACCCCTTCGACGCCGACGGCCCGGCCACCAGCGGCAGCAGCGCCGGGCCAGCCCCCTTCTGCTTCTGCTTCTTGTTAAGTGGATCCCCAGCCCGCTCGCCGCTCGGAGGAAGGAGGGATTCTTTCCTCTTGAGCTCTTTCTTCTGCTCCAGCCCACGGCGCCGATATTCCTCCTTCTTCTTCTTTTTGCGATCGCGCTCCTCCATCTTCTTCCGCTCTTGCTCCGCGAGCCACCAAGGAGGCGGCGGCCCCCACCCCCCCTCCTCCGCCTGAGGCGCCGGCACCTTGGAAAGCGCCTTCGCCCTTAGATCTTGCTCGCGTTGACGCTCGGCCGCCGGGATCGGGGGCGACATCGGTGGCTTCTCCACGCGGCGGGATCCCATCCGCACCGCGGTTGCGAACGAGCAAGTGAGTGGGGGGAAGGAGGGGAGCGACGCAGACGGCGCGCGAGGTGCCCGAATCGCCGCACCTGCGAGTGGGATGCGGGAAACCCTAGCGACAGATCTAGGGCACCCTTCGGCAGCCACAACCACCTATTTATAGGCGTAGGCGGCCGCACCACCACCAGCGCGATGGGCTCGGGCCTAGTCCCTTGCGGGCGCAAAGCAACCGGGCCAGGCTGACCAGGCCCAAGCACCGAGGAGTGCCCCTGCGTCCCCTCTGGCATGGGCGAGGTTGGGTCGGCCAATGGCCCCCCCCCAGCCCATGCATTGGCAGACTGGGCCAGTCCGATAGGCCCAGCAAGGGGGCCGGCCCGGGTGGCGGCGGCACCGAAACCCTAGCCATGGACCGCATCGCCCTTGCAGGATCCGCCCCGCCGCCGTCGTCGACCCCTGTCGACTCCGGCGAGCTCACCGAGCCCAAAAGCGGCGCAGCCAGCGCTAGCTCCTGGCGCCCCTCTTCCGGCAGGGCACGCGAGCGGCCCTCAGGGCCCGCATCCACACCCCTCGGCGGTCGCCAGATCCGCGGCGCTAGGCAGCGCCCGCCACGCCCGCCAGGGGCGAACGCGCGCCGTCGACCGGCCACGAAAGAGCCCCCCAGCTCCTCCGCACGGGCGACAAAGTCACCCACCGAGCACGTCGACGACGGCCTCGGCTCATCACCAACACTCACCTGACCACTTACCTGAACGGGCTCCTCCTCCTCATCGTCGTCGGAGTCGCCACCCCCCAACGCCCAAAACCTGCTGCCAGAGGGGAACGGGCCAAGGGGCCTCCCGCCGGGCGAGACGCAGCACCGGGCGCGCCCCACCGCCGGGCGCACCGCCGTCCATCCCTCCGCCGACACCACGGGGATCCCCCCGCCGGCGCCCGCGGAATCGCCTCCCTGGTCGCCCAGTCGCACGAGAGCCGTTGGTGCACTCATTCTTTTTCTTCTCTTCATTCTCCCGGTTTTCCCTAATTAACTGAGCAACTCTTTTCTTTCTTAATGAATGCAGGATAACCGCCATTTCGAAAGAAAAAAGATGAGCATGTGTATTCAACAATACTGGGAGAAGAGATATGAAATTGCCGGTTTATAACACAAAACGTATATCTTACTAACTATTTTGTCAGTAAAATAAATATTGTGTTACAACCAGGAAAAACTTATATGGGTGTACCTAAGGAGAAAAGTCCAGAGTTAACCGAAAATTCCAAAGCGCGGACGAGCGCGCCTGCTCACTGTATCGCCAGACACTCGTTCGCGTTGGGATGTGGGCTGAACAGCCTATCCTCGGCCGTATACAGTGCATATCTAATTAATCGGGTCGTATATGAGACAGTCGGCCCCCCCTGGAGCAGCAAACCTCCGTTAGAATACCAGACGGCGGAGGGTCCTTATTCGACGTCAAAACGTCAGCAGGAAATTTGGTGTACATCTATTACGCGAATGCCAGAACGGCATGCTTCAACCAGGCCGATGTAAGCGTAGTTCGTCGATACAGAAACGCAGTTCAGTGTCCACACAATAAACTAGAACATAGACCTCTTGAGTCGGTCATTGCTACGAAGCCCTCATATACATGAAAAAAAGTCATATTACCTCGGACCAAATGAGTTGTCTTAGATTTGTCTAGATACATATGTACCTAACACTAAAACACGTATAACCCTAAAAAAAAATAACACTAAAACACATATAGATACATTTTTATCTACACAACCTAAGACAGTGCAATTAATTTATTCATACACAACTCAGCAAGCTTCTATACATAAGGCAAATCCTACCATTTTCACACGAAGTACCACTAGAGGCACATATTTGCTTCTTCTATATGCACATATTTGCTTTCGTGAGAAGCACAACTGTGCCTCTCGAAAATGTTTTTTTTTTGAAAAAACAACGTGTCTTCAACTATGGTTTTTTTTACCGGTTTTCTCCCGGATTTTTCCGTGAAAAAAGTTTGTCGAAACTTATTACACGGGATCTAGTTTCAAAGATGTCGACGCGAGGAATCCAACGGTGAAAACAGTTCGGGATTTGAACACACGGATCAAGAGATAAAACATTTTGAAAAGTGAATATATGAAAAAGGGAAATTCTCAAATTATGAGAACTGGTGCGCATGTAGTGGACCTGACTCCGACCAGTCCCGATCCATCAACTGGGGCATATGGGCCCAACTAAGTTCTGATTCGATCCGGTGGGAATCCATTGCGTCTTTGCAATGGGCGCTTGGATTCGTCGGAGCTAGAAACTCGAGGTCCGCCTGCCGACCCATCTCCGGTAGAGAGGAGTATGAGTGCTACCGGGATTGATGTGCCCGCTGTAAGAATCAGAGGACGAGGGAGGTCGAGGACTGCATCGCTGCGGTGCGCCCTTGTCGCGGAGGAGGAAGTCATCCGTGACCACATCGTACAGAAGCGAAAAAGTGGGAACACGAGCACCCTCCCGAGAGTAAAACCGAGCGATTTATGCCATCGCTGGACTGACCCACAAAGAGGAGAAGGAGGATAGTGATGGGTCAAACAGCTCCCGGCGGTGAGCAGATCCAGCTTGATCCATGTTGTCTCTTCGAGTGCTACTTTTGCGACAAAGCCGGCAAGGGCAAGAGCAGCGGTGGGTGTAGGTAGAACATGCCAATTTTTGGTAGGCCGATATCATGTGTTGATGTAGTAGTCGGGCGCTTTCATAGAGATTTTTTATTATGTATGTGGGTGTATGAATTTGAGGTTTTCTAAATGAGGTACCCAATTGTGGAAACGAAAATTTGCGGTGTGATCATTTATTGTCCGCGAACGTTTGAGGGGCCGAATTTGAGGTATCCGGCTGCAGATGCTCTTAGGGAGATGCTTAGTAAGATAATCTAGATAATAAAAATTGTCATGCTCTCAAAAAAATTGCCATGCTATATACACAAGAAGGTGCCATAAACCTTACACTTTTTTAATGTATGACGGGATCTAGCGCGATCCAAATGAGTGACGAGCTCATTGTACTTACAATGGCAAGTTTGCAACATTTTTTATTCCTAAAGAAGCATGGCAAAAATTCTAACGACAATTTTTCTAATACTCATATGGCAAATTTCAGAATTGCTTTTTGCTATTTTCCTAAAAGAGCACACATTCATAATTATTGGTAGTGTTCACATGGCAATTTTTGCAATGCTCGCATGGCAATTCTTAAAAACAAGGCACATCATGGCAAACTTAAAGAATTTTGTTTCCCAGATAATTCTTCTTGCTTGATAAACATGAAAAAAATCCTAAATTTCCCATGAAAAAATGTACATTTTTTCCTAAATTTTGCCATGTGATGGGAAACATGATGTTCTGAATTTGTTGTGTGGCCCATAGAAATTTATTTCAAACTTGACATGTTTTAGGGAAAAACAAATCCGCTCACGAATGTCATGGATCGCTGCAAGGAATTTTCAAAAAATTGCCAAGGCTGAATGGCTGATACATATCTGTAGCGTACACACTACTACTGCCTGTCCGACCATATTCGACCATCCTGTGGGAGACGAGTGAATAAAGTGATGTCTGACCATCCTGAACGGTTCGTCAATTGCCGTCACGCAACGCCCGGCGCCGTAACCCCGCTGTACTGGCCAAGGCCAGTATATCAACTGTATATCTACACTTTAAACCTGCCCCGTATTTCCACGATCAATTAATATCACCTGCATGTGCACGTTGTACCATTGGTCCACATACCAGGAGCACGCGAGCTCGTGTGTACTATCGCCATTCTTAGAGTTGACCTTCTTTTCTTCTGTGGCACTAAAGTTCACAATAGAACATCATGGTTATTATAAAAATCTAGCAGACATGTTGGCCATGCAATTCCTAACGAGGCGAAAAGAGCAATATCTAGCATATTACAATACTTGAAAAGCATGAGATTCCTCTTAACGAATAGGTAAGAGTAGAGACCTCTCGGCAGTCCGCTCATTGCTTTTATGCTTTCATTAGATAGACAATTTCATTAGACTCTTCAAAAAAAGATTACGCAATTCGTACAACTGGATGTAATATAACAATCAGATGCAACTCCGGAGCAGGTAATGAAGGGCCCATTCGGTGTCACTGCGCTCCACAACTCCGCTCCTGGAACAGACGGAGCTACAGTTAAAATTCTTGTATCGAGCAAATAGGTGCTCCGAAGATCCTAGAATTTGGAGGAGCTGGTGGATTGCCAAACGGGTGTGAAGTAATGTAGATTGCTCTTGGTCAGTTGACTTGGTGCATGGTCTAAAGCTTCCATAGGCCTTACTCTTGTTGCATCTCCTTTCGTAGCTATTACTACTAAGGAAGGAATCAGACAGACTTAAGCTAGTCTAGCTTTAGGGGGGAAAGCAACCATGCTCAAACAACACGAAACCTTTATTCTCCTTTATATCATGCTACTTTGATTTTGTCCACAACCAAGCAATCAATTGATCCTAGCATTATTGAGGGTTGGAATCCCTAGGAGAACATGACGTTAGTTAACAAATTTAGCATAAAAACATAGTGAAATAGTGACACTTCAAAAGAGAGAAATCTCCTCCAAATCACAAGTGTGACTATCGAAATTGTGAGCATCAGCATGTAGGTTCCAGATCCAAGTGGTAGTGTCAGGGCCCTTAGCTAGGGTTCTTGAGAAATGACCCGGTCTGGCCTATTCGTCAAAAGATGTTTTTACAGATCCCTAACCATAACAATTTTTACTTCTGGTTCCGGCAAATGAATAATCATTAAGTCCTCCTCTTTCCGTACATACCTCAAAGAGCATTCTCCCTGTTTTCTTTTTGAGAAACATACATGCCATAAAATTTCTGTGTTTTATCCACTGGGATTCACCTAGAAAAGAAGTTATGTAGAGGTAGAGTGACTAAATAAAAGGATGATACTACTCCCTCCGTTCCTAAATACTTGTCTTTCTAGGCATTTCAACAAGTGACTACATACGGAGCAAAATGAGTGAATCTACACTCTAAAATATGTCTACATACATCCGTATGTAGTAGTCATTTGAAATGTCTAGAAAGACAAATATTTAGGAACGGAGGGAGTATATCCTAGTTTCCAAATTATTAGCACCAAACAGAAGCCACATATCTTGGGGGCTATGGTCAAAGAATATGAATGAAGCAGCTCCAGCCTCAGCAAGGATAAACAATACTGACAAAAATAGAATACTCATAACGTCAAAGGAAACAAATTAGTGGATTACTGCATGGAATCACTAAACATCAACAAGTCAGTGTCTTCCATGAAAATGCTAGGATCTCAGAAACAACTAGATCTTGCTGATTATCTACCTTTTCCATCTTATGCCTTGAATAAAATGCAAGTCGCTTTAATAAATATTGATAGTCTGCAAGGTAGCACTCTGACCGTGTATTTCTTTTACACAACATTTGATAGACCACTAAAAATATATGACATGCAATTACATCTTCGGATCAATCCAGTAAATACCATTTACATGTCAATCCAAACACAGTGAAATTATTAGTTTTTGGAATGTCACCTTCAAACATAGCAGAACAAAGCCAACGTGTAAAAACATGTATATCCAGGACAGATGGATGTTGGATGTTTATCCATTTCTACTTAGGCAGGCTAGCATGTGCTCATATTTAAACTGGAACGGGAGCATCTGTACCAAGAGCTGCTTTTGTATAATTGCATTCAGACAAATTAGATTAACGCAAACTCAGAATAAGGGATAAATCTCACGGATGCCATCAACCAAGGAATGGAAGAAGCTAATCCCAATGAACTAAAGCTGGGCAGGGAGATTACTCACCATCGAAAGAGCCAATCTGGAAGATTTTATTCGAGAGAAATAGCCATATGCTCCAAACTAAAATAGGCATGCAAGCTGCTGCATGCCCCCAAACTGCGCAGCTATTCTCTTGGGGAATGATAGTACAACGAGAGCAACTTAACTAAACACACACACACACACACACACACACACACACACACACACAAAATCAGACAAGACAGCTGGCTAATCTAAACAGGAATATACTTCACGCGACAAAACCTAAAGAGTTACAGTGGATACACAAATACTTAGATGGTGACATTAGTTAGTGTCGACAACATAACTTGCTGTCCATAAACGAATAGTTGAGAACTTAAATAGCTAATTGGTACAAACATAGTGAGGACAATTCACCAACCAAAATGAACAGAGCAAAGTTTTGCTTGCTGTTGGCCTGTCGCTTCATGACTCCCAGTCATACACGTCCTGCATCACTTCTTTTGTCGACCTTCAAGCAGCCAGCCCTCTTTTGTGATATCTTCCTTCTCCGTAACCAGACAGGACCAAGCAACAGTAATCTCTACCTCAGCGTCCCCAAGCTTACATTTCTTCTGACATGCATTGAAATAATCGGGTGCAAAGACGACTTCCCCAAGCTTACATTAGTTTCTGAAACGATATCACCAGATGCACAGTAACTCTGCAAGACGACTTCCAGGCTGCCTCGAATTTCTACAGAAACAACATGCCTTGAGAGACGAAGGTAACCATCTGAAGCCCTAGGCATTGCTCCACGACGGGAATCAAGCAGCACCACTTCCTCAGGACTGGAAATGTCTTGACCATCAATGACCTCGACTGGTGCGAAGCAAACAACTCTACCTCCATATTTGGAAGGCCATGATCCCCCTTTGACACGGATACCCAAGATCGTGGCCTGGACTGTTTCCTGAATCACCTCCAAACTTAACTCAGCTGTACAGAAGCAGTTTGTAAAGCTGATGGTACCCTTTCCTGCGTGGTAATTTCGCATACAAGTGATCAATGCTCTATCTTGAGACACTGTGCTGCCTCTTAGTTTCAGTTTGATTTCAAGGATAACACCATCTTCAAACACAATTGCACGAGAGGGGCCGGTCAAGCACAAGTAAGGATGCTGCAAGCACCAATTAGCCACTAATCAACAAGAGGGCCAGGTAAAGCATATACCCGAAAGTAAATGAAGAGCAGAGATAGTGCACGTACATCTTTCTCGACTATCTGGCACTTGTTCCGGTCACAAGCAAACAGAAGGTTACGATTGTGATCCATGGTGTCCCGGACAGCAACCACGCCGTACACGGGCAATGGCCATTCCAATCCACCTTTTATATCCGCGAGTTTGACTGAAATGATCTGCAGGGTGGGCGGGAATCCAACACCGTATGACTTGGTGGTACCAGGTTGCAAGTGTGCAAACTGCATGGAACTCAACATCGCTGCATTGTATCCAATCAAGGGAAATTAAGTTGTGTTAGGAATCTTTCTAAAATGAACACGTACTCCAGCCGTTCCTAAATATAAGTCTTTTTAGAGATTCCAACATGGACTACATACGGAGCAAAATGAGTGAATCTTCACTTTAAAGTATGTCTATATATACATCCGTATGTAGTCCATATTGAAATCTTTAGAAAGACTTATATTTAGAAACGGAGGGTGTAGATACTAACTATATTAAATAGCTATCTTCCCTTGTCTAAAGGAAAGACGATCCAAGTTCAATTAAAAAAAACAGTGAGAAAGCATGCAGGATACTTATTTACTCACTCGTGTCTCCGAAGTAACCATGGTGAGCCCATTCCTTGTTCCGGGCCTCAGCGTACAGGGCGAAATCATTCTCCTCGCTGGCCATCTCCATGGCCTCCATGTCTAACTGCTCGATTGATTTGCCGCTGTCCATCTTATCAACATTACCATAAGCTGTGTCGGTGGGAACAGGATCTGCAGCTTCAAGTAACAGCTTGTCTTGTTTGAATGTGGTAGCGAGCCGCTCATCAACATCAATATCGTTGCAGCTGTCACTTTTAGTGATGGTGGGAGTGAGATCTGCAGCTCCAAGTAACAGCTTGTCTGATCTGAATGTGGTAGCGAGCCGCTCATCAACATCAACATCGTTGCTGCTGTCACTTTTGGTGATGGCGGGAATGAGATCTGCTGCTTCGACATCGGATTTGGTCTGCTCGATCATATGCTGATCGAATGTGGTAGCAAGCCGATCATCAACATCAACATCACCATTGTCGCCATTTTCACTTTTGGTGATGGTGGGAGTGAGATCTGTAGCTTTGACGTTGGATTTGGTCCATTCGATCATGTGTGGATCACTACTCTGGATCCCAGGGCGGCAAGGAAGAAATTGAGACTGCTGCTGCTTGCCGGATTCCCCTCCCATCCCAGCCTCACAAGGCAATGGACCAATCACCTGCTTCTCCAAAAAACTGTCTTCCATCCCAACCCCAGTCAACTGCTTTCGCTCTACCTCATGCGCCCGAGCACATTTGAGTACCCGGCTGGCAGCTTCTGTGTCCCCCCGCAGAAGAAGGTCCATTTTACATTTTGCTTCACTTAGCCTGGTATGCAAAGCTGCCACCTCTTTGGTACCCGCCACCCCTTTGATCCGCAGCTGTTTGGAGTTATCAAGCTCTTCACCGTAGAAGCATCTGCGTGCATCCTTCAGTTCGTTAAGCACCTGCATATAGGATTCGATCTCCAAAAGAAGTAGAGAGCATGGTATCTCCTGGGTCCCCAGAACCGTGACCTGTTCCTCCGAGACAGGAAATTTGCCACCATCCATCTCATCCTTTGTCTCATGACCACCACCATCCAATATGTCCGACTTGTTAGCCCTATCCTTGAGCAGCTGCTGGGTCTCCTTATCATCAGTCTCCAGAACCATGCCCGGATCCCACAAGAGGGGTTTGCCTCTGTCCTCCAACCATTCCTTACCCTTATCCTCATTACTACTAGCATCAGCATCATAGTCTTTCACCACTTCAGGAATTATGGCTGGCAACGCAGCAGACCTGACCGTGTTTTGTTCCTGTCTGTTTTCTTCAATGGCATTCAACAAAGCAAGTTGTTCATCAGGTGGAGCGCTGACGGGTATAGTCCAAAGCATTTTCTCCTGTCTCTCCAGTTGCATCGACCCCTCCAAGCTCTCATCTTCGAACGTAGGGATAACTGGAACCTCGCCTTTGTCCTCATTCTTCCTACGAAAATGACGAGAAAGAGGATCTGGAACCTTACTCTGGATCTCAGGGCCGCGAGAATGACCTTCAGATTGCTGCCCCACGAACTTGCCGTAGTCCCCTACCATCTCCATCTCACGAGTCGTCCTCGCCTCGACTTTTCCCCCGCCGACACCGACCGTCGCGCTTCTTTTGTGTTAGAACAGGGGATCGCGCCGCCCGGTCCTATCTTAGGGTTTCTACGACAGAGGCAGGTCCGAGTGATATGATCTCTTAGAAAATCCCGATGGGAGATTTTTTTTTTAGGCAATCTCGCGAAGCTTTTATTTAACTCGTCACAATGTTTACAGGGACGAAAGAAAGATCACTCGGGTTGCCTAACCACACACGGCGGCCAACCCCAAGTGAGAGAGCATGCTTCGCTAAATTGTGAGCCTCGACATTCGAACTCCTAAATTCATGGCTAAAAGAACAAATAGCAAAAAACTTGGATCGATCTACAATCTCCCTAATGATGGCACCATAGGCCGCTGCACTCCCCTGTTTGATATCATCAATAACGTTTTTGCAGTCCGAGGGCACCGAGATCCTGTGCCCGTAGAGGTCGTCCGCTAAAGCGAGTGACTCCCGAACTGCCAAGTCCTCAAGCGTCGTGGGATCGTCCAAAACCTGGAAGGTAATCATGGATGCGCCTAAAAAACTCCATGCCGGTCCCTACACACCGCTGAAACCGCGCCGACCGGTCTGTTTGTCATCAACGCTGCGTCGATGTTGACCTTGCAGGTTCCTTTCCCGGGTGGCACCCATTGGCTCGAACGCGGCTGCTTAGCTGTAGGGTTTCCATGTGGTTTAGCTAGGACCTGGAGATCATTGATGAAAGAGATCACGAATGCATTAGTTGAGTATGGTGTTTGGTGCACTCCTTCATGAATCAACTTTCTCCTGGAGCTCCAAATCGCCCACAAAGTGACACCGAGCCTTGTGAAGTCGGCATGCGATAATGAATTCCCCATAGTGAGCAGCCATGCCTTTGCGCTTGGATAGTCGCAGGTGCTCATCCGCACCACCAAGGAGTCAGGTGCCAAGGACCATGTGCTTCTCGCCATTGTGCAATCAAGCAAAGCATGCCTCCAGGAGTCCGCCGCCCCGCACATCGGGCACGCCGGCGAGGTAGCCATATTGCGGTGGTGCAGAATATCATACGTGGGTATAGACTCCCTTGCCAAACGCCACAAAAACACCCGGATCTTGTTAGGAACCTGTGTGTGCTAGAGAGATGACCAACTATTGCTCTCCTCGGTGCTGGACGGGCCCTCGGTACCGTATAGCCAGTTCTCTCGACTGAGCTTTGTATTTTGGATCATGTGATATGCAGAGCGGACAGTGAAATTCCCTCTCTTTTCTCTGCTCCAGGCCCAGAAGTCGTCAACTCTCCTTGTTGATAGAGGCAAAGGTGTCCCGTCTTTCGATGAGATGATGGATATCGCTTTGGTGGAAGTCGACTTTGACGATCCGACTACGAATGTGCGAGGACGTCGCGCCTTAGCAATCGCTAAACCAACTCCGAGAGGTTATTGACCACGCCGGAGCACGATCAACCTGACCACGAGGGTCTGTTTCCTGCGAGCAAACGAAGAACAAGCAAGAAACTGAGATTGCAATCTGGATATTGCGAATATTAGATGAAAGCTTTATTGATCAAGGGGGAGCAACTACAATAGAAAACAGCCTTGTGGTACAAAAATAGAAAAAGTCGACCTGGACCGTCGGATCCAACATGGATGGCCCATATTCTAGTGGGGGATCTGTGCGCTCTTGTTTATAGAATACCCCCTCATTTCCAGTTATTTTACTCCCGATCTCCTCATGTTTTTGACTGGTCGTGTCCTTCTTCTTCCAAATCGAGTCACAACGGCTGAGCTCCAGCAAATCCCTAACCCTAATGGCTTGCAGATGGCGACGGCGGCGTAGATCCTGTACCTAGCCGGGCTAGTTTGTCTGCTGGGGGAAGCTTCCCATCTCTGCCCCAAGCTGTACCTAGCTGTGCTACAAGAGGAATCCTGGTCGTCTCGCCGCCGGCGGTCGGACTGCCCGGGCGGACCTCTCCTGTTCGGCGCCGCGACGTTGGCTGAGCGAATCTCCAGGTACTATTCCCCAATGCCGATTTACCATTTGTCTTACCCCCAGTACAATCGACAAGATCTGGAGGTGGTGTATTCCATGGCTGATATTGCTCTAACGCTACAGATTTGCAGGCATCATTGCCATTGCAACAAACTAAACTCCATGTGTGTTTTTCCCAGTAGGTCAACTCCACAAGGCTCCGCCTCCCCCTGTGTGCCTAGCTCCGACATCTGCTGACGACAGAGAAGAAATCTTGAGTCTTCACGAAAGCAGGTTTGCCATGCTCTGAATTACTTCTGTTGTTGTCTACACTGGAGTAAGAGTGAAATGGGACCTCATCAAACATAGCACTCTTCATTGAACATCTCTAGTTGTATATGGGTTCACTGCCATTTTGCTCTAGGCTCACATAATTTCCTGCAATATGAGCTCCCCGTCCTAAATATCTATGAGCAGTCAACACAATCAGACCTTGAACAACCACAAAATTATTCTTAAACGAAATGTGGCTGCATCCTAGTTAACATGTAGTCATGGTTGGCAATGTCCAATTCAGGAAGCAGTTTATATGGTCTCTGTTTTATCAAAAAAATGTTATATGAAAATATGGGTATTTTCCCCTTTTGACCCTTACAGAAATGAATCGCCCATAAATACATATAATATTTGTTCTAGATTTTTTTTGAACATGTTTGTTCTAGATAGTAACAATACCCAAATGATTTAGCTGGTTATATTGCATTAGAATCATTTTTCCACTAACATGTTCGAGAAAACGCTGTAGGAGATTCCATCTCAATCTCCCCTGTGGAAATAATTATACCTGATCAAATATTTTAAGTATGGATGTGTGAGACTTACACGGTCTTGTGCTCGAACTGATTCAGATTTTGTTTTGTGTCATCTTTCCAGCACATCAACCTCCATGAGCAAGAAGTACCAACACTGAAGATGGTCATGTCCATGCTGCCAGATTACGAGGAGAGAGCAAGTCTTGCTTGCAGCCAAACCCGCTGTAACTGAGTGGTCTATCGACTTGTAGCTCATGGACCAGTCCTCACTGAGAATTGATGAGAATTATGTAATTGTGTATATGGTACTGTAGTTGTTAACCTGTTGTATGTGTGTTCCTACTTATTAATTCTCCCTGTTTCGCTTCCTGTGTTCCTGCATATAAGAGCTATTGTGTTTGGATGATAGATTTTTCTACTTGAGTCACTTCTGTTCATTTGATTACCGATTATGTGTGGGATGGTCCAGCTTGACATATACTTGAATGAGATGACTTCAATTTTATTTGTATACAAATATTGTGATATATATTGACAATTTTTTTAGGGGCCAACAAGTTCAATTTTCATGGGTAATCAGTGAGACGGAGCCTCAACGTTGAGGGGATTTGAAAATTAGTCTTATCAACTGAGGACAAAACGATTGAATATGAGAAAGTTGGGGTCATTACTGTAAAAGCCATGTTTTATATGCATACATTATCAGGGGTTTTTCCATAAAATGCCCATTAAGTGTCTCGGATGTCTCCCCTAGAATATGGGCCATCCATGTTGGATCCGACGGACCAGATCAGTTTTTTCTATTTTTGTACCACAAGGCTGTTTTCTATTGTAGTTGCTCCCTGATCAAGGTGGGGTTCTGTGACGCCTTTATCTGGTTGTTGAACACAAACGAAGTACGCGAAGTTGCAGCTATGGCGAACTTTAATCTAAACAAAACCCAAAGTCTAAATGGTGCCCTAAGGGCTGTATATATGGAGGAAGAGGGGGGAATTTCGTGGCCCTTGGTAGAGGGGTCCGAAATCAACCCTATCTCTTGTTTCCTCACACATACGGACTCTAAAAATAGCCTATACTTATGTATTTCGAAATTACAAGGGCCTGGCCCAATAATAAGGTGACGCAGCACCTAGAATAGCCTCGGGACGAAATTTATGAAGTGGCATCTTGTATATTTCGTCCAAGGCTTCATGCACCCATTATAGTGGCTTCAAAGTCCTGAAATCATCACTTGTAACTCCGTTCTTGTTCTTGCTCCAATGTTCATCCTTCTCCAAGCTAGGCCCTTCATTTGTAAGCAAAACAAATGTATCCAATTTAGGCAGCATCATATTCTCATGAACATTAGAATCATTACCAAGAAACGAAAGTACCTGATAATTTAATTGGCGTGCGCGAGCTCTAGTAATTGGTCCCGTATATGTAGCAGTAGGGGCTGTGGGTGTAACAATGGTATTGATGTCCTCATCATCCTCCCCTTCTTGAAATGATGTCGTCCTCGACGGAAGCTCATCTTCCTCACCCAAATAAGGCTTCAAATCTGTAATGTTAAAAGTGGGACTAACCCCAAAATCTGCAGGCAGCTCAAGTTTGTATGCATTATCATTTATTTTCTCTAACACCTTAAAGGGACCATCAGCACGTGGCATTAGCTCTGATTTGCGCAAATCAGGAAATCTATCTTTACGCAAATGTAACCAAACAAGATCTCCAGGTGCAAACACAACATGTTTTCTACCCTTATCTCCAGCAAGTTTATATTTAGCATTCATACGCTCAATGTTTTCCTTAGTTAACTCATGCATTTTTAAAACCAATTCAGCACGTTGTTTAGCATCAAAATTAACCTTCTCCAAAGATGGAAGAGGCAACAAATCAATAGGTGCACGAGGTAGGAAACCATACACAACTTCAAAAAGGCACATCTTAGTAGTAGAATGCAATGAACGATTATAAGCAAATTCAATATGAGGCAAGCATTCCTCCCACATTTTCTTATTATTCTTCAAAACAGCCCTAAGCATAGTAGACAATATTCTATTGACTACTTCAGTTTGTCCATCAGTTTGGGGGTGACAAGTAGTACTAAAAAGCAGTTTAGTCCCCAACTTAGCCCATAAACATCTCCAAAAGTGGCTAAGAAATTTAGTATCACGATCTGAAACAATAGTATTTGGCACACCATGCAAGCGAATAATTTCACGAAAGAACAAATCAGCAACATTAACAGCATCATCACTTTTATGACATGGTATAAAGTGTGCCATTTTCGAGAATCTATCCACGACAACAAATATGCTATCCCTCCCTTTCTTTGTTCGAGGTAAACCTAAAACAAAGTCCATAGATATATCCTCCCAAGGAACACTAGGTACAGGCAAAGGCATATATAAACCATGAGGATTGAGTCGTGACTTAGCTTTTTGACATGTAGTGCAGCGAGCAATAAAACGCTCAACATCCCGTCTCATCTTTGGCCAAAAGAAATGTGTAGCAAGTACGTCCTCTGTCTTCTTCACGCCAAAGTGTCCCATTAATCCTCCTCCATGCGCCTCCTGCAACAACAAAAGACGAACAGAGCTAGCTGGAATGCATAGCTTGTTAGCACGAAACACAAATCCATCGTTAACGACGAACTTGTTCCACATTTTTCCTTCTTTACAATTCTGCATTACATCTTTAAAATCATCATCATGCACATATTGATCTTTGATGGTCTCCAAACCAAATATTTGGAAGTCAAGTTGTGAAAGCATAGTATAGCGATGAGACAATGCATCAGCAATAACATTTTCTTTTCCCTTCTTGTGTTTAATGACATAAGGGAAAGTCTCAATGAATTCAACCCATTTAGCATGTCTACGATTCAGTTTAGCTTGACTTTTAATATGTTTCAAAGATTCATGATCAGAATGTATAACAAATTCTTTGGGCCATAAATAATTTTGCCATGTTTCTAAAGTCCGAACAAGAGCATATAATTCTTTATCATAAGTAGAATAATTCAGACTAGGCCCACTCAATTTTTCAGAAAAGTATGCAACAGGTTTGCCATCTTGTAATAACACACCTCCTAATCCAATTCCACTAGCATCACATTCAAGCTCAAAAGTCTTATTAAAATCAGGAAGTTGGAGTAAAGGAGCATGTGTCAACTTATCTTTCAATACCGTGAAGGCTTCTTCCTGTGCGGTACCCCAAAAAAAAGGCACATTCTTCTTTGTAAGCTCATTGAGAGGTGCAGCAATGGTGCTGAAATCTCTCACAAAACGCCTATAGAATCCAGCAAGGCCAAGAAAACTCCTCACTTGTGTGACCGTTTTGGGCTGCGGCCAACTCTCAATAGCTTCAATCTTGGCTTTATCAACTTCAATTCCCTGTGGAGTAACAACATAGCCAAGAAAAGACACTCGGTCGGTGCAAAAGGTGCACTTCCCAAGGTTACCAAACAAACGTGCATCACGTAGAGCAATAAAAACAGCACGTAAATGTTCCAAATGTTCTTCCAAAGATCTGCTATAAATCAATATGTCATCAAAGTAAACTACCACAAATCGTCCAATGAAAGCACGTAAAACTTCGTTCATTAATCTCATGAAAGTACTAGGTGCATTAGTTAACCCAAAAGGCATGACTAACCACTCATATAATCCAAACTTAGTTTTAAATGATGTTTTCCATTCATCTCCCAATTTCATACGAATTTGATGGTATCCACTACGCAAATCAACTTTGGAGAATATTGTAGAGCCACTCAATTCATCAAGCATATCATCTAGCCTAGGAATAGGATGACGATAATGAATAGTAATATTATTAATGCCTCTACAATCAACACACATACGTGATGTACCATCCTTTTTCGGCACTAGAATAATAGGAACAGCACAAGGACTAAGGGATTCGCGTATATAACCTTTGTCGAGAAGTTCTTGTACTTGATGCATAATCTCCTTCGTCTCCTCTGGATTGGTACGATATGGTGCACGGTTTGGCAGTGAAGTACCGGGAATTAAGTCAATCTGATGCTCAATCCCTCGAATAGGTGGTAATCTCGGTGGCACGTCTTGTGGAAAGACGTCAGCGAACTCCTGCAAAATGTTAGTGACAGCAGGAGGCAAAGAGGAAGGCACGTCCTCGAATGAAAATAATGCCTCTTTGCACACAAAAGCATAGCAAACAGATTTGCTGAAATCTAGCTCATTAATATCAAATTTGGTGGCAAATAAACATGCACTTTTCAATTTAATTTCAGAAGCAACACTAGATGGTTTATTATTAGGCTTCATTTGTTGCTCAAATTCTTTTGCCACAATCTGATTTTCACTCTTATTCTTCTCCTGTTTTGCTTTATTAGCTCTATTAATATCATCTTTCAAAATGGAATCAGAAGTCATAGGAAGCAAAGTAATATTTTTATCCTTATGAACAAGAGTATAGTGATTGTTTCTACCATGGTGTACAGAATTTTTATCAAATTGCCATGGTCTACCAAGTAACAAGGAACATGCTTGCATAGGTACCACATCACAATCAACATAATCAGCATATGTAGAGATACTAAAATGCACACGAACAGTACGTGTTACCTTAACCTTGCCGCTGTTGTTGAACCATTGGATGTAGTAAGGATGTGGATGTGGTCTTGTGGTGAGAGAAAGCTTCTCCACCATATCCATGCTAGCCAAGTTGTTGCAACTCCCTCCGTCTATGATGACGCGCACAGAACGTTCCTTCACAACTCCCTTGGTATGGAACAAATTGTGCCTCTGATTTTGCTCAGCTTGTGTGACCTGCACACTCAAAACACGTTGAGCAACTAAACATTCATGCCTGTCAGCGTCTTCAGGAGCCATGTATTGCGTCTCATGATCAAAATCATCTCCACCATGTTCTTCACGTGTAATAAGAGCCGAAGTCTCCTCATCATAGTCACTAGCGGACTCATATCCACCACCCTCGGTAGCAATCATCACACGCAGAGATTTGAATTCTCTCGCATAATGACCTCCTCCCTTACAACGACGACAAATAATATCACTTGTGTGCCTTGTTGATGCCATGGAAGAAGAAGAACTCTGTGCAGGCCCGGCAGGTGCGCTCTTGGCAGATAATGGTGGTTGTGCTTGTTTTCTTGTATCACGGCTGGAGGAGGCACCTGATTGAGGTGCTGGTGCAGTTGAAGTAGAAGATGCACGCAGTGTCCATGATGAAGGTCGGCCTGCAGAAAAGTTAGTTCGCGCCAATGCTTGTCGATCCTGCACTTCACGTTCAGCTTTACAAGCAAGATGGAATAAACGAGTGGTATTAGTATACTCCTTATAGTCTAGAATGGTCTGAATCTCTCTATTTAATCCACCCAGAAAACGTGCAAGCATAGCTTCATTCTCCTCAACAATACCACATCGAATCATGCCAGTTTGTAATTCCTGATAATATTCTTCTACAGAATTTTTCCCTTGTCTTAAACGCTGCAATTTTTGAAGCAATTCATGTTGATAATATGGTGGAACCCAACGCGTACGCATAGCAGTTTTCAAAGCAGCCCAAGTAGTTGGAATAGGATATAATCTACAATGTTCAGACCACCAGACACATGCAAAACTAGTGAAAGCACAAACAGCAGCAGCAACCCGTCTCTCCTCAGGATATTGTAAACATGTAAATCGTTGTTCAGTTTCTAACTCCCAAGTAAGATATATATCAGGAACATATCTACCCTCAAATGGTGGAATATTCAATTTCAGTTTAGGAATATGGACATCATCTCGTACCTGAGGTGGTGGTGCAGGCCTACCATTACGAATATATACCTGAGGTCGACCTGCTGGTGGTGGTGCTGGTGGCTGCACGTAGTTCAGATTTTGATCAACCTCATCCTCATAATCGCCCGCATACTCATCATCCTCCTGGGTACCAGCAGCAGCAGTAGCACGAGCCAAAGAAGCATCAACAATAGGAACAGCAGCACCAGAAGTTTGGCCATCCTCAATAGGAACACGCTTCGCTCGTCCATACTGATTCGGAAGGAGACATTGTTGTTGTTGTTGCAGAGGTGCGATAGGTGCAGCCGGCGGTGGTGGTGGAAAACGCGTGAGAAATTCATTAAACTTGCTATCAAGCTTTGTTTCGAACGTCTTCTCAATGCCATCTACCTTCTCCATGGCCTCGTCAAATCTGTTTAGCACATCTTGCACCTGTCCACTCATCATTTGCTGAAATTTATCATGTAGCTATTTGTTCGTCAGGTTCTCCCAATCAGTCTCATCGGCTTGTGATCCTACCATGGTTAGCAGCAAATAGAAACACACAAGAATATGATCCTACAGACTACTAAGAAGTGGTGGTGGTGTATCACAAACCCGTCAAGCAAATCTCAAATTCTTACCAGTTCTTACCCAGCAACAGGTGGTGATCGGCAACCGTTGTAGTCAAAACTCTCAAAGCTTGGATAGAGCGATTACCAGGGAGAGTCAAACGCACGACGTAGATGTATATGGAGCTGGGAAGGCTTATAATATGGTAGCAAAAAAGAATCAGCAATAATCAATTCAGAGATGCAAAGTTGAATAAACGCTCAACGACGGTACTGTGCTGGTCCTAGGCTAGACTGTACTAGAGACGCGAGCCTAGAACACTAACAAAATCACGGCGCTGCACGGAAACAAGGGAAAAGCACACTCTGGATTTTTTTTCGCTCTTTTTTTTGCGCTGTTTTTTTTTGCGCTGCTTTTTTTTGGCGAAAAATCACTATAATGGCGAGTGTCTCAAAACTCTTCCCAGGTCAAACTAATAGGATGGGCACGAAATTTTTTTTGACCAATTTTTTTTTCGACTGCCTGGACCCAAAAACTGGAAACGGGTCAAAAAAACTTTATATAACGGCGACTGTCTCAATACGCTTAGAAACACCTAAAAATAGGATAGCCAGAAAAATTTTCGACAAATGTGTTTTCAAAAAATTTTGAGCCTAAACGGAGGGTGGTTTCCAGACTCTTTTTTTTCCGAAACCTACTCCGGTAAGGAAACACGAATCGGAATCTAGATGGATCTCGAAAACAAACCTAATATGACAAGAACTCAGATTGGTGGTGGATATATGGTGGTAGATGGCAGCGGTGGTGGTATATGACAGCGGTGGTGGTATATGGATATGGATTCGAAGCGGTGGCGGATAAGCAATGGTGGTAGATGGTAGGGGCGATGATGATGGTGCGGCGGCGGCGTGACAACTTATGACCAGAACTCGAAACTCTAAAAGACTAGACTCTAAGACCAGCAACTAGACACGACGATGCAACCGCAAATTCAACAAAGCAAAACCCTAAAAAGATTATGCAATGGCTCAGACTGGTTCGGATATGATGAACTAACCCTAATTTTTTTTGGCTTTTTCGTGGACTATAGGTATGAAGAAAAGACTCGATCTAAACTACGAAAAACTGTAAAATCTCACTGAGCAACCTGGAAATCTGATACCACTTGATAGAGGCAAAGGTGTCCCGTCTTTCGATGAGATGATGGATATCGCTTTGGTGGAAGTCGACTTTGACGATCCGACTACGAACGTGCGAGGACGTCGCACCTTAGCAATCGCTAAACCAACTCCGAGAGGTTATTGACCACGCCGGAGCACGATCAACCTGACCACGAGGGTCTGTTTCCTGCGAGCAAACGAAGAACAAGCAAGAAACTGAGATTGCAATCTGGATATTGCGAATATAAGATGAAAGCTTTATTGATCAAGGTGGGGTTCTGTGACGCCTTTGTCTGGTTGTTGAACACAAACGAAGTACGCGAAGTTGCAGCTATGGCGAACTTTAATCTAAACAAAACCCAAAGTCTAAACGGTGCCCTAAGGGCTGTATATATGGAGGAAGAGGGGGGAATTTCGTGGCCCTTGGTAGAGGGGTCCGAAATCAACCCTATCTCTTGTTTCCCCACACATACGGACTCTAAAAATAGCCTATACTTATGTATTTCGAAATTACAAGGGCCTGGCCCAATAATAAGGTGACGCAGCACCTAGAATAGCCTCGGGACGAAATTTATGAAGTGGCATCTTGTATATTTCGTCCAAGGCTTCATGCACCCATTATGGTGGCTTCAAAGTCCTGAAATCATCACTTGTAACTCCGTTCTTGTTCTTGCTCCAATGTTCATCCTTCTCCAAGCTAGGCCCTTCATTTGTAAGCAAAACAAATGTATCCAATTTAGGCAGCATCATATTCTCATGAACATTAGAATCATTACCAAGAAACGAAAGTACCTGATAATTTAATTGGCGTGCGCGAGCTCTAGTAATTGGTCCCATATATGTAGCAGTAGGGGCTGTGGGTGTAACAATGGTATTGATGTCCTCATCACTTGTACACAAGGGAATCTTGAGTATGGCTTCCGCATCAATGGGAATGAAAACCGTACGAACCAGATCCACTCTCCATGATGACGTTGTTTGGTCGATCAGCTCATGCACTCAGGTGGGAGGGTTGGCAACCAACGAGGTTATGGGCCTCAAAACTTCCTGCCGCGGGATCCAATTGTGTTCCCAGATCATCGTGCTCTCTCCTGTCCCGATCCTACTTATGACTCCTTGCTTCATTATATCTCTTCCATCAATAATATCACGCCAAATCTGTGAAGGGTGCGCACCCAGCTCGGCCTCAAGCAACCCTGTATTAGGAAAATATGCGGCTTTCAGAATTAAAGAGCTAAGAGTATTCAGATTGTTTAGCACTCTCCATGACTGCCTCGCCAGTAAAGCAAGATTAAAGATCTCGAGATCGCGGAATCCCAGGCCTCCCATGTGTTTAGGTCTTGTCATGATCTCCCATGATACCCACGCTGGTTTCCGCTTGCCCTGCTTACTGCCCCACCAGAACTGCCTTATGATGGATGTAATGTTCTCACAAAGCCCCCTTGGTAACCTGAAGCATGCCATAGAGTAAACCGGGATTGCCTGAGCAAAAGATTTGATTAAGACTTCCTTCCCTGCAGCAGAAAGGAGCTTCTCCATCCATCCCTTGACCTTCTCCCACACATGGTCTCGAAGATATCCCGATGGGAGATGGTTATATGAACCGTCTCACGCTCAGCCTGGTCTGGCCCAGTAGGTTGAGACGCACCAGGCCTCTGTTCTTTTCTAGGGGAGCGCCGAAGCCCACGCGCCCCACCTCATGGGCCGGCCCATTATTCGATTCCTTCCCAATCGCGCTTCCTCGAAAAAACAAAGATCGCTCTCGGTCGCACTCCCTCAAAATAGTTTTCTTTTTTGCCAAAATCCCTTAAATGAGTTTATCAATTTTGAAGGAAAAAATGAAAACGATCATAGATTTTGAAAGAACAATTCATCGATTTTGAAACAAAAAGTTGCCAGTTTTCAAAAAAATGTCCATCGGTTTTGAAAATAAGGTCCATCAATTTGGAAAAAAGTTCATCAATGTTGAAAAAAAAGTTCATCAGTTTTGAAAAACAATCATTGATTTTGAAACAAAAAATCGTCAATTTTTAAGAAATTTCATCGGTTTTGAAAAAAAGGTCCATCAATTTTGAAACCCAAAAACGCGTCAATTTTCAAAAAGGATCACCATATTTAAAAAAACTTCATTGATTTTGAAAAAAAATCATTGTTTTTATAAAAAGTTAATTGATTTTGGATAAAAGTCCTTTTTTTTAAAGTGTGTTCAATTTAGGAAAAAAAGAAGAGAATAGAAAATCGAACAAAACCGTTCCGAGTAAAAAAGACGTAAGAAGAAAAGACTGAAGAAGATGTACCTGGGGATGTTAGGTGAAGGTGGTTGGGTATTTAGTGCAACGCGCTATCGAACAGGAGGGCGCGGGTTAGAATCCGGGTGATCCCGCACTTTTTTGATTTACAATAGAAAAAAGGAAAAGATGGGCTGAGCCCCACTACCACTCATGGGGAGCTGCTTCAGGCGTCGGTTTGCAAAAAGCACTATACACTGGTGCCTGAAGCGCGACATAGGATTGCCCCTTTTCGAGTGCCAACTCGGAGGGCCCAATGGTGTGTGCCTGTATATCCCTTCACGGAAAACGCTATTTGGCGCTTATTACGTCAGTTGGCACGAGTTCTATATCTCGCATTAAGCGAGACTGAAGCACCTCTTGTGTTAAGCCTAAAGTATCGGGTCGGATCATTAGCGTATATTTCCAAAAAATGGGATTAAAAAGGGAACATACAAGGGATAAATCTCCACAAACTTGTTGTAGTCCCCTACCATCTCCATCTCATGAGGCGTCCTCGCCCCGACTTTTCCCCCACGGACACCAGCCGTTGCGCCTCTTTTGTGTTCTAACAGGGGATCGCCGCCGCCCGGTCCTATCTTAGGGTTTCTATGACAGAGGCAGGTCCGAGTGATATGCTCTTTTTCTTCTTTTCTTCCTTGAAGAAAATCCCGATGGGAGATGGTTATATACCGTCTCACGCTCAGCCTGCCCCGGTCTAGTAGGTTGAGAGGTACCGGGCCTCTCTTCTTTTCAAGTGCCAACTCGAAGGGCCCAATGGTGCGCGCTATATATCCCTTCATAGAAAACGCTATTTGGTGCTTATAGCCTCAGTTGGTGCGAGTGCTATATCTTGCATTAAGCGAGACTGAAGCACCTCTCGCGTCGAGCCTACCATATTGGACCGACCCACTAGAGTATATTTTGCGAAAAATGGTGTTAAAAAGGTGCGCGCATGTAACGCCCCGGACACACTGCCAGTGGTCGTTACTCCTGGCGGGATCTAGACTGGCCCCACGTATCAATACTAGTCTTTTCTGCACACTTTGTCTCACTCATGCGCACCCGGGAGCAACTTCCCAGTCGGTCACCCATCCTGAAATTACTTCAAGCTGAGCATGCTTAACTTTGGAGTTTTGCCCGAATGGGCTTTCAGAAAAGAAGAAATTCCTTATTGATATGAGCAGTCTATCATGCCTATTAAGCCAGGCTATCACATACACCCCCATTCAGAGGAAATGACGTCCTTGTCGGGCCATAGGAACGTTCCCTCTTGGCACATACGTTTGTGCATCCAGTCCGGTACATGTACCATACTGTGTGCCACGACGGGTCACAAACGTCATGAACAACATGACCGCGCACCTGTGCGTAAACATCCTGTAACCGCGAGGGTCGGCTCTGATACCAACTTGTACGCCCCGGACACACCTGCCGGTGGTCGTTACTCCTGGCGGGATCTAGACTGGCCCCATAGATCAATACTAGTATTTTCTGCGCACTTTGCCCCCACTCGTGCGCATTCGGGAGCAACTTCCCGGTCAATCACCCATCCTGAAATTACTCCAAACCGTGCATGTTTAACTTTGGAGTTCTGTCCGAATGGGCTTCCGGAATAGAAGGAATTCCTTATTGATATGAGTAGTCTATCATCCCTATTAAGCAAGGCTATCACAGCGCGGGGGGTCGACCCTAGGATCTCCACGTTGCATCGCAGCATTGTTAGCCACTGCGCTAACTTCAAGTTCATGTACGATTCATAGGGTGCGGCCTACTAGAAGGAAACGAGTAGGCTTTTACACATTTTTTCTGTTTTTGTTTCTTTCTTGGTTTTCAATGTTTTTTCTATTTTTTTTCTCTATTTCTTCTGTTTTATTTGATTTATTTTCATTTTATTATTTTCCTTTTTCTCCTCCGGTTTTTCATTCTTATTTGCATTTTTTGTTTTATTTTTCATTTTCATTTTTTCGGTTTATTTAGTTTATTTTTTTATTTTCATTTTTTTTCTTTTCTTAGTTTCTTTTTGTTTTCAATCTACATTTTTCTATATGTCAACAACATTTTCCGAATACACGTTTAACAATTTTTTTCCAATGCAAATTTAACATTTTTTATTACATAGTCAACATTTTTCTCTATACACATTTTAACATTTTTTCATGTACTTTATTAAAAAATACAAGATTACATTTTTTATTACATGGTTAACATTTTTTCTGTACATACTTTAAACTTTTCCAAATGCATGATTAACATTTATCAAATACATGATTAATATTTTTCTAATACATGGTCAATATTTTTCTATTTACATTTAACATTTTTTTCAAAATGCTTGATTAACATTTTTTAAATGCATTATTAACTTTTATTAAACACATGGACAACATTTTTCTTGGTTAAGATTTTTCAAATACTTGTTCAACATTTTATGAAATGTTTGATTAATATTTTTATATACATGATTAAATTTCTTTATCATTTTCTTAATACATGATTAACATATTTTCTATACACATTTAACAATTTTCAACTAGTTATTCAACATTGATCAAATGCTTTAGTAACATTTGTATAGACATGATTAAATTTGTCTCATCATTTTTTTAAGAAATGGTCGCCACTTTTTCGATACACATTAACATTTTCCAAATGCCTGCTTAACATTTTTCAAACACATGTTCAACATTTTTTCTAATGCTTGATTCACTTTTTTGTAAATACATGATCAATTTTTTTCGTGCACATTTTTTTGTATACATTTTTCATATATGTGGTAAACCTTTTCTATATACACATTTAACATTTTTCAAATGCTTTGTCAACAATTTTCAAATATTTTATATAGAGTGATTTTTGTAATATATTTATTTTGAATATTTGGAAATATAAAAAAGCAAAAAAGCAAAAAATGAAAACAAAAAAGCAAAAAACAGAAAACAAAGTTGTGGTTTTCCGCGCACCTGGGCCGGCCCAAGTCGCGGCACCCCTTCAGCGAGGGGTCCCTCTATCTCGCTGAATGCGAGACATAGGGGCGCCCCTCAGTTGGCACATGATCCTATTCAACTCACCACGTTTAGTCTTATTAACTCGATCTACATGCTAGTTTAATGGTCGGCCCAAAAGTGTCTGCTCGCAGGACCGATTTTGTTGACCCTCTTGGTTCCCTCTGGTTTTTGGGCTGATTTTTTCGGTATTGTTTTGACCTGGTTTTTGCTCAGGTTTTATGGTTTCCTTTCTATTTTTATTTACTTTTTGTTTTTTCTCTTTAATCTTTTTTTCAAATTCTCAAAGTGTTTCTCAAATTCGTAAACTTTTTCTTATGTTTTTGAAGTTGTTCTAATTTTTTGAATTTTTTTCCTAAAATTCTTAAACTTTTCTTCAAATTTATGAACTTTTTAAAAAATATGAACCACATTTACAATTCCACGAACCTTTTCAATTTTTATGAACCACTTTCAAATGCGTGTTTTTTTCCAAATTTTTATGTTTTTTTAATTTATGATTTTTTTATATCCCTTTTCCAAAATCAACGGTCAAGTGGTCCAGCGTGGTGATCGAGCGAGTGATTGAGGGGCTCAAGCAACTACAACAGTGCAAAGCGCTAATGGATCATGGCACATCCACAATGCGCATGGGCGCCAGAGAGTATCGGGGCGCCTTAAGCACTAGTTAGGAGGTCTCGCCGGTTGTAGTTGTTTCAATCAATGGGCACATACCCTTCTCGACCTTGCGCTTGAATTCTAGAACCATTTACTTCTTTCTTTCTTCTTCTCGTCCACACAGCTCGCTCCTCACCTCATTTTCTTCTTCTTCTTCTTCTTCTTCTTCTTCTTCTTCTTCTTCTTCTTCTTCTTCTTCTTCTTGGCCCCGCATGGAGAAACGCACTCCTCTTTCTTCTTCTTCTCGTCTGAAACCTAATTCATCGGAGATAGTAGATTGCTCCAGATGGCAGTTTCGTATATCTCTCCTCTTTGTCTCGTGCCTCTACTCCTATAGATTTGGGGCGCTGCTCATGGCTTTTGAAGGTTTGTCCTCTTCACGCTCGTCCCTCTTGTATTTTCTATTTTGGTGATTAGTTTCTCCATTTGCGTTCATGGTGGACATAGGCACAGATGTCCTCGTCTGCACCTTAAGATGATAGTCTTTTGTTCTTCTCGAGGTTATAAATATGAGGTAGGTGTAACGCCCTAGTGTCATGCTATAGTGTCCACATGCTAATGTGCCAAGTCATCATGATTAACTACTCTTGATCATCTTTGATTCATATCTCATTTCAAATTCCACTTTAAATCAAATTCAAATTGTAAGTGAAACTAAGAATTCACAAATAAGAAAACTAAAAAGTACATGTAGTGGCAAATAATCCATAGTTAATTATGGTGGAGGAAAACTATGTGACTTGTTTGCTTATCTAGAAGTTGTCACACAAAAACAGTGACTAAAACAACCACTTTAATCCATTTGCATTTAATCAAAAATCAAATGATTTCAAATATTACCCCAACCATTTTATAGCAGTGCCAAATACTGCATGGTATTTATTGAGCCAAATCCCATACTTTTACAAAAGTCATTTTGTACCAAACTATTAGCAAACTGAGAGAGAATTAAAAAGCCATAAAAAGAAAATAGAAAATGGAAAAAGTGCCCTGTGCACTTTGGCCCAGCTGCGCTACAGGATGGCCCGACCCGTTTAAGCCGGCCTTTCCCCTACCTCCCGATGCCCCATGCAAAGGCCGGCGTGCCATGGCGCCACCGACACGCGCTCACACGGCCACCGAGGGCCGTGGGTGAATAAGATCCCCCTCGGCGCTCTCTCTCTTCCCCGCGAACCCCAGCCCTCCTCAGATACGCCTCTCGCTCGCCCCTCGTTTTCCCACCTCTCTGGAGCATT
Source organism: Triticum dicoccoides (assembly GCF_002162155.2). Classification (NCBI taxonomy): domain Eukaryota; kingdom Viridiplantae; phylum Streptophyta; class Magnoliopsida; order Poales; family Poaceae; genus Triticum; species Triticum dicoccoides. Next base: position 142,754,607 of record NC_041387.1, on the reverse strand, counting down.
GCCATGGACGTGCCTCGCTGAACCTCACAACCACCGCCATCCACGCGCCTCGCCGACACGTCCACGAGCTCTGCCGTGCTCCACTTCATCTTCCCTAACCCCAGCCTCAAACTCAGCACCGTGGAGCCGTCGTCTTCTTCCTCGGATCCCCGCCGTCGTTCGACATTGATTTCGGCCACATCGAGCCTCCCCCGAGCCTATTTTTTCACCCGTGCAGGTCCCGGTGAGCCTCTACTTCTTTTTTCTCTCCTCTTGTTGTCACTCACGACCTCTGGCGCCGGCTCCACCATGGCCGAAGCTCGGCGTCCGCCATGAGTGGTGAGGAGCGCGCTCCCGTGCTCCTTCACTTGAACCAATGGCACCATCGTGCTCCTTGTGCCGCTTAGATGCCGCCTAGGTGCTTAGATGGGCTGGTGGTGCGTCGCCTTGCCGTCCTCGTGGAGCTCCCAAAAGCGCTACCGCCTATCGTCGCCATAGGGCTCGTCTCCGGCCATCCTAGCTTGTGCCACCACCATAGATCGACGTGACACTCCACAGTCGTTTGAATGCGACCCCTCGCGCCCGATTTGGTAGCCCCTAGCGAAGTCCCACGGTGCGACGTCGCATGTTTTGGTCGCCAGCGACATGTCGCTTGTGGGCTGATGTGTCCAGCCTAATTAGCACTAATGACCAGTCTAATTAACCCCCGAGAGACTGACAGATGGGCCCCCACATATAATTAGCCACGGGTTAGTTTAAAAGATAGTTATTTAAATCAATAAGCCAATGGTAGAAGGGGCCCACAACTTAATTACGAAAATTAGATTAGTTTAAAACCCTGTTAAACTAACAAAGACTGACCAGTGGGTCCCACTGGACCTAGTTGACCAGTTCAAAGTGCAACTAATCCCCGGGTGGTATTGGTAATTCATAAAAACATATAGCTCATTGAACTAATATCCATTCAAGTTAAATATTTCAGAAAATTCAGTGACTGGCATAGCATGGACTAGAGATGTGGACCCCTCAAAATGCTAAGGACAAAGATTGGCAAAAGTTCAAGACTCTACATTTCTATTTTAGTGATCCAAGATCACATTGAGTCCATAGGAAAAGCCAATACCATTAAAAGGGGAAGATGTGTTGCTTAATGGTCTACTTGCTCAAAATGCTTAGTGATATGTTTCAAAACCCTCAACCACTTTCTCAATTCCAAATATGTCCTAAACCTAAAGTCAAACTCGGCCCCACCGATTTGATCTATCCGGCGCCATTGAGTTCCTTTGACATAGCCACTGCTAGAAGCCCTAATCAGTTCGGTCTCACCGATAGGGATTTCGGTCTCATCGAGATGGGATTGCAAACTCTCTATTTCCCTTCGTAACATTTTGGTCTCACCGAAATGAGCGATCGGTCCCACCGAGTTTGCAATGCAAACTCTATTCCCCTTTCATAACGTTTCGGTCTTACCGAAAGGAGCGATCGGTCCCATCGAGTTTGCCTGACTAACTCTCTATTTACTTATTGCTGAAATCGGTCTCACCGAGTTCATGCAATCGGTCACACCGAGATGAGCTTTGCCCTAACCCTAGCACATCGGTCCCATCAAGTTGGTCATGTCGGTCCCACCGGGAATCCTAACGCTCACATTTTGAACTGAATTGGTCTCACCGAGTTCTCCTATACGGTCTGACCGAGTTGGCTCAAATGTGTGTAATGGTTAGATTTCGTGTGGAGGCTATATACCCCCACCCCTTCTCTACTCAAGAGAGAGCCATCAGAACATGCCTACACTTCCACTACATATTTTCTGAGAGAGAACCATCTACTCATGTGTTGAGACCAAGATATTCCATTCCTACCACAAGAGTCTTGATCTCTAGCCTTCCCCAAGTTGCTTTCGACTCAAATCTTCTTTCCACCATATCCAGATCTGTGAGGGAGAGTTGAGTGTTGGGCAGACTATCATTTGAAGCACAAGAGCAAGGAGTTCATCATCAATACACCATCTATTACCTTTTAGAGAGTGGTGTCTTCTAGATTGGTTAGGTGTCACTTGGGAGCCTTCAACAAGATTGCGGAGTGAACCAAGGAGTTTATAAGGGCAAGGAGATCGCCTAGTTCGTGAAGATCTACCCGAGTGAGGCAAGTCCTTCATGGGCGATGGCCATGGTGGGATAGACAAGGTTGCTTCTTCGTGGACCCTTTGTGGGTGGAGCCCTCCGTGGACTTACGGAGCCGTTACCCTTCGTGGGTTGAAGTCTCCATCAACGTGGACGTACGATAGCACCACCTATCGGAACCACGCCAAAAATCTCCGTGTCTACATTGCGTTTGCCTTCTCAAAACCCTTCCCTTTTACGTTCATATGCAATGTTTTACTTTCCGCTGCTATACTCTTAGACTTGCATGTGTAGGTTGATTGTTGACTTGTACTAGTTGCTAAAATCTGCCAACACTTAAAATTGGGAAAAGGCTAGATTTTTATTTGGTCAAGTAGTCTAATCACCCCCCTCTAGACCTACTTTCGATCCTACAGGTGGTATCAGAGCTTTGGTCTCCGTTTGCCTTGATTTCCATAGCTTTGGTGATCATAGCCTTGGTTTCACAACCTAGGAGAGTATGGCGTCTAGCGAGGGAAATTACCACCGTAGAGGTCCTTATTTTGATGGTAAAAATTTTCCTAGTTGGAAGCATAAGATGAAAACGCATATTCTTGGACATAACCCCACTGTTTGGGTTATTGTTCTTATTGGCTTGCAAGGTGAATACTTTGAGGATGGAAAAGAACCGGATCGTGAAGTGCCCGTGGGAGAGTTGAAGATGTTGCAATACAATGCTCAGGCTTGCAATATTATCTTAAATGGATTGTGCCCGAAAGAATTCAACAAAATCATCCGTCTTGGAATGCAAAGGAAATTTGGGATACTTTGGTTGATATGCACGAAGGTACCGAGTCCGTCAAGGTATCCAAATTGGATGTGCTTCAAAGTCAACTTGACAAGTTCAAAATGAAGGATGGTGAAGGAGTTGCTGAAATGTACTCTAGGCTTGCTCTGATCACAAATGAGATTGCCGACTTAGGAAGTGAAGAGATGACCGAAAAATTCATCATTAATGACCCACAAGTATAGGGGATCTATCTTAGTCCTTTAGATAAGTAAGAGTGTCGAAACCAACGAGGAGCAGAAGGAAATGACAAGTGGTTTTCAGTAAGGTATTCTCTGCAAGCACTGAAATTATCGGTAACAGATAGTTTTGTGATAAGGTAATTTGTAACGGGTAACAAGTAATAAAAGTAAATAAGGTGCAACAAGATGGCCCAATCCTTTTTGTAGCAAAGGACAAGCCTGGACAAACTCTTATATAGAGAAAAGCACTCACAAGGACGCATGGGAATTATCATCAAGCTAGTTTTGATCACGCTCATATGATTCGCGTTCGTTACTTTGATAATTTGGTATGTGGGTGGACCGGTGCTTGGGTGCTACCCTTTCTTGGACAAGCATCTCACTTATGATTAACCCCTATTGCAAGCATCCGCAACTACAAAAGAAGTATTAAGGTAAACCTAACCATAGCATGAAACAGATGGATCCAAATCAGCCCCTTACGAAGCAACTCATAAACTAGGGTTTAAGCTTCTGTCACTCTAGCAACCCATCATCTACTTATTACTTCCCAATGCCTTCCTCTAGGCCTAAAAAATGGTGAAGTGTCATGTAGTCTATGTTCACATAACACCACAAGAGGAAAGACAACATACATCTCATCAAAATATCGAACGAATACCAAATTCACATGACTACTTATAGCAAGACTTCTCCCATGTCCTCAGGAACAAACGTAACTACTCACAAATCATATTCATGTTCATAATCAGCGGGGTATTAATATGCATAAAGGATCTGAACATATGATCTTCCACCAAATAAACCAACTATCATCAACTACAAGGAGTAATCAACACTACTAGCAACCCATAGGTACCAATCTGAGGCTTTGGGACAAAGATTGGATGCAAGAGATGAACTAGGGTTTGAGAGGAGATGGTGCTGGTGAAGATGTTGATGGAGATTTACCCCCTCCCGATGAGAGGATCGTTGGTGATTACGATGGCGATGATTTCCCCCTCCCGGAGGGAAGTTTCCCCGGCAGAACAGCTCCGCCGGGGCCCTAGATTGGTTCTGCCAAGGTTCCGCCTCGTGGCGGCGATGTTTCGTAAAGCTTCCTTATGATTTTTTTCAGGGTAAAAGACTTCATATAGCAGAAGATGGACACTGGAGGCCTGCCAGGGGGGCCACGAGGCAAGGGGGCGCGCCTAGGGGGTAGGGCGTGCCCCCACCCTCGTGGATGGTGGATGGCCCCCTCTGGTACTTTCTTCGCTCAGTATTTTTTATTAATTCCAAAAATAACTTCCGTGGAGTTTCATGACTTCTGGAGTTGTGCAGAATAGGTCTCTAGTATTTCTCCTTTTCCAGCCCAGAATTCCAGCTGCCGGCATTCTCCCTCTTCATGTAAACCTTGTAAAATAAGAGAGAAAAGGCATAAGTATTGTGACATAGCATGTAATAACAGCCCATAATGCAATAAATATTGATATAAAAGCATGATGCAGAATGGACGTATCAACTCCCCCAAGCTTAGACCTTACTTGTCCTCAAGCGGAAGCCGATAACGATAAATATGTCCACATGTTTAGAGATAGAGGTGTCGATAAAAATAAAATACAGACATGAGGGCATCATGGTCATTCTTATAACAGCAACATATATACATTTTGTCATATGATTTCTTATGCTCAAGTAATAATCTATTCACAATATCAAGTATGAATCAGAAACTTCATTGAAAACTAACAAACTATGATCTCGGTCATTTAAGCAATTGCAATTTATCATAACATCGAAAAGAGTCAATATAAGAGCTTTTCAGCAAGTCCACATACTCGACTATCATTTAGTCTTTCATAATTGCTAACACTCACGCAATACTTGTGGTTATGGAGTTTTAATCGGACACAAAGAAAGATAGGGGCCCCTGGAGCCGCCCCGAGCCGCCGTCGTCTTCGTCTCCAGCGATCCCTGCCCTCTGTCTCCGTTGGAGAGGCCGATTCCGTCGCTGTTCGGTCACCTCTAGCCACGTTACGGGTACGGGCAGGTGCGCAATCTTATTCTCCTTCGATCCCCCCCTCTCGTTTGACTCCAAGAACCCTCGTTGCCGACGTGTGCTCCGGCGAAGCGCCACCTCCCTCTGTTTCCTTCCCCCCTCCTTCTGGCCTGACAAGCGGGCCCACTAGTCAGCCACTCAGTACACGCGCGAAGCGGTACGAGTGGTGGCGCCCCGGGCGTTTACACCTTCGACGTCACCCCCAGTCTGTTTTCTTTTTATTTCAAATTCATTTAAATCCAGGAAACTTCAAACAACCATAACTTTTTATCCGTAAGTCCAAATGCATTGATTCTTTTTTGCATTGTGTTCTTTGTCCAAAAATCTAACAGCACCCAAAAGATGGGATTTTTCCTTGCTGTCTAGATTTTCTGGTAATTTTCAGAAGGTTTCATGATGTTTTCTTTTTCTGGTTTTATTTATTTTCAGAAGAGCAAGCTTGTCTTGAGGATCATCAGGAGATTTGTGAACCTCATCAGCACTAAGGCAAGACACAACAACATTTTCATGGTGTCACTTCAATATTTGTGATTTCCTACTTGAACTTATGATTATTCATGCATTTAAATAATTATTATGATAAGTATATTCTGTTAGATGCTTGTCATGTTACATATGCTTGATTTACAGAAAGTTTGAAATGAATTTTGCTGATAAGCTAACAAGAACTTAGATATGAGAAAGATAAAATGATATAGTCATGGAGGTTAATAATTAGTTTAATTATTATTCTTGCATGATGAAAAATGATGATATTGCTAGAAATGGTTCTGGTTTAGTGAGGTTTGATCTTAACCAGAGAAGTATCTTGAGTTGGTGATGGCTCCGTGGGAGCATAGTGGAATTAGTCATTTTCTTGGTTATTTGATGCATATGTTAGGGATGCATAGCATGGCATTATGACACTGGTTACTTTCACTTTAAGTTGAACCTGATAAATAACTCAACTTTAATATGTTGTTGACCGGGTCATGGTGCCGCTGAAATGAGTTTTTCCTAGTGCAACCACATTTGCCGGTATGGGACGACCTTAATGCGTTTCATTGTCATGCCTCTGGTCGGTTCCTTGATACGTCTCTAACGTATCTATAATTTTTGATTGTTACATGCTATTATATTACCCCTTTTGGATGTTTATGGGCTTTATTTTACACATTTATATCATTTTGGGACTAACCTACTAACTAGAGGCCCAGCCCGTATTGCTGTTTTTTTGCCTATTTTAGTATTATGAAGAAAAGGAATATCAAACGGAGTCCAAACGGAATGAAACCTTCGGGAGCGTGATTTTTGGAACGAATGTGATCCAGAGGACTTGGAGTGCAAGTCAAGAAGCAATCGAGGCGGCCACGAGAGGGTAGGGCGTGCCCACCCCTACAGGGCGTGCCCCCTGTCTCGTGGGCCCCTCGGGCGGCCACTAACGTACTTCTTCCTCCTATATAAGCCTACGTACCCCAAAAACATCGAGGGAGCCAACGAAACACAATTTCCACCACCGTAACCTTTTGTATCCGTGAGATCCCATCTTGGAGCCTTCGTCGGTGCTCTGCCGGAGGGGGAATCAACGATGGAGGGCTTCTACATCAATACCATAGCCCCTTCGATGAGTTGTGAGTAGTTTACCACAGACCTACGGGTCCATAGTTATTATCTAGATGGCTTCTTCTCTCTTTTTGGATCTCAATACAATGTTCTCCCCCTCTCTTGTGGAGATCTATTTTTTGAAGTAAACTCTTTTTGCGGTGTGTTTATCGAGATCCGATGAATTGTGGGTTTATGATCAAGTTTATCTATGAGAAATATTTGAATCTCCTCTGAATTCTTTTATGTATGATTGAGTTATCTTTGCAAGTCTCTTTGAATTATCAGTTTGGTTTGGCCTACTAGATTGATCTTTCTTGCCATGGGAGAAGTGCTTAGCTTTGGGTTCAATCTTGCGGTGTCCTTACCCAGTGACAGAAAGGGTTCCAAGGCACGTATTGTATTGTTGCCATCGAGGATAAAAAGATGGGGTTTATATCATATTGCATGTGTTTATCCCTCTACATCATGTCATCTTGCTTAATGCGTTACTCTGTTCTTTATGAACTTAATACTCTAGATGCAGGCAGGAGTCGGTCGATGTGTGGAGTAATAGTAGTAGATGCAGGCAGGAGTCGGTCTACTTGTTGCGGACGTGATGCCTATATACATGATCATGCCTAGATAATCTCATAATTATTCGCTTTTCTATCAATTGCTCGACAGTAATTTGTTCACCCACCGTAATACTTATACTATCTTGAGAGAAGCCTCTAGTGAAACCTATGGCCCCCGGGTATACCCTTTATCATATTTACTTTCAATCTACTTTTATATGCATCTTTACTTTTTTGCATCTATATTATAAAATACCAAAAATATATTTATCTTATCATACTATCTCTATCAGATCTCACTTTCGCAAGTGGCCGTGAAGGGATTGACAACCCCTTTATTGCGTTGGTTGCGAGTTCTTTGTTTGTTTGTGTAGGTGGGTGGGACTTTTGAGGAGCCTCCTACTGGATTGATACCTTGGTTCTCAAAAACTGAGAGAAATACTTACGCTACTATTGCTGCATCACCCTTTCCTCTTCAAGGAAAACCAACGCAAGCTCAAGACGTAGCAAGAAGGGTTTCTGGCGCCGTTGCCGGGGAGGTCTTCACTCAAGTCAAGACATACCAAGTACCCATCACAAACTCATCTCCCTCGCATTTACATTATTTGCCATTTGCCTCTCGTTTTCCTCTCCCCCACTTCACCCTTGCCGTTTTATTCTCCCTCTCTTTCCCAATCTTCTCTCTCTTTTTCGCTTGCCTTTTTCTGTTTGCTTGTGTGTTGGATTACTTGTTGCCATGGCGCAAGATAATACCAAATTGTGTGATTTCTTGAAGACCAATAATAATGATTTCCTTAGTACTCCGATTGCTCCTCTTAATGATGTTGAGTCTTGTGAAATCAATACTACTTTGCTGAATCTTGTTATGAAAGATCAATTCGCCGACCTTCCTAGTGAAGATGCCGCTACTCATCTAAACAGCTTTGTTGATTTGTGTGATATGCAAAAGAAGAAAGACACGGATAATGATATTGTTAAATTGAAGTTATTTCCGTTTTCACTTAGAGATCGTGCTAAAGTTTGGTTTTCGTCTTTGCCTAAAAATAGTATTGATTCTTGGAACAAGTGCAAAGATGCTTTTATCTCTAAGTATTTTCCTCACGCTAAGATCATCACTCTTCGGAACGATATTATGAATTTTAAACAACTTGATCATGAGCATGTTGCCCAATCTTGGGAAAGAATGAAATTGATGATTCGCAATTGCCCTACTCATGGTTTGAATTTATGGATGATCATACACAAATTTTATGCCGGTTTGAATTTTGCTTCTAGAAATCTTTTATATTCGGCCGCGGGAGGCACGTTTATGGAAATCACATTAGGAGATGCTACAAAACTTCTTGATAATATTGGCTAATTATTCTCAATGGCACACCAAAAGATCTTCTAGTAAAAAAGTGCATGCTATAGAAGAAATCAATGTTTTGAGTGGAAAGATGGATGAACTTATGAATTTGTTTGCTACTAAAAATACTCCTCTTGATCCTAATGATATGCCTTTGTCTACTTTGATTGAGAATAATAATGAATCTATGGATGTGAATTTTGTTGGTAGGAGTAGTTTCGGTAACAATGCTTATAGAGGAAACTTTAATTCTAGACCGTTCCCTAGTAACTCCTCTAATAATTATGGAAATTCCTACAATAATTCTTATGATAATTTTAATAAGATGCCCTCTGATTTTTAGAATAGTGTGAAAGAATTTATGATTTCTCAAAAGAATTTTAATGCCTTGCTTGAAGAAAAATTGCTCAAAGTTGATGATTTGGCTAGGAACGTTGATAGACTTTTGCTTGATGTTGATTCTCTTAAACTTAGATCTTCTCCTCCTAAGCATGATATCAATGAGTCTCTCAAAGCAATGAGAATTTCCATTGATGAGTGCAAGGAAAGAACCGCTAGATTGCGTGCTAAGAAAGATAGCTTTGTAAAGGCGTGTTCTTCTAGTTTCCATGAAAATAATGATGAAGATCTTAAAGTTATTTATGTGTCTCCTATTAGATCTTTTTTTGCAATATGAATCTTGATAATTATGGGACTGAAGATGAGTCAACTTTACCTAGAAGGCGTCCCAAGAATTCGGAGTTTTTAAATCTTGATGCTAAATTTGGTAAAAGTGGGATTGGAGAGGTATGACTTTAAATAGTATTGAACCCACTATCTCGGATTTCAAGGAATTTGATTATGATAATTGTTCTTTAGAAGGTTGTATTTCCTTGTTGCAATCTGTTGTTAATTCTCCTCATGCTTATAGTCAAAATAAAGCTTTCACCAAACATATTGTTGATGCCTTGATGCAATCTTATGATGAAAAAGTTAATTTGGAAGTTTCTATACCTAGAAAACTTAATGATGAGTGGGAACCTACTATAAAAATTAGAATTAGAGATCATGAGTGTTCTGCTTTGTGTGATTTGGGTGCTAGTGTTTCCACGATTCCGAAAACTTTATGTGATATTCTAGGTTTCCATGATCTTGATGATTGCTCTTTAAATTTGCATCTTGCGGATTCCACCATTAAAAAGCCAATGGGAAGGATCAATGATGTTCTCATTATTGCAAATGGAAATTTTGTGCCCGTAGATTTTATTGTTCTTGATATAGATTGCAATCTTTCTTGCCCTATTATTCTTGGTAGACCTTTCCTTAGAACGATTGGCGCGATTATTGAATTGAAGGAAGGGAATATTAGATTCCAATTTCCATTAAAGAAAGGCATGGAGCACTTTCCAAGAAAGAAAGTTAAATTACCTTATGAATCTATCATGTGAGCTACTTATGAATTTAGTGCCAAAGATGGCACTACTTAGATCTATCTTCGCTTTTATGCCAAGCTAGGGGCGTTAAACGATAGTGCTAGTTGGGAGGCAACCCAATTTTCTTTGTGTTTTTTGTTTTTGTTCCTGTTTCGTAATAAATTTTGCATCTACCTTCTGTTTAGATGTGTTTTTATCTTTTAATTAGTGTTTGTGCCAAGTAGAACCTATAGGATAACCTGTGATGATAGTTAATTTGATTCTGCTGAAAACAGAAACTTTACACGCACGAATTTAATTTTGTTAAATCACAGAAACGTGCTTTTGTGTTGATTCTTTTTGATGCTGATAAATAGACAAATTTTCCAGGACTTCCTATTTTGGTAGGAATTTTAGAGTTCCAGAAGTTTGTGTTAGTTACAGATTGCTACAGACTGTTCTGTTTTTGACAGATTCTGTTTTTCGTGTGTTGTTTGCTTATTTTGATGCATCTATGGCTAGTAAAATAGTTTATAAACCATAGAGAAGTTGTAATATAGTAGGTTTAACACCAAAATAAATAAATAATGAGTTCATTACAGTACCTTATGTGGTGGTTTTGTTTTCTTTCACTAACGGAGCTTATAAGATTTTCTGTTGAGTTTTGTGTTGTGAAGTTTTCAAGTTTTGGGTAAATCTTTTATGGACTATGGAATAAGGAGTGGCAAAAGCCCCCCTTAGGGATGCCCATGGCACCCCAAGATATTCAAGAATAGCCAAAAGCCTAAGCTTGGGGATGCCCCGGGAAGGCATCCCCTCTTTCGTCTTCGTTCATTGGTAACTTTACTTGGAGCTATATTTTTATTCGCCACATGATATGTGTTTTGCTTGGAGCGTCGTGTATTATATTAGTCTTTGCTTTTTAGTTTACCACAATCATACTTGCTGTAAACACCTTTTGGGAGAAGCCTACTTGATTAGAATTAGAATATGCTATGTGCTTCACTTATATCTTTTGAGCTTGATAGTTTTTGCTCTAGTGCTTCACTTATATCTTTTAGAGCACGGCGGTGACTTAATTTTGAAGAAATTGCTAGTATCTCATGCTTCACTTATATTATTTTGAGAGACTTTTAGAACAGCATGTTATTTGCTATGGTTATAAAATTGGTTCTAGAATGGTAGGCATCCAAGTTGGGTATAATAAAAACTATCATAGGAAGTGAATTGGATGCTATGATCAATTTGATACTTGATAATTGTTTTGAGATATGGAGGTAGTGATATTAAAGTCATGCTAGTTGGGTGATTATGAATTTAAAGAATGCTTGTGTTAAAGTTAGCAAGTCCCGTAGCATGCACGTATGGTTAAAGTTGTGTAACAAATTTGAAACATGAAGTGTACCTAGCTTGTGCATCCTTATGCGTGGCGGTCGGGGACGAGCGATGGTCTTTTCCTACCAATCTATCCCCCTAGGAGCATGCGCGTAGTGCTTGATTTTTGATGACTTCTAAATTTTTGCAATAAGTATATGAGTTCTTTTGACTAATGTTGAGTCCATGGATTATACGCACTTTTACCTTTCCACCATTGCCAGCCTCTTCGGTACCGTGCATTGCCCTTTCTCACCTTGAGAGTTGGTGCAAACTTCATCGGTGCATCCAAACCCCGTGATACGATGCGCTCTATCACACATAAACCTCCTTATATCTTCCTCAAAACAGCCACCATACCTACCTATTATGGCATTTCCATAGTCATTCCGAGATATATTGCCATGCAACTTTCCACCGTTCCGTTCATCATCATGACATACTTTATTTTTGTCATATTGCCATTGCATGATCATGTAGTTGACATTGTATTTGTGGCAAAGCCACCATGCATTATTTCTCATACATGTCACTCTTGATTCATTGCACCATCCCGGTACACCGCCGGAGGCATTCATATAGAGTCATATCTTGTTCTAGTTTCAACTTGTAATTCATATGTTATAATCAATGAAAGTGTGATGATCGTCATTATTAGAGCATTGCCCAAAAAGAAAAAAAAAGAAAAAAAGAAGAAAGGCCAAAAGGAAAAAAAGGAAAGGCCCAAAAGAAAAAAAAAGAAAAAAAAGAAAAAAGAAAAAGAAAATAAAAGGGGCAATGATACTATCTCTTTTTCCACACTTGTGCTTCAAAGTAGCACCTTGTTCTTCATGTAGTGAGTCTCATATATTGTGCTTCAAAGTAGCACCATGTTTTTCATATAGTGAGTCTCATAGGTTGTCTTTGTCATGCTAGTGGGAATTTTTCATTATAGAACTTGGCTTGTATATTCCTACGATGGGCTTCCTCAAATGCCCTAGGTCTTCGTGAGCAAGCAAGTTGGATGCACACCCGCTTGTTTCTTTTTGTTGAGCATTCATTTATAGCTCTAGTGCATCCGTTGCATGGCAATCCCTACTCCTCATGTTGACATCAATTGATGGGCATCTCCATAGCCCGTTGATTATCCTCGTCAATGTGAGACTTTCTCCTTTTTTTGTCTTCTCCACACAATCCCCATCATCATATTCTATTCCACCCATAGTGCTATATCCATGGCTGATGCTCATGTATTGCGTGAAGGTTGAAAAAGTTTGAGATTATTTAAGTATGAAACAATTGCTTGGCTTTTCATCGGGGGTATAGAAGTTGGGAACATCTTTGTGTGACGAAAATGAAGCATAGCCTAACTATATGATTTTGTAGGGATGAACTTTCTTTTGCCATGTTATTTTGAGAAGACATGATTACTTTGATTAGTATGCTTGAAGTGTTACTATTTCTTTTATCAATATGAACTGTTATTTTGAATCATTTGGATCTGAACATTCATGCCACAATAAAGAAAATTACATTGAGAATTATGCTAGGTAGCATTCCACATCAAAAATTCTGTTTTTATCATTTACCTACTCAAGGACGAGCAGGAATTAAGCTTGGGGTTGCTTGTTATGTCTCTAATGTATCTATAATTTTTGCTTATTCCATGCTATTATATTACCCCTTTTGGATGTTTATGGGCTTTATTTTACACATTTATATCATTTTTGGGACTAACCTACTAACCGGAGGCCCAACCCGTATTGCTGTTTTTTTTCCTATTTCAGTATTTCGAAGAAAAGGAATATCAAACGGAGTCCAAACGGAATGAAACCTTCGGGAGCGTGATTTTTGGAACGAACGTGATCCAGAGGACTTGAAGTGCAAGTCAAGAAGCAGCCGAGGCGGCCACGAGAGGATAAAAAGATGGGGTTTATATCATATTACACGTGTTTATCCCTCTACATCATGTCATCTTGCTTAATGCGTTACTCTGTTCTTTATGAACTTAATACTCTAGATGCAGGCATGAGTCGGTCAATGTGTGGAGTAATAGTAGTAGATGCAGGCAGGAGTCGGTCTACTTGTTGCGGACGTGATGCCTATATACATGATCATGCCTAGATAATCTCATAATTATTCGCTTTTCTATCAATTGCTTGACAGTAATTTGTTCACCCACCGTAATACTTATACTATCTTGAGAGAAGGCTCTAGTGAAACCTATGGCCCCCGGGTCTATCCTTTATCATATTTGCTTTTAATCTACTTTTATTTGCATCTATATTATAAAATACCAAAAATATATTTATCTTATCATACTATCTCTATCAGATCTCACTTTCGCAAGTGGTCGTGAAGGGATTGACAACCCCTTTATTGCATTGGTTGCGAGTTCTTTGTTTGTTTGTGTAGGTGCGTGGGACTTTTGAGGAGCCTCCTACTGGATTGATACCTTGGTTCTCAAAAACTGAGGGAAATACTTACGCAAGCTCAAGACGTAGCATGCCTCCCTCTAGGGAAGGTTATGGGCTTGCTGTACCCTAGCCCGGTAAGTAGGCATAACCCTGTGTGCCAGTTGACGAGTTAAGTGTTTGGGTCCCAGAGTGGATCGTTGCCACTGCGGTGGTTTTGAGGTGTCTTGAGGTAGACACAGGGCCACCCAGGACTTTCCTGATGGGGATTGAGTTGGAGTGGCTGGGAGAGTGTCATGACAATGAAGTGGTTTCGTCGGAATGCCGTTGGTCCACCCAAATGGGAGTGCGAGGCCATGAGTTCCATAGTGTGGGTACAGTGCGCTACCTCTGCAGAGTGTATTAATCTATCGATAGCCGAGTCCTTGGTTACGGACACGCTCGAAAGTAGGGTACACCATGGTTCAACACTTAATAAATTTGCACACTAAGACTTGCACTAAGGTAATGGTAGTGAGGCCATCGTGTTGAGGTTGAGACCAAGTGTTGGTTAGGGTTGTGATCGCTGTAAGGATCACGAGATTGTCGTTGAGTTCTTCATGTTTGTGGTCTGGAAAGGATCACGTTCGGTAAGCCAGTCCATGGGACGAGTATCACTTGAGCATATTCACAGCATGTTGGATATACATTTGTTGCATTGTATTTAATTGGTTAAGTATCATGATATTGTCTGTCATTATGTTTATGCTTGTTGTGAGCTTGCAAGTACATTCAATGTACTGACCTGGCGTGTCATGCCAGATTTCAGGATAATCCCGTTGGAAAGGAGAGCTGTCCGAGTCTAGATCGTGCCCACATCGGTGTCCCTATGCTATGGAGTCCCGCTACGACGTTATTTCGCTGCCGCGTAGTTCTCATGATCGAGGCCCCTTTATGCTTACTAAATAATGTACATATTGTTCAGCTGCACCATGTGTGCTACTTGGCCTCACTAACTGTTGTAATATGAACTTTGCTCCACTAGCGTGAATAAAGCGGTTGTTTTTCTGTACCAAGTTGTTGTGTGTTACCAGAAGACAAGGTCTCTGGGCTGGCAATGCAGGGTAGACCGGTCACTCTGAGCCGGGGTGCCACAACGCTTGGTATCAGAGCCGCGCTGACTGTAGGTCATGCTAGACTACACCGAGTAAATTGGACGTTAGATACGAGTTGTAGTTGAGTGCCGGTAGCCTATTGCAGCTGGTTGTTGCATTGCATGCACTGATTTATATTTTTATGCTAACCTGCTAATGGTTGTGAGTGTAGATGGCTCCGGTGCTGTATCCGTGCCAGCTGCAGCTGGTGCTGTACACGTCGCCGCATCTCCTTCATAACGTGTGGCGTCGGCTGTACCCTCACGGTGATGATCCAGTCTATTGTGTGTACCGGGAGCGTCTAGCTGACTCTGTGTATGAGTATCACGTTGGGATTACTCTGCGCACCAGTTCCGATTCCAGCACTTACACTCGTACTTCCCGAAGCG
This sequence comes from Triticum dicoccoides, assembly GCF_002162155.2. Lineage (NCBI taxonomy): Eukaryota > Viridiplantae > Streptophyta > Magnoliopsida > Poales > Poaceae > Triticum > Triticum dicoccoides. Next base: position 142,739,293 of record NC_041387.1, on the reverse strand, counting down.
GCTACGCTTCTACCACTTCTCAGGCTGTCCAGTTTGCTGCATTCAAGGTACTCGTTGAGCTACGTTACAATGAGGTTCGGATGCAGAACCACCCAAGTTTCCACTTCTATCCTTCTCTCCACGATAATGGTCGTGTCCGTTTCCCTGTCATTGATCCGGAGTCTGATAGTGTAGCTAGCCACCTTTCTCGCTATATCACTGCTAGCTATCTTCTGATCTACGAGTTGGCTCGTGAGCTGAGTCGTGCCCGTACTGCTTTAGTCTCTGCTAGCTCAGCCACTACTCCACCATCTGTAGGATTTACTCCCTATATTCCTGCCAGTTCTAGATCCCCTGTTTCCCCGGTTACTCCTCCGAGTAGCTCAGACACCATGACCATGAGTCCACTTAGTGCTCCTGCTGAGTGGGTTTCACTCCTCGCCACTCCTGTAGCCCCGATGATTCACCCTCCACCCACCCTTGAGGGAGAGCCCTCGAGGCAGTGTCGTCGTGTCACTTTTAACCCGAAGGTCTCTGTTAACCCCGTCAGTTCAGGATCCGAGTCCGCTTCAGGAGAGGACACCGCAGCACCAGCAGAGCAGTAGAGTTTCCGAGTATTCGCAGTCGTCAGGATGGAGTATGGATGTAGTTGTACAAGTCATGATGTTTCATTTCATGTATGAGGGTAGTTGGACCTTACATGTTGTTATCTTTCATGTATGAGTCTATGCATAATTATGTTGGAACTTTATTTTATTCATCGTATTTTCTTCGCCATTTCGGTTTACTCGGATTTTGTTGCTGGCTTCTCCCCAATTTATTTTGAATGCTTCTCATCTCGGTTGCATTGCCTTGGGAAAATAATCATATTAGGATGACGCGGGGAGGCTGCAGTAGCAACGTTCGCGAGGGTACTCCTGTTCGTCGTTCCACATGAAAGGCAGGACACTCACCCGAGCCGTACGTTCCACCACCGCCTCCACCGCCAAATCCGCCCAGCAAATTCTACGTATGTTTGAGGAAACACGAAATAATGATCTGATGGAAATATTCAGAAGTATTCATGCTGTGGTTGGACAGAATGGAAATCAGCCCGGTCATCACTCCAAGCTATCTGATTTTCAAAGGACTAAGCCTCCCAGTTTCAGTCAGGCCCTTGACCCCTTGGATGCATACGATTGGTTGAGAACTATGGAAAAGAAGCTTGAGGTCGCTCGATCTGATGAAGGGGATAAAGTTCCATTTTAACACATTATCTTGAAGGCGTTGCTGCCATATGGTGGGAAAATGAAAAAGCCATGTGGACTACTGATGAAGAAATTACCTGGTCAAGATTCAAGAAACAATTTCGGAAATATCACATCCCTATGGGAATTATGAAGACTAAGCAGCGTGAATTTCTCGCGCTCCTCCAAGGAAGTCAGTCTGTGGGAGAATATTTGCAGAAATTCAATCATCTGTCACGTTACTCTCAATATGATGTGGCCACTAAGGAAAGAAAGATGGACATGTTTCTTGGTGGGTTAAAGCCACAGCTCCGTTGTACTCTCAGCATGTTTGATTTCACAGACTTACAAACCCTGGTGAACAAGGCTTTCTTTGCTGAAAGGGAACACAATCTTACATCAGATACTAAGCCTGTCAACAATGATCACAAGCGCAAGTTTGAGCCAGGAAAAGAAATGCAACCAGTGCAGAAGGTTTGTACCTAGCAGCCGACTCAGGTAGCATACAAGCCCAGTTGGCAGCAAAATGTTAACAAGACCACCACCCAAGTCAAGAATGACGTGATCAACCCAGTTCTAGAGAATCGTCTGTGCAGCAATTCTTGTATCAATTGTGGGCAAATCGGACATTATGCCAAGCAGTGTCCCACGAACAATCGGGCCAATGCTACATTCAAGCCACACGCCCATTATATGGAGGCATGCCCAGATCAGCATGATCTCACGGGATACATTCATCAGATCTCCGCCGACGAAGCCCAAGAGAACCCCGAAGTCGTCATTGGTATGTTCCCTATTAATAACATACCCACATTAATTTTATTTGACTCTGGGCTTCCCACTCTTTCATTTCTTGAAGTTTTGTTGCCCAAAACAAATTTCCTTGTTCGCTTTTGTGCAAGAATATGCTGGTACAAACCCCGGGATCACTAATCAGAAGCAATATAGTCTGCCGTAATCTGGAAGTCAATATCAACGAAGTCTGTTTTCCAACTTCTTTGATACTTATTGAATCCGATAAGTTGGATGTTATCTTGGGAATGAATTGGCTAACTCAATATCAAGTATGCATTAATTGTGCAACCCGAGAAGTCAACTTGACCGGCCAAGAGGGACGAAGTACAAAATTTATTGCTCTTAGGAGCATACCCTCCAAGGCACTGGTCTTTATAACAATAGCTGAAATGGAATTAATCCCGGTGGTCAGCGAGTTTCCTGATGTATTTCCAGAAGAACTGCCATGCATGCCACCTGATCGAGAGCTTGAGTTTGCAATAGATCTTGTGCCTAGAACCACACCAATACACAAGAAGTATTATCGAATGCCGTCATCAGAATTAGTGGAGGTAAAGAAACAACTGGATGAAATGCTCCAGAAAGGGTATATCCGCCCCAGCTCCTCACCCTGGGGATCACCTGCTATTTTCGTGGACAAGAAAGATGGTAGCCTCCGCATGTGTGTGGATTACCATCAGCTGAATGATGTCACAATCAAAAACAAATACCCTCTGCCAAGAATTGATGATTTGTTCGACCAGCTCAGTGGGGCCAAGGTGTTCTCCAAGATTGATTTACGGACGGGATATTATCAGCTCAAAATTAAAAAGGAGGATATTTCCAAGACCGCGTTCACCACCCGCTACGGTCTCTATGAATATACAGTTATGTCTTTTGGCCTCACCAACGCCCCCGCCTTCTTCATGCATATGATGAATAAAGTATTCATGGACTTCCTCGACAAATTCGTGGTCGTCTTCATCGATGATATACTCATTTACTCAAGAAGCAAAGAAGAGCATAAGGAACACCTCCGAGCAGTGTTGTAACGACTCCGTGAGCATAAGTTATACGCCAAATTCAGTAAATGTGAGTTCTGGCTCAAGCAAGTTGGATTCCTCGGGCATGTGCTATCCGCTGAAGGTATAACCATGGATCCAAGCAAGGTAAAGGATGTGCTCGACTGGTTGCCACCCGCAACCGTATCTCAGATCCGGAGTTTTCTTGGATTAGCCAGATATTACCGTCGTTTCATTGAAGGTTTTTCCAAGATTGCTAAACCCATGACAGAGCTGCTCAAAAAGGATAAGAGATTTGAATGGACTAAGGACTGTGAGAAAAGTTTCGCTGAGTTGAAGAAACGACTGACAACTGCACCAGTATTAACACTCCCAGATATATACCACAGCTTTGAAGTGTACTGCGACGCTTCCAGGCAAGGACTGGGATGCGTACTTATGAAAGATGGCAAATTAGTAGCTTATGCCTCATGGCAGCTACGACCCCACGAGGGTAACTACCCCACTCATGATTTGGAAATGGACGCGGTGGTTCATGCTTTAAAAATTTGGAGGCACTACCTCATCAGAAAAAGGTGCCAAATTTTTACCGATCACAAAAGCCTCAAATATATATTACTCAGCCGGATTTAAATCTCCGTCAACGAAGATGGCTAGAGTTGGTTAAGGATTATGACATTGGAATAAATTACCATCAGGGTTAGGCCAACGTGGTTGCCGATGCACTCAGTCGAAAGCCCGTCAGTTTAAATGTCATATTGGAATCATTGCCTCCCGGACTTAAAGAAGAGATTGCTCAGCTCAACCTGGTCATAGTTGAGGCTGGCCTTGCCAATATTCTGAAAGTTACCCCTACTCTTGAGGAAGAAATCCTCAAGGCCCAGTCAGGCAATGCTGATCTGCAGAAACGTGTCAAGCTTTCCGATTTTTCGAAGGATCAGTGCGGTACCCTCCGATTCAAGGGAAGGATTTGTGTGCCTAATCAAGCAGATTTGAAGCAGAAGATCATGTCAGAAGCCCATGAATCCTCGTATTCAATTCACCCCGGAGGCACAAAAATGTACGAAGACCTTCAACAAATATTCTGGTGGGATGGAATGAAGAAGGACATTGCTTATTTCATGGCCTGTTGCGACATATGCAACAAAGTAAAGGCTGAACGTCAGAAGCCAGCCGGATTTCTCCAACCGCTGCCAGTGTCACAATGGAAATGGGATGATGTCTGTATGGATTTCATCACCGGACTACCTAGGACCCGACGAGGCAATGATGCTATCTGGGTCATAGTGGATACATTAACCAAGGTCGCCCACTTCCTCCCGATCAGAACCTCATATCGAGCAGATGAGCTTGGACAACTATATGTATCCAGAATAGTCAGTCTACATGGAGTTCCCTGAACCATTACTTCTGACCGAGGTTCACTTTTTACCTCGGCTTTTTGGTCCCGTCTCCATCGAGCCTTAGGGACGGAGTTGAAGTACAGTACCACTTATCATCCTCAGACGGATGGACAGACAGAACGAGTAAATCAAATACTCGAGGATATGCTGCGGGCCTGTGTCTTGGCCCAAGGCCCAAAATGGGAAGATTGCTTGCCGAACGCCGAGTTCTCGTATAACAATAGCTTCCAGACCAGTTTAAAGATGTCACCATATGAAGCTTTGTATGGCTGTAAGTGCCGCACTCCATTGAATTGGTCTCAAACCAGAGATAGCCATATTTTCGGAACGGATCTCATGCTGGAAGCCGAAAAGCAAGTCAAGGAAATCCGAGACAGATTGCAATTGGCCAAATCGCGACAGAAAAGTTATTATGATGCAAAGCACCGACAGATCAGCTTTGAACCTGGAGAACATGTCTATCTTCGAGTCACACCTATGAAAGGTATCAAGAGGTTTCAAACACGTGGAAAATTGGCACCCAGATTTATTGGTCTGTTTCTCGTTACGACGCGAGTGGGTGCTCTGGCATATCAGTTGGAGTTACCTCCCGAATTGTCAGACGTGCACAATGTATTCCATGTTTCGCAATTGCGACGGTGCATATCACCGCCTGACAAAAAGATTGATTTGACAGGAATAGAGCTGGCAAAGGACTTAACGTATGAAGAAAGGCCGGCAATTTTTTTGGATCAAATGGAAAGTCACTCACAGTAAAGCATGGAAGTTTTACAAAGTCCAATGGAAGCATCACACAGAGTCAGAATCAACATGGGAATCAGAAGAATTTCTAAGGGCATGTTATCCAAAATGGTTTTACCAAGCAACCGAATCTCGAGGACGAGATTCATTCTAAGTGGGGGAGGTTTGTGACAGCCTGGTTTTTGCCCTCTTTTCTTTGCCTGGTTTTCAGTTGAGTTGGTTTTGAATTTGGAGCTTTGAATCACTTCATTTGGACTTAACAACTTGGGTACTCCTTGACTTTCACCCAAGTGCTCCCTCTCCTCCTCAAAACCATCATTTCACCTCTAGATCAACTCAAAATATTTTTCTTAAATGAAAAATATTCATTTTGCCATCCAAAACCCTAGTTAGCCCTTTGTGCTCCAAAGCAACCAGTGGGGACCCCGACTCATAAATCGTGATCACTGAATGCACGTGTACAGTGATCCCAGAGATCAATGCTCATTGAACACACAGAAGCTGAATAACAAGAGTCTTACATCCATACATACCATCTTACACAAATTATGACCATTATGGTCAAGTCTTACATAGATAAAGCCACATGGGCTGAATACCAAATAAACTTAAGCAGTGGTAATCTTCGTCGATAAGTAGAACCCATGCCATCTGCCTTAACCCTATAGGAATTCTGACTGGGAAATGTCCTAGTTCGCATGTTCGTCTCCAAAAATCTCTTCTTCGAACTCCGGTTCTTCCATGCCTGGCCAATTAAATAACCAGTGGCAAGCCAATGAGTACTTTGAATGTACTCGCAAGCAACCCATGATTGGAACAAGGCACAATTATGCAAAGATATAGCACTAAGTAGGTAGTTTGCAGAAAGCTAGTTTTGCGTGCGATGACATGATCTGCCAACATGTAAAGTATGCATCATGAGAGTACAGACATCCGTATGAACAAGTTACAGATATCAACATAAGCGGAGTTGGACACCAATCCAACTCGATCATCGTGTCAAGCCATCTGACTTAACCCAAATAGTTTTATCAACACGCACACACGATTTGTAAAACTCTGGACGTAGTTTAAGCAGCACCGCCCAACTTTCCTTGACCGTGGACAAGGCTATTCGAATAGTTTTTCACTCTGCAGAGGTTGCACACTTTACCCACAAGATCCGGGGAACTTCCGTGTCATCCACGACCCACGATACCTCAAGTACCCGGGGTAAGCACCTGATCACTATCTTTCCCTAGACGACACTAAGAAGGAGTCCACTCGTTGTTCCATATCCACACGATCTACATCATACGAGACTCACTCGAGATCGTAACATCCGAGAAGGGACACAATGGTGTATCCGGTGCCCTGTGAAAACAGTTATGGCCGCCCTACCTGGCATGACCCCGTCCCGAGAGAGAGCACCAACTCTCCCCCGTCACTAGTAATGCGGGCTCCAAGCTAGTATCAGCCTAGGTAATCAATAATGCCCTTTCCCATACAAAGGTAGAGTGGTTGCGCATGTAAGGTTGGGACAGTCGACAAATCTTAAATCTAATCCATTTTCGAAAACAACACACACACTTGCCTCGGTACACCACTTCGTCATCAAGTGGTTACCCATCTCATTATCTCCCTCGGCCATAAGTGGCACCCGACGGGGTTTTCAAAAAGTCTTCTGAAAATACTTTGTCTCCTTCACCATGCATATACCCGTCCCTTTTTGCGTAGCATCTACTTTAGCATCCTATCTACTCCCACCGACATAACCCTCATAAGAAGGTAGGGTCATGCACAATGCAAGCATCTACGAGGAAGTAACGGTGGCAAACCACCCCATATGGTCACCACAGTATCATGTCTCCGATGCAAGCAATAAAAGTGCTATATGACATGCATAAAAAGGGTTTCATAGACATGGTCAAAGCGCTGCTTTCCTTGTTTGGCTTGGTCCTCAAGTTCTTCAAATCCTTCTCCTTCTTCTTCTTCATCAACTTCGTCTAATACGGGATCTAATCATCGCAAGAAAATAACGAGAAAATAAGGCAATAGAAAAACCAAAGTGCTCAGAAAAATGTCAACTTATTTTTGTTAAATACTAGGGGGAAATCTAAGAAGGGGAAAATTACTAGTTATGGATTTGGAGTTGTGGAATAGGATAAATGGATTTTCAGAGGGGAATATAAATGCTCAAATTTGAACTTAAATTTGAACAGTGCAGAAAAGTTTGATGGATATTTATGAAAGTTACACCATTAAATAGGTGGGATTTTTAGAAAAATATCGGAGTTGGAATTATTGCATTTGGATGAATATTTAATCCTATGGAATTTTTGGAAAATTCTTAGAAAAAGAAAAGGAAAAATGGCACCGTGCCACTGGGCCAGAAAGGCCACAGTGCAGCAGGCCCAGAGGGGATTCAACCCACGCGAGGCCGCCACGTCGAAGGCGTAAAGGCAAAATACGCCTTCAGCCGACGCAGCAAAACGGTTCGTGCGCGCATGTGTTTTAAACCTGACGGGTGGGTCCCACCCATCAGGGCGTGAGGCTGACGGACAAGGGCCACGACCGTCGTCGTCTACCTCCGTCCAGAGGCGACGGCGAGCTCGCCGGCGGCGATATAGGGCACGGGAGGATGCGTGGGTGGTACCGTTTGACTCCACATCGTGTCGTCGTTCGGGGGGTGCCGGAGTTGGCCGAAGGGGAGCAGTGGTTCGCCGGCGACGAGGTTCGCGGCAGAGGAGCGTCGGGCGTTGATGGCTTCGGCCGTTTCCGACTGCAAAACAAGCGCGAAAGAGGGGGGAATAGATCTGTGATCTATGGGCGTTCCAGAGAAGCAATAAAGAGGGTCGGGGGCGGCCTGTACAGTGAGATCGACGACGACCCGAGGCGGCAGAGCTCGAGCTCGATCTCGAGGTCGGGCGGTTCTGGAGAGGAACTGGGGATGCATGGGGGATTATTTGGTGGTGCAGAGGGCGAGTGGTGAGGAGAGGAGAGATCGGGGGGCTTAAATAGAAGGGGGTGAGGTGCACCGTCGCTCGTGCACCGGCGAGCTTCTAGCTGTTGCTGGAGGCCACGGGGGCTCACTTGAGCGTGTCTGGGGTCCTTGTGGGAGAGTTCCACAGCCAGGGGAAGGAAGAGAGAGAGCGGGGAAGGGCCAGAGCTTCGCACGTGTGAGGCCGCTCATTGGAGCTCTCGGGCGGCCGGCGCACGTGCGAGCAAGGGCAGCAGGAGGGAGAAGGAGGAGGGGGACAGAGGCGTGGCGTGTCGCAGACGTCTAGGCGCATCGTCGAGTGCGCTGGGAAGGCCCGAGGTGGCCGGAGGCGGTTGGCAGGGGGCGGCTACAGTGCGGGAGCGCACTGTAGTGCGCTCCAGAGCATGCAAATGGCCGGCATGCCATTTTTTGGCAAAGTGGGCATGGCCAAGCATGTCTGGTAGCTCTAGGGAGGAGTAAAGAATTTGGGGAAATCCTTGTATGCGTTGGGTGTCCACTGGAGTGAGGAGGGAGGTGAGGAAGAGGGGTGCAAGGGCTGTCCAGAGAGGTAAAAGAGGTGGTTTCACCCCTCAATTATTGATCTGAGATGCAACCATTGCTACTGGAGGTAGAAGAGGTCTAGGAGGGGATGTGGTAAAAAGTTGAGGCCATGGAGAAGAGTGGAAGTGGTCAAAACAGGGGTTTTAGTAAAATGGCAGAAGGTGTTTGTTGCTGGTTTGGGCAAGAAGATGAACTTCTCTTGTCATGAGGCTTTACAGGGTCAAATGGCATGAGAAAATAAGAGGTTCCACCAAGATTTAGTTCATTTGTGCAAAGTTGCCAATGCAACTTTTGTAAACCCTAGAAATCAAAAGAAATGGACTTTTGAAGATTTAGCCATGCAAATTTATTCTCCTTGATGCACCACTTGGTGAAGTGTCATCATTTGAGGTTCTGAACATGTCCACAAAAGTTGAGATCAAAAGGAGAAAGTTGCCAATGTAGAGTTGTTCAAATTTGGTTCTGGATAGGAAGGGTTTTGGGGCCCTTTGATCAAGTTATCATTTTCTCCAACTCGTGCGATTTGGTCTAGATACATAATTAGACCATTGGAGTATGTGCACCAAGTTTGAGAACATTTGGATATGTTTGGCAATGTAGAGTTGCTCAAACTTCAAAATGGTCAGCGATGGTTTTGAGGAGATTTGTTGATGTTATGTTGTTCTCCAAGACATGAGGCTTGTCAAGATCATCCAACATGTCATCTGTGACATGCTAGAATTTTCTTGGAATTTTTAGAGAATATTTCCTTTGTAAATATTTCAAAAGCTTGAAATATCCAAAAAGGGTTTTTGAGGGGTTTGACCAATATTTTGAACATGACCATGTGTTGAAACTCTTATATATGGACAATATATGTCCACTGAGTTTCCCTAAATTTTCACAAATATTTTTAAAGTATTAAAATAATTTTAACCTATTATAGACCATTTCTGTCCTAAAGAAAAATCCTTTAAATAAAATAGCAAAATGACTTTTAAAATTATACTTTTGTGGTTTTTGGGAGTCCTATACCTAATAGGAATCAAACATACTCTTTGAAAGATTTTTCATACCCTAAATCAAGTACTTGCAGTGCAAACCTCAATTCAGGGTTTTTTGGAAAACTACTTTTAGAAAAATACTTTTGGCCAAATTATTTTTGTAAGAAAATTTTATATTGTACTATACACATGGTATGATCATTGGGCAGAAGTTTTGGATCAAGGAAATGAAGTATAGAGGGTGAAGCTATGTTGACTTTTAAGAGCACTTGAAAACACAGAGAGAAAACCAACTCAAATAAAAAGTCAAATAATGCAAAAGTTTTTGTCAAACCACACTTTATCATGATTTATCATCTTAAGTGTTGTGCCATGAAAATCAGGGTGTGACAGACCTACCCCCATTACAAGAATCTCGTTCCCGAGATTCCCAAACTAGGCGCGGAAAGGAGTATGGAAACTTGGATTCGGGGTAGTCTTCACGTCCTCATACTGCTTTTGTTTTCAAGTGGTGCTCCATTGAACCTTGAGGTACTTGATGGTGTGGCTCCGCATATGACGTTCGGCTTGATCCAGGTTGCTAAGGGGTTTCTCACATAGGTCCGGTTGGGCTGGGGGTCGATGGCTCGATGATCAATGTGCTTGTTAGCGATCGGGCTAGCTAGGAAGTCGAAAACACTCCCGGAGTTGTGTCATGTGGAAACATTACGCGTAGTGGGTAACTCAGGTGGTAACTCTAGCTGGTAGCCATCTGTCCTTCGTCTTGCAGTGACCTCGGAGGGGGTTGTTAAATCTTGGTGTGAGCTTCCCTTTGACATGGAAATGCTTGGTTCCTTTGAGAGAAGTGGCTTGCAGATACACCTGGTCTTCGACACGGATGTTTACTTCTTGACGATGGTGGTTGGTGTAGTTCTTCCTGGTTTTAAAATGTCTTCCAATCAGCTGAACCACTCTTCTTCCGTTTTCGGGTAGACAAGTATGCCGCCAAATAAAGATGACAACTGGCTTGTCCAAGTATTCCATGAAGTCTATGGGGTACGCAAAGTAGGCTGGGGTATTGGTGGTGGTCCCGATTGAGCATTGGCAAAGGTCTTCTCGTCCTAGAGCCAAAGCCTGTGGTCATGACCCGACCATGTTGTGGTTTGGTGGGCCTTAAGAGTTTCAGGGGTTCTAGTGTGCGGGTGAATGCTTATCATCTCATCCTTAAGCACAATTTCTGAGATGCCAATAGTTCTTCCTAGTCTTCACATCATATTACCAAAAGAATCATCTCGTATAGGTCAACTCCAATAGTTACTCATGTTATTCATATGCTCATGGCTCTCGAGAGGGGGTCTAACAAAATCATACATTTCAACCATACCCAAACTCATATGCATGGCTATCCTAAGGAAACACGTAGTAAGCCACTCCAAGATCTTGTTTCCTTCCTATGAATCAACTCCCACAACCCATTAACTTCCATTAACCACTACAAATCCAATGTCTATGGAGTTCCACACGATCCTCTAATGTCCTACAATCCCCAAATACTTGAAAGAGCTATCTCTACTATAGTCAATCCACCAATTCCCATCTTCGGGTCAAGTAACTTCCAACCTCAAGCTTATATAGATCCCTAAATCAACTCCGACAATTAATCCAATCTCCTAGTTTATTATCCACTGAAAAACATGGTATCATAACTGAGGTCATCAGTATAAATCCAATTTAATCCGAACCATGTAGACTTACTTAGCATCTAGACTCCATTAGGATCACCTATTTAATCCAAATATCATGGTCAGTTATCTTCTATCAATATCTCCTGGCTAAGTCAAATCCTTATACCTTCAAGAATTTCATCGTGCGATCATAATTGTCCTACAAAACCCAATTTACTCCATGGGTAATGAATGCTACGCTACTCTATTAACATGATCCCACCAAGTTCATCAACTAACATGAAAACCTCATAATCCACCAAGAAGTCTTGGATAATTCCTCAAGGTCTCTGATATAAACTCATCAAGTCATTTGTCCTATTTCAATATCCTCGAGTAGGTCTACCCTATGGCATTGTCAGTTCTGGTGCTATCTTAGGATGATAATGTGCTCGTTCACTATGTCCACTAGTTCCATAATGAACCAGTGCAAGGTTACGGAGCCCTAGCTGGTTCTCTTGCAGTTTTGTGGGTTAAGCACTTGGTTAGGGATTCGAGCTGGGTTATCTCATGAAGTCTCAAAGGGTATAGGGATGGGTTTCTAATCTTGAGAGGTAAACATAACTCTACTGGGCTGCTCTTGGTCGAGGAGGCTGCAGCAAAAATCTCGAGTGCTAGCTGGTCGCCGAAATAGAATCCTTGGTGTACCTTGTCTTGCCGGTCTTAAGTTAAGGAGAGAGGGATGAGAGGGAAAAGCATCATAGATGGGGGGAATGCTTAAAGGGGGTTCTATAGTGCAGGTGCAAACAAGCAGGTGCCAAAAAGGCCACACACAATTTCATTAAGATAAGATAGGTGATATAGTCGCATACATGATGCCTAAGGCAAAAGTGCAACTTATATCAAAACACAAACAGATAAGAACAAGCAACACTCAACATGGTTTCATTTGAACCATCATATGGACTCGACTGCGCATAGGGGGTACATGACTCATCCTACCTAGGGTTCCTCGCATTCAGTAGTCGTGCTTGCTTCATCACTTTGAGAGAAAGGCGTTCGGTCTTCAGCTTCTAGGTTCTCCTGGGTGCCAATGGACATGCGACAGTCGGCTGCTTGTTGGGACACATCCTATTAATATGCCCAAGTTCACCACACCCGTGACATGTGACGGAAGCAAAAGGGTTGCTATTCGGTTTTGGGTATTGTTGTCAGGGGCCTGACGATGATCCTTTATGAGGTGGATATGGAAATCCATTCCTATGCCTTTTGCGCGGGGTTTGGTTGCGAGCTTTCTGAAGTTCCTTGATTTGCTGCTCCTGATTAGAAATGTGGGCTTCTAGGGCAGTGATTTGCTGTTCTTGCTCCACCACGTTCTTCTTCTCGAGGCAGTGGAGGTGCAGAAGTGAAGGGAGATCTTGGCGAGCCTTGAGAAATGCTTCGGTAAGGTGGCGTAGAAGGTAGTCTCCTGCATTGACGAAACGCTAGTACTCGAGGGTTGGATCCTCGTCTTCCAGGGAAATCATCACTTGAGTCGGAGCTCCAAATCCGCTCTTTGCCAGGTAGGTAGCAGGTGGCATGTTCTTCTTTCATTTCTGGAAGGAGATCTCGAAGACGGAGGAGTGCTTTGTATGCCACTTGCTGAATGGCTAGGTCTCTTGTTGGCATAGGTGGTCCAATGAAGAACCACCCCTGAGATGAGGTCTTGGCAGGCACAAAAACCTTGGCGTAGAACTCCTTCTCGAAAACATCATTTTCTAGTTCATGCAGGGTGTATATGGGCAGCAAGGGATAGTGGCATTGTTGGAGGCAATCTCTTAGGAGTGATGGAAATCCTATCGTTAGGAGTCTCAAGGGAGCGACGACCATCTACAAAGGTTGAATGGGAGAGGTCAATAAGGTAAATATATTTTGGGTTAGGTAAGCTTTAGAAAAGAAGAGAAGTTTAGAGGGTTTTGCAAAATGGGTTTTATCCTAACTAACGCCCATGCTAACTAAGGCTTCCTATAGTCAGGATGGCTCCGATACCAGCTCTGTGGGGACCCCGACTCATAAGTCGTGATCACCGAATGCATGTGTACAGTGATCCCAGAGATCAATGCTCATTGAGCACACAGAAGCTGAATAACAAGAGTCTTACATCCATATACCGTCTTACACAAATTATGACCATTATGGTCAAGTCTTACATAGATAAAGCCACAGGGGCTAAATACCAAATAAACTTAAGCAGCGGAAATCTTCGTCGATAAGTAGAACCCATGCCATCTGCCTTAACCCTACAGGCATTCTGACTGGGAAACGTCCTAGTTCGCATGTTCGTCTCCAAAAATCTCTTTTTTGAACTCCGGTTCTTCCATGCCTGGCCAATTAAATAACCAGTGGCAAGCCAATGAGTACTTTGAATGTACTCGCAAGCAACCCATGATTGGAACAAGGCACAATAATGCAAAGATATAGCACTAAGTAGGTAGTTTGCAGAAAGCTAGTTTTGCGTGCGATGACATGATCTACCAACATGTAAAGTATGCATCATGAGAGTACAGACATCCGTATGAACAAGTTACAGATATCAACATAAGCGGAGTTGGATACCAATCCAACTCGATCATCGTGTCAAGCCATCTGACTTAACCAAAATAGTTTTATCAACAAGCACACATGATTTGTAAAACTCTGGACGTAGTTTAAGCAGCACCGCCCAATTGTCCTTGACCGTGGACACGACTATTCGAATAGTTTTACACTCTGCAGAGGTTGCACACTTTACCCACAAGATCCGGGGAACTTCCATGTCATCCATGACCCGCGGTACCTCAAGTACCCGGGGTAAGCACCCGATCACTACATTTACCTAGACGACACTAACAAGGAGTCGACTCGTTGTTCCATATCCTCACGATGTACATCATACGAGACTCACTCGAGATCGTAACATCCGAGAGGGGACACAACGGTGTATCCGTTGCCTTGTGAAAACAGTCATGGCCGCCCTACCTGGCACGACCCCGTCCCGAGAGAGAGCACCAACTCTCCCCCGTCACTAGTAATGCGGGCTCCAAGCTAGTATCGGCCTAGGTAATCAATAATGCCCTTTCCCATACAAGGGTAGAGTGGTTGCGCATGTAAGGTTGGGACAGACGATAAATCTTAAATCTAATCCATTTTCGAAAACAACACACACACTTGCCTCAGTACACCACTTCGTCATCAAGCGGTTACCCATCTCATTATCTCCCTCGGGCATAAGTGGGACCCGACGGGGTTTTCGAAAAGTCTTTTGAAAATACTTTGTCTCCTTCACCATGCATATACCCGTCCCTTTTTGCGTAGCATCTACTTTAGTATTCTATCTACTCCCATCGACATAACCCTCATAAGAAGGTAGGGTCATGCACAATGCAAGTATCAACGAGAAAGTAACGGTGGCAAACCACCCCATGTGGTCACCACAGTATCATGTCTCCGATGCAAGCAATAATAGTGCTATATGACATGCATAAAAAGGGTTTCATAGACATGGTCAAAGGGCTGCTTGCCTAGTTTGTCTTGGTCCTCAAGTTATTCAAATCCTTCTCCTTCTTCTTCTTCAGCAACTTCGTCTAATATGGGATCTAATTATCGCAAGAAAATAACGAGAAAATAAGGCAACAGAAAAACCAAAGTGCTCAGAAAAATGTCAATTTATTTTTGTTAAATACTAGGGGGAAATCTAAGAAGGTGAAAATTACTAGTTATGGATTTGGAGTTGTGGAATAGGATAAATGGATTTCCAGAGGAGAATATAAATGCTCAAATTTGAACATTAAATTTGAACAGTGCAGAAAAGTTTGATGGATATTTATGAAAGTTACACCATTAAATAGGTGGGATTTTTAGAAAAATATGGGAGTTGGAATTATTGCATTTGGATGAATATTTAATCCTGTGGAATTTTTGGAAAATTCTTAGAAAAAGAAAAGGAAAAATGGCACTGTGCCACTGGGCCAGAAAGGCCACAGTGCAGCAGGCCCAGAGGGGATTCAGCCCGCGCAAGGCTGCCACGTCGAAGGCGTAAAGGCAAAATACGCCTTCAGCCGACGCAGCGAAACGGTTCATGCGTGCATGTGTTTTAAACCTGACGGGTGGGTCCCACCCGTCAGGGTGTGAGGCTGACGGACAGGGCCCACGGCCGTCGTCGTCTACCTCCGTCTAGAGGCGACGGCGAGCTCGCCAGCGGCGATATAGGGCACGGGAGGATGCGTGGGTGGTACCGTTGGACTCCTCGTTGTGTCGCCGTTCGGGTGGTGCCGGAGTTGGCCGGAGGGGAGCAGTGGTTCGCCGGCGACGAGGTTCGCAGCGGAGGAGCGTCGGGCATTGATGGCTCCGGCCGTTTCCGACTACAAAACGAGCGGGAAAGAGGGGGGAATAGATCTGTGAGCTATAATCGTTCCAGAGAAGCAATAAAGAGGGTCGGGGGTGGCCTGTACCATGAGATCGACGTTGACCCGAGGCGGCGGAGCTTGAGCTTGATGTCTAGCTCGGGCGGTTCTGGAGAGGAACTGGGGCTGCAGGGGGGATGCTTTGGTGGTGCAGAGGGCGAGTGGTGAGGAGAGGAGAGCTCGGGGGGCTTAAATAGAAGGGGGCGAGGTGCACCGTGGCTCATGCGCCAGCGAGCTTCTAGCCGTTGCTGGAGGCCACGAGGGCTCACTTGAGCGTGTCTGGGGTCCTTGTGGGAGAGTTCCACAGCCAGGGGAAGGAAGAGAGAGAGCGGGGAAGGGCCAGAGCTTCGCACGTGTGAGGCCGCTCATTGGAGCTCTTGGGCGGCCGACGCGCGTACGAGCAAGGGCAGCAGGCGGGAGAAGGAGGAGGGGGACAGAGGCATGGCGTGTCGCAGACATCTAGGCGCATCGTTGGGCGCGCTGGAGGGGCCCGAGGTGGCCGGAGGTGGTTGGCAGGGGGCGGCTACAGTGCGGGAGCGCACTGTAGCGTGCTCCAGAGCGTGCAAATGGCTGGCATGCCATTTTTTTGGCAAAGCTGGCACTGCCAAGCATGTCTGGTAGCTCTAGGGATGAGTAAAGAATGTGGGGAAATCCTTGTATGCCTTGGGTGGCCACTGGAGTGAGGAGGGAGGTGAGGAAGAGGGGTGCAAGGGTTGTCCAGAGAGGTAAAAGAGGTGGTTTCACCCTTCAATTATTGATCTGAGATGCAGCCATTGCTACTGGAGGTAGAAGAGGTCTAGGAGGGGATGTGGTAAAAAGTTGAGGCCATGGAGAAGAGTGGAATTGGTCAAAACAGGGGTTTTAGTAAAACGGCAGAAGGTGTTTGTTGCTAGTTTGGGCAAGAAGATGAACTCCTCTTGTCATGAGGCTTTATAGGGTCAAATGGCATGAGAAAATAAGAGGTTCCACCAAGATTTAGTTCATTTGTGCAAAGTTTCCAATGCAACTTTTGTAAACCCTAGAAATCAACAGAAATGGACTTTTCAAGATTTAGCCATGCAAATTTATTCTCCTTGATGCACCACTTGGTGAAGTGTCATTATTTGAGGTTCTGAACATGTCCACAAAAGTTGAGATCAAAAGGAGAAAGTTGCCAATGTAGAGTTGTTCAAATTTTGGTTCTGGACAGGAAGGGTTTTGGGGCCCTTTGATCAAGTTATCATTTTCTCCAACTTGTGCCATTTGGTCTAGATACATAATTAGACTAGTGGATCATGTGCACCAAGTTTGAGAACATATGGACATGTTTGGCAATGTAGAGTTGCTCAAACTTCAAAATGGTCAGCGATGGTTTTGAGGAGATTTGTTGATGTTATGTTGTTCTCCAAGAAATGAGGCTTGTCAAGATCATCCAACATGTCATATGTGACATGCTAGAATTTTCTTGGAATTTTTAGATAATATTTGCTTTGTAAATATTTCAAAAGCTTGAAATATCCAGAAATGGTTTTTGAGGGGTTTGACCAATATTTTGAACATGACCATGTGTTGAAACTCTCATATATGGACAATATATGTCCACTGAGTTTCCCTAAATTTTCACAAATATTTTTAAAGTATTAAAATAATTTTAACCTATTAAAGACCATTTCTGGCCTGAAGAAAAAGCCTTTAAATAAAATAGCAAAATGACTTTTAAAATTATACTTTTGTGGTTTTTGGGAGTCCTATACCTAATAGGAATCAAACATACTCTTTGAAAGTTTTTTCATGCCCTAAATCAAGTACTTGCAATGCAAACCTCAATTCAGGGGTTTTTGGAAAACTACATTTAGAAAAAATACTTTTTGGCCAAATTATTTTTGTAAGAAAATTCTATATTGTACTATACACATGGTATGATCATTGGGCAGAAGTTTTGGATCAAGGAAAGTATAGAGGTGAAGCTATGTTGACTTTTAAGAGCACTTGAAAACACACAGAGAAAACCAACTCAAATAAAAAGTCAAATAATGCAAAAGTTTTTGTCAAACCACACTTTATCATGATTTATCATCTTAAGTGTTGTGCCATGAAAATCAGGGTGTGACATAACCTTAATTTTTCTTGCCCCAAAAATCCTGAGAAAAATCCTAATTATTCTTTGGACCCTAGGACACCTTTCTGAGCAAAAATATTTCACCACTCTTTGGAATATTTTGGCTATAGAAAATAAGTTCATTTCTGGACAGAAATGGTAGTTTCTACAACAACTACCATTTTACTAGCTCCATCGTAGCTGGTTTTTCTTGTGCCTATTTACCTTAGTAAGTGTAAGCAAGCCCCCAAAGCTCAGTCTTTAACTCTCAGTGGTTTGACCACAGTAAACCTCCAAAGTTACTATCCAGAAAGTTGGTAGCAGTACAAATCCATTTCTACTACACCTGGATCCAAGCCAAACCGTGGTAACACTTCAAACTACCAAGGACTACACGCCAGACATCTTGGTTAGTGCTTAGGGTGGTCTGATGTCACGGTTCACGCGGTGACCGCGTTCATCCGAGCGTGCTGGCATGCAATACACGCGCTCTGTGTGCCGCCTAGCGCTCTGTTGAGCGCGTGCTCGCTGCCCAGCCTGCCCCAGCTTGCCAAGCCTCGCCACCATCCTCGTCTCCACCCCCTTAACTCCCCACTGGTGCTCGCCGACGCCGGAGCTCACCGCAGCAAGCACGGGCATGGTCCGGCCAACGACACAGTGCGCGGCGCACTGTGCTCGTCGCTTTCCCCCTCGCTCCTGTGCTCGTCCTCGCCCGCCAATAGTCCCCGCGTGACCTCCATCGTCTTCCCCTTGCTGGCGCCGTTCGTCGCCGAGCACCGTGGACAGGTGTCCTTCGTCGGAGCCCAAACCCTCCTTGCCGCCCTCCTATAAATGCCGCCACCCCCAGCCTCTTTGAGCACCCACAGCTCCTCCCACACCCTCCACAAATTTGTAGAAGCCGCAGCCCGGCCGGACAGGCCGCGGGCTGCCGTCCCGAAGCTCGAGCTCGCCGGCGATCCCCTTCGGATCGTCCCCGCAGCTCTGGCCCCTCCTAGGCCAAGGCAACACTGCCAGGGCCTCCGCCACTCTTCGGTGAGGGCGTTCCGCCCTGTTGGAGCCCCGGGAGCCGCCCCGAGCCGCCATCGTCTTCGTCTCCGGCGATCCCTGCCCTCTGTCTCCATTGGAGAGACCGATTCCGTCATCGTCCGGTCAAATCTAGCCACGCTACGGGTACGGGCAGGTGCGCAATCTTCTTCTCCTTCGACCCCCCCTCTCGTTTGACTCCAAGAACCCTTGTCGCTGGCATGTGCTCCGGCGAAGCGCCGCCTCCCTCTGTTTCCTTCTCCCCCCTTCGGGCCTGACTAGCGGGGCTCGCTAGTCAGCCACTCAGTACACACGCGAAGCGGTATGAGTGGTGGCGCCCCGGGCGTTTATGCCTTTGACGTCACCCCCCAGTCTGTTTTCTTTTTATTTCAAATTTAAATCCAGGAAACTTCAAACAGCCATAACTTTTTATCTATAAGTCCAAATGCATTGATTCTTTTTGCACTGTGTTCTTTGTCCAAAAATCTATAAGGTTTCTTGATGTTTTATTTTTGTGGTTCTATTTATTTTCAGGAGAGCAAGCTTGTCTTGAGGATCACCAGGAGATTTGTGAACCTCATCAGCACTAAGGCAAGCCACATCAACATTTTCATGGTGTCCTCATCAACATCTTCTCCTTCGACCCCCCCTCTCGTTTGACTCCAAGAACCCTTGTCGCTGGCATGTGCTCCGGCGAAGCGCCGCCTCCCTCTGTTTCCTTCTCCCCCCTTCGGGCCTGACTAGCGGGGCTCGCTAGTCAGCCACTCAGTACACACGCGAAGCGGTATGAGTGGTGGCGCCCCGGGCGTTTATGCCTTTGACGTCACCCCCCAGTCTGTTTTCTTTTTATTTCAAATTTAAATCCAGGAAACTTCAAACAGCCATAACTTTTTATCTATAAGTCCAAATGCATTGATTCTTTTTGCACTGTGTTCTTTGTCCAAAAATCTATAAGGTTTCTTGATGTTTTATTTTTGTGGTTCTATTTATTTTCAGGAGAGCAAGCTTGTCTTGAGGATCACCAGGAGATTTGTGAACCTCATCAGCACTAAGGCAAGCCACATCAACATTTTCATGGTGTCACTTCAATATTTGTGATTTCCTACTTGAACTTATGATTATTCATGCATTTAAATAATTGTTATGATAAGTATATTCTGTTAGATGCTTGTCATGTTACATATGCTTGATTTACAGAAAGTTTGAAATGAATTTTGCTGATAAGCTAACAAGAACTTAGATATGAGTAAAGATAAAATGATATAGTCATGGAGGTTAATAATTAGTTTAATTATTATTCTTGCATGATGAAAAATGATGATATTGCTAGAAATGGTTCTGGTTTAGTGAGGTTTGATCTTAACCAGAGAAGTATCTTGAGTTGGTGATCGCTCCGTGGGAGCGTAGTGGAATTAGTCATTTTCTTGGTTATTTGATGCATATGTTAGGGATGCATAGCATGACATTATGACACCGGTTACTTTCACTTTAAGTTGAACCTAATAAATAACTCAACTTGAATATGTTGTTGACCGGGTCGTGGTGTCGCTGAAACGAGTTTTTCCCAGTGCAACCACATTTGCCAGTATGGGACGGCCTTAATGCATTTCATTGTCGTGCCTCTGGTCGGTGCCTCCCTCTAGGGAAGGTTATGGGCGTGCTGTACCCTGGCCCGGTAAGCAGGCATAACCTTGTGTGCCAGTTGATGAGTTAAGTTTTTGGGTCCCAGAGTGGATCGTTGCCACGACGGTGGTTTTGAGGTGTCTTGAGGTAGACACAGGGCCACCCAGGACTAGCCCGATGGGGATTGAGTCAGAGTCGCCGGGAGAGTGTCATGACAATGAAGTGGTTTCATCGGAATGTCATTGGTCCACCAAAATGGGAGTGCGAGGCCATGGGTTCTGTAGTGTGGGTACAGTGCGCTACCTCTGCAGAGTGTATTAATCTATCGATAGCCGAGTCCACGGTTACGGACACGCTCGAAATTAGGGTACACCATGGGTCAACACTTATTTGCACACTGAGACTTGCACTAAGGTAAGCAGTGAGGCCATCGTGTTGAGGTTGAGACCAAGTGTTGGTCAAGGTTGTGATCGCCGTAAGGATCACGAGATTGTCGTTGAGTTCTTCATGTTTGTGGTCTGGAAAGGATCACGTTCGGTAAGCCAGTCCATGGGACGAGTACCACTTAAGCATATTCACAGCATGTTGGATATACATTTGTTGCATTGTATTTAATTGGTTAAGTATCATGATATTGTTTGTCATTATGTTTATGCTTGTTTTGAGCTTGCAAGTACATTCAATGTACTGACCTGGCGTGTCATGCCAGATTTCAGGAAAGTCCCATTGGAAAGGAGAGCTATCCGAGTCTAGATCGTGTCCACATCGGTGTCCCTGTGCTATGGAGTCCCGCTACGACGTTATTCCGCTGCCGCATAGTTCTCATGATCGAGGCCCCTTTATGTTTACTAAATAATGTACATATTGTTTAGCCGCACCGTGTGTGCCGCTTGGCCTCGCTAACTATTGTAATATGAACTTTGCTCCGCTAGCATGAATAAAGTGGTTGTTTTTCTGTACCAAGTTGTTGTGTGTTGCTAGAAGACAAGGTCTCTGGGCTGGCAATGCATGGGTAGACCGGTCAATCTGAGCCGGGGTGCCACAACAGGCAAGCTCAACATGTTGGATGATCCATGACAATATATTTTATTTCAGATATAAGAAAACATAACCCATTACGTTTTGTTCCTTGTCCAACATCAACTCTTTAACATGTCATATTTTAATGAGTGCTCACAATCATAAAAGATGTCCAAGATAGTGTATTTATATGTGAAAACCTCTCTTTCTTTATTACTTCCTATTAATTGCAATGAGGACCAAAACTATGTTTGTCAACTCTCAACAACTTTTATTCATCACACTCTTTATATGTGAAGTCATTACTCTCCATAAGATCAATATGATCTCTTTACTTCTTCTTTTTGTTCCTTTTCTTTTCTCTCAAGATCATACCAGGATAGTCAAGCCCTTGACTCAACACTAATATTTATTATATATAACTCACGGACTCGATTACATAGAAGGATCATAAAGCAAAACTCAAAACTAAATCATACTAAAACTTTATTCTACTAGATCAAGATATTACCAAAAGGATCGAACTAAGAAAAATGGTAAAGATAAGAGTGTGATGGTGATACGATACCGGGGCACCTCCCCCAAGCTTGGCAGTTTCCAAGGGGAGTGCCCATACCCATGTGATTATATCTCTTTCTTCGGAGGTGGTGAGGTGATATTCTTGGCAATGATGCCCCTCAGGATACAATTCTCCTCCTCGAGCTTGTTGACTTGCTGTTTGAGGTCCATTATTTCCTTACAGAGCTTACCCGTGACGGCTAAGGCTCCTTCACCCAAGGATGTTGCATAGCTGTGGGAGAACAAGTAACACTCTTTTTCATATTTTCATAAGAAAGAAATCTAACATTGGAAGGGATAACCGAGTTTGGAATAGCTGAGCTCTGTAGTTACCCTATCGTGAATCCGACTCAGAAACGAGAAGTAACTTCTTGATCCTCTTCCATGGCATCTATCCTTTTCAAGTCGGCCTCCATATGTTCCTCCATTGATGGCCCAAAGTGATAGGCATCGCTGTTTGCTCCTGGACCTGGTGTCGGATGAGACACCCGACTCTCCCCGACTAACTCTTGAGAAGACATCTTGCTCTAAATCTGCTGCAGAAACAACTCGAAATAAAGACAGAGGATATTTGCATGGTACGATGGTCAAAACCTTTGGGAGATTATATAATGAATTTTTTTTACCAACCAAAAGAAGTATTGTGCAGGAAAACGGAGTCCGGAGAGCACACGAGGTGCCCACGAGGCATGGGGGTGCGCCCAGGGGGTAGGGCGCGCCCTCCACCCTCGTGGACGCCTCGTGTCCTTCCCGGACTGCTTCTTATTTTCCTATTTTCTTAAATATTCCAACGGAGAAAAATTGCCATTAGAACTGTTTTGGAGTCGGTTTACTTACCGTACCACATACCTATTCCTTTTCGGAGTCTGAAATGTTATAGAAAGTGTACCTCATGTATTCCTCCGGAGTTACGATTTCAATAAAATTAGGTTCAACATTTATAGGATTACCTGAGATATAATGTTTGATTCTTTGACTGTTCACCACCTTTGAATTTGTGCCTTCGAAGTTGTAAATTTTATGGCACTGGAACGATAGACCTCCTCGATAACGTAAGGACCTTCCCATTTAGAGAGAAGCTTTCCTGCAAAAAATCTTAAACAAGAGTTGAATAGCAACACATAATCACCTACATTAAACTCACGCTTCTGTATCCTTTTGTTATGCCATCTTTTAACTTTTTCTTTAAACAGTTTGGCATTCTCATAGGCTTGAGTTCTCCATTCATCAAGTGAGCTAATGTAAAATAGCCTCTTCTCACCGGCAAGTTTTAAATCATAATTGAGCTCTTTAATGGCCCAATATGCCTCATGTTCTAGTTCGAGAGGTAAGTGACATGCTTTTCGATAAACCATTTTATACGGAGACATACCCATAGGATTCTTATATGCAGTCCTATAGGCCCATAAAGCATCATCAAGTTTCTTGGACCAATTCTTTCTAGATCTATTAACAGCCTTTTGCAAAATTAATTTGAGCTCTCTATTACTCAATTCTACTTGACCACTAGACTGCGGGTGATACGGAGATGCAATCCTATGATTAACATCATACTTAGCAAGCATTTTTCGAAAAGCACCATGAATAAAAGGTGAGCCCCCATCAGTCATTAAATATCTAGGGACTCCAAACCTTGGAAAAATAACTTCTTTAAGCATCTTAATAGAGGTGTTATGATCAGCACTACTAGTTGGAATAGCTTCTACCCACTTATTAATGTAATCAACAACAAGTAAAATATGTGTATACCCATTAGAGGAAGGAAACAGTCCCATATAATCAAAGCCCCAAACATCAAATGGTTCAATAACAAGTGAATAATTCATAGGCATTTCTTGACATCTACTAATATTACCAATTCTTTGACATTCATCAAAAGACAAGACAAACTTACAGGCATCTTTGAAGAGAGTAGGCCAATAAAAACCGGATTGCAATACCTTATGTGCAGTTCTATCTCCAGCGTGGTGTCCTTCGTAAGCTTCGGAGTGACACTTGCATAGGATCTATTCCTATTCATGCTCAGGTATACAACGTCTAATAACACCATCTACTCCTTCTTTATAAAGGTGTGGGTCATCCCAGAAGTAATGTCTTAAATCATAGATTTTTTTCTTTTGCTGGTATGTGAAACTAGGTGGTATGAATTTAGCAACTCTGTAATTAGCATAATCAGCATACCATGGAGCGGTGCGAGAAGCATTTATGACAGCTAATTGTTCATCAGGAAAGCTATCATCAATAGGTAGTGGGTCATCAAGAACATTCTCTAACCTAGACAAGTTGTCTGCAACGGGGTTCTTAGCTCCCTTTCTATCAATAATATGCAAATCAAATTCTTGTAGTAGGAGGACCCATCTAATAAGTCTAGGTTTAGCATCTTTCTTTTCCATAAGATATTTAATAGCAGCATGATCAATGCGAACAATTACTTTAGAATCAACAATATAAGGTCGGAACTTATCACAAGCAAATACAACCGCTAAAAATTCTTTTTTAGTAGTAGCATGATTTCTCTAGGAACTGTCTAGTGTTTTACTAGCATATTGGATAACATTTAATTTCTTATCAAGTCTTTGTCATAGAACAGTACCTACAACATAATCACTAGCATCACACATAATTTCAAAGGGTAAATTCCAATCAGGTGGCTGATCAATAGGTGCAGAAATCAATGCTTTCTTAAGTATTTCAAATGCTTCTACACAATCATCATTGGAGACAAAAGGAATATCTTTTTGTAAGAGATTAGTCAGAGGCCTAGAGATTTTTGAGAAGTCTTTAATGAACCTCCTATAAAAACCGGCATGACCAAGGAAACTTCTTATACCTTTAATGTCCTTGGGAAACAACATCTTTTCAATAGCATCAACTTTAGCTTTGTCAACTTCAATACCTCTTTCAGAAATTTTATGCCCCAAGACAGTACCTTCATTAACCATAAAGTGGCACTTCTCCCAATTCAAGACTAGGTTAGTTTCTTCACATCTCTGCAAAACTTGATCAAGGTTGCTCAAGCAATCATCAAAAGAAGTTTCATATACGGAGAAATCATCCATGAAAACCTCAACAATCTTTTCACAAAAGTTAGAGAATATAACCATCATGCATCATTGAAAGGTAGCAGGTGTGTTACATAAACCAAAAGGCATATGTCTATAAGCAAAGGTACCGAAAGCACAAGTAAAAGTTGTCTTTTCTTGATCCTCTTTTGACACAGGTATTTGAGAGAAACCGGAATAACCATCTACAAAGCAAAAATGTGTATGTTTGGATAATCTTTCTAGCATTTGATCAATAAAAGGTAAAGGGTAATGATCCTTTTTAGTAGCTTTATTTAATTTGCGGAAATCAATTACCATTCTATAACCTGTAACAATTCTTTGTGGGATCAATTCATCTTTGTCATTAGGAACAACAGTAATGCCTCCCTTCTTAGGGACACAATGGATAGGGCTTACCCACTGACTATCAGCAACGAGATAAACTATACCTGCCTCTAGAAGCTTTAGTATTTCTTTCCTTACCACTTGTTTCATCTTAGGATTTAACCGTCGTTTGTGATCAACAACTGGTTTAGCATCTTTCTCCAATTTTATTTTGTGATGGCATAGAGTGGGACTAATGTCCTTAAGATCATCAAGAGTATATCCAATAGCAGCACGGTGCTTCTTCAGAGTTTTCAATAATTTATTTTCTTCATGCTCTAAAAGGTTAGCACTAATAATAACATGATATATCTGTTTCTCATCAAGATAAGCATATTTAAGAGTATCAGGTAAATGTTTAAGCTGAAACATGGGATCACCCTTGGGTGGAGGAGGATCCCCTAGGATTTCAACAGGCAACTTGTGTTTCAAAATAGGTCCCTGTTTAAACAATACTTCATCTATTTCCCTTCTTTCATTCATAAACATATCATTTTCATGGTCTAGCAAATATTGTTCTAAAGGATCACTAGGAGGCACAAAAATAGAAGCAAGACCAATAATTTCATATTTATTAGGCAATTCCTCGTCACGGGGTTGTCTACTAAATTTAGCAAAGTTAAACTCATGAGGCATATCCCCCAAACCAATAGTAACAACATCCTTTTCGTAGTCTATCCTAGCATTAACAGTATTCAAGAAGGGTTTACCAAATATAATGGGACAAAAGCTATCTTGTGGGGAACCAAGAACAAGAAAACCAGCAGGATATTTAACTTTCCCACGCAAGACTTCAACATCTCTAACAATCCCGACTGGTGAAATAGTATCTCTATTGGCAAGCTTAATCGTAACATCAATTTCTTCTATCTTAGCAAGTGCAATATCATGCATAATTTCTTTGTATAAGGAATGAGGTATTGCACTTGTACTAGCACCCATATCACACAAGACATGATAACAATGATCTCCTATTTTAACAGAAATAGTAGGCATGCCTACCACAGGTCTATGTTTATTTTTAGCATCAGGCCTAGCAATCCTAGCAGCTTCATTACGGAAGTAAATAACATGCCCATCAATATTATCAACCAAGAGATCTTTAACCATAGCAATACTAGGTTCTACTTTAATTTGCTCAGGGGGTTTGGGTGTCTTAATATTACTTTTATTGACCACAGTTGAAGCTTTAGCACGATCCTTTATTCTAACAGGGAAAGGTGGTTTCTCAATATAAGCAGTAGGAACAACAAGATCATTATAAGTGATAGTATTTTCTTCAACTTTAATAGGTGCCACTACATTTAGTTCAATGGGAGGATTATATTTAAACCACTTCTCCTTAGGGAGATCAACATGAGTAGCAAAGGATTCACAGAAAGAAGCTACTATCTCAGAGTCAAGTCCATATTTAGTGCTAAATTCACGGAAAACATCGGTATCCATAAAAGATTTAACACAATCAAACGTAGGTGTTATACCTGACTCCTTACCTTCGTCGAGATCCCAATCTTCAAAGTTGCATTTAATTCTCTCCAATAAATCCCATTTGAATTCAATAGTCTTCATCATAAAAGAGCTAGTACAAGAAGTATCAAGCATGGAGCGATTATTGAGAGAAAGCCGAGCATAAATTTTTTGAATAATAATTTCTCTTGAGAGCTCATGATTGGGGCATGAATATAACACTGACTTAAGCCTCCCCAAGCTTGAGCGATGCTTTCTCCTTCGCGAGGCCAAAAATTATATATATAATTACGATCATGATGAACAAGATGCATAGGATAAAACTTCTGATTTAATTCCAATTTCAATCGGTTGTACTTCCATGATCCCATATCATCACATAGCCTAAACCATGCCAATGCCTCTCCCTTCAAAGATAAAGGGAATACCTCCTTCTTGATAACATCCTCGGGCATACCTACAAGCTTAAGTAATCCACAAACTTCATCCACATAGATTAGGTGCAAATCGGGATGTAATGTTCCATCTCCTGTAAAAGGATTAGCTACCAGTTTATCTATCATACCCGAAGGAATTTCAAAGTAAACATTTTCAGTAGGTTTAGTAGGTTGAGGAGCAACTCTTTGCTCTACTGGTCGGGGTGAAGATACCCCGAACAAGCCCCTCAGAGGATTACTTTCCATAGTAACAAGTGACAGTAAATTTCAGCACACTATATAAATTTTTCCTTACCAAATTCCACCTACCAAAGGCACTTCACTCCCCGACAACGGCGCCATAAAAGAGTCTTGATGACCCACAATTATAGGGTATCTATCATAGTACTTTCAATCAGTAAGAGTGTCGAACCCAACGAGGAGCAAAAGGAAATGACAAGCGGTTTTCAGTAAGGTATTCTCTGCAAGCACTGAAATTATCGATAACAGATAGTTTTGTGATAAGGTAATTTGTAACGGGTAACAAGTAATAAAAGTAAATAAGGTGCAGAAATATGGCCCAATCCTTTTTGTAGCAAAGGACAAGCCTGGACAAACTCTTATATAGAGAAAAGCGCTCCCGAGGACACACGGGAATCATCATCAAGCTAGTTTTCATCATGCTCAAATGATTCGCGTTCGTTACTTTGATAATTTGGTATGTGGGTGGACCGGTGCTTGGGTTCTGCCCTTTCTTGGACAAGCATCCCACTTATGATTAACCCCTATTGCAAGCATCCGCAACTACAAAAGAAGTATTAAGGTAAATCTAACCATAGCATGAAACATATGGATCCAAATCAGCCCCTTACGAAGCAACTCATAAACTAGGGTTTAAGCTTCTGTCACTCTAGCAACCCATCATCTACTTATTACTTCCCAATGCCTTCCTCTAGGCCCAAACAATGGTGAAGTGTCATGTAGTCGACATTCACATAACACCACCAGAGGAGAGACAACATACATCTCATCAAAATATCGAACGAATACCAAATTCACATGACTACTTATAGCAAGACTTCTCCCATGTCCTCAGGAACAAACATAACTACTCACAAATCATATTCATGTTCATATTCAGAGGGGTATTAATATGCATAAAGGATCTGAACATATGATCTTCCACCAAATAAACCAACTAGCATCAACTACAAGGAGTAATCAACACTACTAGCAACCCACAAGTACCAATCTGAGGCTTTGGGACAAAGATTGGATACAAGAGATGAACTAGGGTTTGAGAGGAGATGGTGCTGGTGAAGATGTTGATGGAGATTGACCCCCTCCCGATGAGAGGATCGTTGGTGATGACGATGGCGATGATTTCCCCCTCCCGGAGGGAAGTTTCCCCGGCAGAACAGCTCCGCCAGAGCCCTAGATTGGTTTCGCCAAGGTTCCACCTCGTGGCGGCGGTGTTTCGTCCCGAAAGCTTGCTTATGATTTTTTTCAGGGTAAAATACTTCATATAGCAGAAGATGGGCACTGGAGGCCTGCCAGGGGGCCCACGAGGCAGGGGGCGTGCCCAGGGGGGTAGGGCGCGCCCCCACCCTCGTGGATGGTGGGTGGCCCCCCTCTCGTACTTTCTTTGCTCAGTATTTTTTATTAATTCCAAAAATAACTTCCATGGAGTTTCAGGACTTTTGGAGTTGTGCAGAATAGGTCTCTAATATTTGCTCCTTTTCCAGCCCAGAATTCCAGTTGTCGGCATTCTCCCTCTTCATGTAAACCTTGTAAAATAAGAGAGAAAAGGCATAAGTATTGTGACATAACGTGTAATAACAGCCCATAATGTAATAAATATCGATATAAAAGCATGATGCAGAATGGACGTATCAATCATCAAGAAGATCCTAAGAGCCTTGGATGGAAAATATAATACCGTGTGCACATTGATCCAAATGATGCCCAATTACAAATATCTCAAACCAACAGAAGTCATTGGTAGAATTGTTGCTCATGAGATGTCACTCAAGGATAAAGAAGTGAAGGAAATATGCCCTAGAGGCAATAATAAAGTTGTTATTTATATTTCCTTATATCATGATAAATGTTTATTATTCATGCTAGAATTGTATTAACCGGAAACTTAGTACATGTGTGAATACATAGACAAACAGAGTGTCACTAGTATGCCTCTACTTGACTAGCTCGTTAATCAAATATGGTTAAGTTTCCTATCCATAGACATGAGTTGTCATTTGATGAACGGGATCACATCATTAGAGAATGATGTGATTGGCTTGACCCATTCCGTTAGCTTAGCACTTGATCGTTTAGTATGTTGCCATTGCTTTCTTCATGACTTATACATGTTCCTATGACTATGAAATTATGCAACTCCTGCATACCGGAGGAACACTTTGTGTGCTATCAAACGTCACAACATAACCGGGTGATTATAAATATGATCTATAGGTGTCTCCGATGGTGTTTGTTGAGTTGGCATAGATCGAGATTAGGATTTGTCACTCCGATTGTAGGAGAGGTATCTTTGGGCCCTCTCGGTAATGCACATCACTATAAGCCTTGCAAGCAATGTGACTAATGAGTTAGTTATGGGATGATGCATTACGGAACGAGTAAAGAGACTTGCCGTTAACAGATTGAACTAGGTATTGAGATACCGACGATTGAATCTCAGGCAAGTAACATACTGATGACAAAGGGAACAACGTATGTTGTTATGCGGTTTGACCGATAAAGATCTTCGTAGAATATGTGGGAGCCAATATGAGCATCCAGGTTCTGCTATTGGTTATTGACCAGAGACGTGTCTCGGTCATGTCTACATAGTTCTCGAACCCGTAGGGTCCGCATGCTTAACGTTTGATGACGATCACTATTATGAGTTTATGTGTTTTGATGTACCGAAGGTAGTTCGGAGTCCCGGATATGATCACGGACATGACGAGGAGTTTCGAAATGGTCGAGACATAAAGATCGATATATTGGATGACTATGTTTGGACATCGGAATGGTTCCGGGTGAGTTCGGGCATTTACCGGAGTACCGGGAGGTTACCGGAACCCCCCGGGAAGTATATGGGCCTTATTGGGCCATAGTGGGAGAGAGGAGAAGGGAGCCTAGGAGGGGGCGCGCCGCCCCAAGCCCAATCCGAATTGGGTCGGGGGCCGCCCCCCTTTCATTTCTCCTTCCTCCCCCTTCCTTCTTCTCCTAGTCCAACGAGGGGAGGGGGGGGGGGAATCATACTCCCGGTGGGAGTAGGACTCCTCCAGGGCGCGCCATAGAGGGTCGGCCATCCCCCCTCCTCCACTCCTTTATATACGGGGAGGGGGCACCCCATAGACACACAAATTGACAAGTTTTAGCCATGTGCGGTGCCCCCCTCCACAGATTTCCACCTTGGTCATATCGTTGTAGCGCTTAGGCGAAGCCCTGCGTCGGTAACTTCATCAACACCGTCACCATGCTGTCGTGCTGACGGAACTCTCCCTCAACCTCTGCTGGATCAAGAGTTTGAGGGACGTCACCAAGCTGAACATGTGCAGATCATGGAGGTGCCGTACTTTCGGTACTAGTATCGGTTGGATCACAAAGACGTTCAACTACATCAACCGCGTCACTTGACGCTTCCGCTTACGGTCTACGAGGGTACGTGGACAACACTCTCCCGCTCGTTGCTATGCATCACATAGATCTTGTGTGTGCGTAGGATTTTTTTTTGAAATTAATGCGTTCCCCAACAAGAAGAGCTTCACAAGAAGTCTAGTGGTGCTTACAAAGCCTCATGTGATGCTCCTACAACGTCAAGTGAGAAACAAGTCTTTAGTGAAGAATTGAGCCTAATGGTGAAGAACTTCAACAAATTCTACAAAAATATAAGCAAAGAGAGAAGTTCCAATTCAAGGTCCTACAATGAGAAAAGATCTTCTAGTCGTGATCGAAATTGCTACAATTGTAGACGACCCAGACACTTCTCCAATGAGTGTTCGTCTCCCTACAAGAAAAGAGAAGATTCACCCAACAGGAGAAGTAAGGGAGAAGAATCACCACCAAGAGAAAGAAGGAGTAGAGATGATCGTTATGAATGAAGATCCTCACGGAGAAGCAAGGATTCGGAAAGGAAGGACAAGTCATCAAAGAGCTACACAAGATGAAGACAGCAAGCTCACGTTGGTGAATGGTATCCGATTCCGATTCCGATTCCGACAACCACTCCGAGAGAAGCTATCATTCTGACTCCGAATATACTCAAGACGAAGGTGTTGCCGGTCTCGCACTTGTGCCAACCAACTCCTTTGACATATTTGACTCACCAAATGAAGGAATTGGAAGATGCTTCATGGCTAAAGGCCCTAAGGTATCACACCCCAAGTATTTTGATTTCAATAGTGATGAAGATGACTTGCTAGGTGATGATGATTTACTTGTTGATAATGCTAGTGATGAAAACTATGATGAAACTGCTATTAATCATGCTAATCAAGATGAAATGAATGACAATGATAAGAAGGAAATTGAATGTCTAACTAAAGAACTAAACACTCTTAAGTTAGCTCATGAAACTACCTTAGAAGATCATCGAGAGCTTTTAAAGACTCATGAGAAGCTACGCTTTGAAAAGCTCAATCTAGAGCAAGAGCATGTGTTCTTAAAAGCAATCAATGATGATATTCGTAAGAAAAGTTCTTCTTACATTGCCAAGCGTTTACTATTGTCTACTTACATGCGACAAGTAAAATCTGGCAACTAGAGTAAGAAATATTCCTCTTCTAGTAGTAACAATAGACATGTTAAATCCAATATTGTTGCTTCTAGTAGTTCTCTTTATTCCACTAATGATTCTCTTAGCCAAGTTACACTTGAGCAAGAAAATAGCTTATTGAAGGGAATTATAGAGAAATGTGTTTACAAGAGCCTTGCTGGAAGTAAGCAATTTGATGAAACTGTACACAAGCAAGGATGGCACCGGAAGTATCAAGGTGTTGGTTTTGAACGCAAGTTCGATGCCAATGGAGTTGAGTGGGAAGAAGATCAATACCCCAAGACGAAGTTTGTTCCTCAACAAGAGAAGTATGATCCTACTTCTTTCAAGGGAACACAAGCTCAAGATGATCTTCCACCACAAGACCACAAGCTAAAAGGCAAGGACAAGCTTCAAGAGGAGATTGATGCGTTTGAAGAAGCTCCAAAGACCTTGGTCAAGTGGGTTCCCAAGACTACTTCAAGTTCTACTTCATCAAGTACGACTACAACTCCAAGGATTCCCATCAAATTGATGTGGATCCCAAAGAAGAAGAACTAGAGAGTTCTTGAGGGTGACGCCGCCAACATACTTCACTTATATCCATTTTGGCGAGGACAAGTGCGACCAACTTCCATATCTTGCACTAGTTCAAGGAGTCACAAACCCTATTTTTGGTAAGACAAGGGACAAGCTATTGAAAGTGCAACTCACACCAATGGATTGCTCCAAATGATTTACATCAACATTGAGCATCTATATCGTCAACACCTACATGAAGTCATCATCAACAAAACCCAAGGTTAGTTCATCCCTCTTAGAGGGGATATCACATCTAGGGGGAGCTTTGCTCTAAAAATTGAGGTAAAGCAGCTCTAATGGTGTAAACACAACAATGCTTTATGTAAAAGTGGTAACCCCGCTTGTGCCTAAACAATGAGTATGACCTATGATCAAATGTTCTCATTTGACTCCTAAGTCAATATACTCATATATAGATGACCTAGTCATCACCAATTGCTTGATATATGCTAGAGTGTTTGTGCATGCTTTGCTACATATTTCATTTGCTATCTTATTGCGTGAGCATGGATTGCATAATTTTCTCCATTCGAGGATATCCATTTGTGGTTTTGCTTGTTTGGCTTTTCTTTTGGCCAAATGGATGGACAAGAATGCCTAAGTACTTCCTCTAGCTATCTATGCTTTTCTCGTCTCAAACTCTATTCATGCCAAATCACAAAGTTTGATCAAGTCAAATTTAGACCCCCCGATTAAGGAGTACTCAGAGCCACCCATCTGTCAAGGGCTTAAACTTACAAAACTTCTTAATGGCTTTCGGTCAAAATGATTCATTCCCTTCATTCTCACCGAACTCATTGAGTTGATCTAGGTTTTCACCTCGGTGCAACCGATTAGAACTGTTCGGTCTCACCGAGTTGCAGTAGCTGCTTGCGATTCTGCATCTCGGTGCCACCGAGTCATTCCACTCGGTCACACCGATAGTGACTGGGTATATATATCTGCTGGTTGAATTTTGGAAATTTCTTCAAACACTCCAACCGCGCCTGCCCAGCTCTGCCCCCACTTGGTCCCCGGATCGTCTCCTTCATCGCCAGTGTCCTCCTGCCGTAGGTCTCCGCCACCATCAACGTGAATCTTTGTTGCCGTTGTCGCCCTAGCGAGTTTGTCGCCAAGTTAGGTAGGAACTCGATTCCCTTGTGCAGTCTTTAACTACGATTCCTGCACAAAGGTTAATGCCATGTATCTAGCCACGATTTAGATCACTCTATCCAACAAAACTTCCTCTAGATTAGTTTTGATGCAAAAACTTAGGGTTAGGTTTCTGCCGAACTCATCTCGGACCGACCGAACCGATTTTGCCTAGGACATTGCACATGTACAACTCGGTCTGACCGGAGTGTACAAATCGGTGTGACAGAGTTCACTTTCTTTGTGTAACCCTAGCATCTCGGAGTCACCGAACTGCATTTCGGTTTGACCGAAACTGCATGATTAGACTCTATAGTTGCTTCGGTGTCACCGAGTTTGTCATATCGATAGCTCCGAAATGCTTTCTATAGAAAACTAAAATTAAGTTTTTGTCTCAACTGTTTGCAAAAATAGCTGTGCTTTGTGATGCTCATCCACTCTACCTATACCTATCTATTCATAGGGTCAGTGTCAGCAATGTCAGAGGGCAGTGAATGTCAAAATCAGTCAGAGAAGCAAGCAAATCTCAGTGCTGGCTCAAGTCTAGAGAGCAGTTTCTATGAGAGTAGCAGAAGCACTCCTAGCAACCTGCCTAAGGATGATACCAGAACCCAAAGGAAGAGGAAAACCTCATATTTTGAAGATGAGGACTTTGTTGCTCAAGAGGTCACTTCAAAGAAGAAAGTGCTCAAGAAGGAGTATGTTGCTGCTACTGCAACCAAGCCTGGTATGCAAAAGAAAGATCCTGCAAGGAGGAAGCCCATGTCTAAAGTCAGAGCCTCCACTCAAGAAACCATGAATTTCACTTTGGAACAATCTGATGATGATGAGGCTGCTAGAAAGAAGAAGAAGAGGGCAAGAACCACAACTGCAAAGGCGCAAGGAAGACCTACCATGGTTGAGAATGCAGAAAGAAGAGGAGGAGGAATAAGCTGCTGCACCTCCACCAAAATCTCAGAAGCTTATGGGAGATGCAATCAAGTCTGGGGCTGCACCATCTAAGCCCAAGGCAGCTCCCAAGCCATCACTACTGCAGGATGCTGCTAACGTGACACTACGATCAGAGACCCTTCGACGAAACTATGTGCGATGCAATAATTGCACACGGTGGTGTAAAAGAACCATAAAAAAGGTGCAAAATGTTTGTGATGCCGGAGCCATCAAACACGGTTCAGATTGTAGTTGCGTGTGCGATGCAGGGCATACGGTTCAGTTCAATGAACAGTTTGCGATGAGGAGGAACAAAAGAAACGGGCAGCCAGATGAAGGCGTGTGCGATATACAACATACAGTTCACTCAGATGAACTATTTTTGATGAGGAGGAACAATAGAAACGGGCAGCTAGATAAAGGTGTGTGCGATTGAGGGCATACGCTTCAGAAGGATTAACTGTTTGCGATTAGGCAACGGAACAGAAACGGGGCAGCCAGATCAAAGTGTCTGCGATTATTAGCAAAAAAAGTGTGTGCGATTGATGGCATACACTTCACACGGATGAACTATTTGCAATTAGCCACGACAAATTGAAACAATTAGATAGATCAAGGTGTGTGCGCTAGACGGGCACACACATTCTAATTAAAAGAAGTGTGTGCGATGGTAATACCGAGCGCGCACGGTTGTTGGAACAAGACGTGTGCGGACGTTGCCTATTGTGGTGCACCCTATGGTGCAAACGCCACGTACACGGCCGAGAAGGCGTACGTGCCCACGTTACGCCTTCTGGTAATAGTGTCGCACTTATAACCATCAGTAAATTTTGAGCCTGCGTCCCGTCACATTCCAAATTGCAAACCTATTCACACCAATCAAAACGTAAATGGTTTCCCACTTAGGAGCGTATTAGTACTCGGTTATAAATACTACAACTCCAAGATGACTGCACATTCCTCCTCAACTCCTCATCCACAAAAACAAACAAGTCATTCATCATCGTTCCCTTGCGTCTACCATGGCTAGCGCGAGTTCTGGGTCAGGAGATTGCCACCAGGGATATGCGAGCATGGAAGCGGGAGCACGTGAGATGTCTCGCCTCACTGCGAATGCAGCCGGCATGGCCCGCCACGCGGCCGTAGCAGCACAAAGGTCCCACCGTGCCGCTGAAGCAGCACGGAGGTCCCGCCACATCGTCGATGCAGCAGACTGGTCCGGCCATGCCGCGGAAGCAGAAGAAATGTCCCGTCGCGCCGCGAATGCAGCAAAGATGTCCTCCCGTGCCGCGGCGGCCTGGGAAAATGTCTCGCGGGCAGGCGAGGACTCTTACAAGCGCATGCATGCGATTGTCCATAGCCAGATGGATCAGATCTCGGGCTGGGCGAGGTTGCAGGACTACATGAAATCCTCTTTTGAACAGGTTATTGGCGTCATCCGGCAACTAAATGAGAGCAATGCGAAGCTCTAGGCCGAGTGCAACCTGCTGAGGTTGAAGATCGTCGGAAGTGCGGAGCAACAGGAGGAGACCACTGCCTTGTTGAAGAGGACCGACGTCATCGTCGAGAAACTTATGGACGATAATGCCATGTTGCGCATCAAGCGCAGAAGGCTGGTGGAGGAATCTGTGGATGCTCTCAAGCAGCATCTTGAGGACAAGAAAGAGCTCATCGCCGCTCGCCGTGGAGACTAGTTCCCGCAGCATGCAGCAACGCATCAAGAAAGTAGAGATCAGCGAGCCATATCGTTGTCTTCCTTCTTCTTTTGCCCTTGTGTATTTTGGGCGTTGCCGCATGTGGCTTTTTTTTAATTATGTTCCTAAATATGTAAGACAATTATTATCCACTGTCATCGTCCTTATATTCATCATGCTTGCTATAAGTCGCAGTCAATGCTATATATGTCCGTCAGATCTTACATCAAGATCCATGCAAAACTTTCTTTTCAGATTTTTAGTTTTATCTCTTAAATCTCAGTCCAATGAGACATATAGCCACGCCATAGAACAGGGGCTCGGGCACCTTTAATGGAGATGTTGGGAGGGAGGTGCGCGGCGGGTAGCGGTCAAAGGGCTCTCCTCCTGATGAGCACGCGCAGGGGCCTGATCGCACGCCTCCCGTACTAAAATAGCTACCCCGCACATCACCTCCTAACCAATTAAAAAGGGGGACGCATGGCGGCATGTAATTGGTAAGTAGAACGATCACGGTTTCAATAATACTCGTGTTTCCGATTTGTAACGTGACAACACTTGTTCCAAAATGACTTTGTTGATTGTTAATGTGTGCGCCTTCGCAAAAAGGACAAAAAAATTACCACAACATGTTGGTGCCATGTCATGACACCATGCCAAGTTTCATGATATTCAGGCGTGTTTTGGATTTACAAGAATTAAAAAACCAAGTTTCTCAATCTTTCTGGCCGAGCCACGATGCCCAGATGTTTGAATTTCATTCCCATATCTTGCATGGGTCCTAGAAATTCACCCAAGGACACACATGTGATTTTTCAACCAACTTTGGTGCACTGGGGCATGTGCTTGTAGTTCAAATTTGAATTACGCACATTAAATGCCCAGAAACTCAATTAATGTATAGAAAAGGCCAAACGAACCCCGAAAAACTCCAAAATTAAACACAACACTCCTGTTGTTCTATGTTGACACTAGAATTTTTTTGAAAGCAATAAGAGGCAACAGATATCATTCCGTCCCCAAAGGTGGCACGTTCCCTACCGAAACCATCACGCTTGTTGTGAGAACCTCTTGTTTGTGAGAAGCTTATACCCAAACCTGCCCCAAATGGGAATTTTTTACCACGGCATGTTGATGCCGCTCCATGATAGCATGCCAAGTTTCATGAATTTTAGACGAGTTTTAGATTTACTAGAATTTAACAACCAGGTATCTCAAGCTTTTGCCGGCAATCAACATTGCCCTGGTGTTTGAATTTCATTCCATCTCTTGCATGGGACCTAGAAATTCACCCAAGGACACACATGTGATTTTTCAACCAACTTTGTTGCACTGGGGCATGTGCTTGTAGTTCAAATTTGAATTATGCACATTAAATGCATAGAAACTCAATTAATGTATAAAAAGGCAAACCAACCCCGAAAATTTCCAAAATTAAACACAACACTCCTGTTGTTCTATGTTGACACTAGAAATTTTTTGAAAGCAATAAGAGGCAACAGATATTGTTCTGTCCCCAAAGGTGGCACGCTCCCTACCAAAACCATCACGCTTGTTGTGAGAAGCTCTGGTTTGTGAGAAGCTTATACCCAAACCTGCCCCAAATGGGACAAATTTTTTACCATGGCATGTTGATGCCGCTCCATGATAGCATGCCAAGTTTCATGAATGTCAGACGAATTTTGGATTTACTAGAATTTTAAAACCAGGCATCTCAACATTTTGCCGGCAATCAACAGTGCCCTGGTGTTTGAATTTCATTCACATTTCTTGCATGGGACCTAGAAATTCACCCAAGGACACAAATGTGATTTTTCAACCAACTTTGGTGCACTGGAGCATGTGCTTGTAGTTCAAATTTGAATTATGCACATTAAATGCCCATAAACCCAATTAATGTATAAAAAGGCCAAATGAACCCCAAAAATTCCAAAATTAAACACAACACTCCTATTGTTCTATGTTGACACTAGAATTTTTTTGAAATCAATAAGAGGCAGCGGATATCGTTCCATCCCCAAAGGTGGCACGTTCCCTACCGAAACCATCACGCTTGTTGTGAGAAGCTCTTGTTTGTGAGAAGCTTATACCCAAACCTGCCCCAAATGGGACAAAATTTTTACCACGACATGTTGATGCCGCTCCATGATAGCATGCGAAGTTTCATGAATTTCAGACAAGTTTTGGATTTACTAGAATTTAAAAACCATGCATCTCAACGTTTTGCCGGCAATCAACAGTGCCCTGGTGCTTGAATTTCATTCCCATTTCTTGCATGGGACCTAGAAATTCACCCAAGGACACACATGTGATTTTTCAACCGACTTTGGTGCACTGGAGCATGTGCTTGTAGTTCAAATTTGAATTATGCACATTAAATGCCCAGAAACTCAATTAATGTATAAAAAAGGCCAAACAAACCCTGAAAAATTCCAAAATTAAACACAACACTCCTGTTGTTCTATGTTGACACCAGAAATGTTTTGAAAGCAATAAGAGGCAACGGATATTATTTCGTCCCCGAAGGTGGCATGTTCCCTACCGGAACCATCATGCTTGTTGTGAGAAGCTATGGTTTGTGAGAATCTTATACCCAAACCTGCCCCAAATGGGACAAAAAATTTACCACGACATGCTGATGCCGCTCCATGATAGCATGCCAAGTTTCATGAATTTCAAACGAGTTTTGGATTTACTAGAATATAAAAATCAGCTATCTCAACGTTTTGCCGGCATTCAATAGTGCCCTGGTGTTTGAAATTCATTCCCTTTTCTTGCATGGGACCTAAGCATGCACCCAAGGACACCGATTTGATTTTTGAACCAATTTGTATGCACTGGAGCATGTGCATGTATTTCAAATTTGAATTATGCACATAAAAATACCTAGAAAACCCAATTAATGTATAAACATGTCCAAACGAACCCCAAAAATTCCAAAACTTAACACAACACTCCTCTTGTTCTAGGTTGGCACTAGAAAAAATTTGAAAGCAATAAGAGGCAACAGATATTGTTTCGTCCCCAAAGGTGGCACATTCCGTACCGAAACCATCACGCTTGTTGTGAGAAGCTCTGGTTTGTGAGAAGCTTATACCCAAACCTGTCCCCAAATGGGACAAATATTTTACCATGACATGTTGATGCTGCTCCATGATACCATGCCAAGTTTCATGAATTTTAGACGAGTTTTGGATTTACTAGAATTTAAAAACCAGGTATCTCAATGTTTTGCCGGCAATCAACAGTGCCCCGGTGTTTGAAATTCATTCCCATTTCTTGCATGGGACCTAAGCATGCACCCAAGGACACATATTTGATTTTTCAACCAATTTATATGCACCATAGCATGTGCATGTAGTTTAATTCTGAATTGTGCACCTGAAATGGCTAGAAAACCAGTTTAATGTATAAAATGCGCAAACGAACCCTGAATAATTCCAATTCTTTTACGACGCACATATAGTTGCATGTTCACTGCAGATAAAAGGTCTAGCAATTCAAACACCGTCCATTGCCGTTGTGACCCCATTATGTAATTAAAATCAAGATGAAAAATCAATTAGATCCCACACAACTTATTATCACCAACCGTGTGAGATGTAGTACAAAATATCCTGGAGCACCGTTGGTGTATAGTACGCCTATGGCTTACGCGAGAAGGTGCGTCAGATACAGTCCACAACCGGCGTGTCAAGCACACTAGCTGGCTCCCCAAATACTCCCGCCTCTGCATCCCTCGCAATCTCGAAAATATTACTGCCTCTTTATCTCGAAAATATCTACCGCCTGGAGGTTTTAATGTTTGATAGCACACGATTAGTATGTGCGGACCGTGTGCGATGTCTGTTGCTCCCGCTCTGCTTCAGCCCCTTGGTTCAAATTTTTAGTAGCTCCGGCATTTTACTCCCGCCTCTGCATCCCTCGCAATCTCAAAAAAATATGCTCGCCCTTGATCCAAATTTTCAGTAGCCCCGCCTTGTTACTCCCGCCTAGTAAAATTTTCAGTTGCCGCAGTATTTCCTCAAACACCACCTTGCCCCCACCCCCCTCCACACACACCACACACTCCCCAAAACCTCCGCTCACACAGACACACACAACCCTCAGAACCATTGGTAGGTCGCAGCCATCGCCGGCGCCTCCATCCTCAACCTTTGCCTATGTGCCGGGGAGCTCGAGGAGCCAATGGCCAAAAAGAGGTTTATCGCGGCCTTTTCACCAGACGCCGGCAAGGTGGCCGTCGAGGTGTCCCCGTCGTCCTCCGCGGGCTCGATCCGCCGTTGCCGGTCCCCCAATCCGCCCATCGCCGCGCCCCTACGCCGGTTCGAGGACTTCCCCATCCTTCCTCGGACCCGGCAACCGACAAGGTCCTACCTTGGGGTCCGACAGCAGCGGTGGGGGACGTGGGTTGCTGAGATTACAGATCGGGAGACCCACACCCGCCGGTGGCTCGGTAGCTTCCACACGGCCAAGCTCACGGCCATGGAGTTCGACCGCTGGCAGGTCCGCTACCACGACGCGGCGGCTAGGCTCAATTTCCCCTTCGGCACATGTCCGGTTGACCTTGTTCCGCTGGAGCCAGGGGTGGTGAGCTCGGCTATGGTGCAGGAGGAACACGAGGCGTGGGAGCACCTCGAGGCCAAGGCTGCCGACGAGGCCTACATGCAAGAGCTCCACCGGCAGCATCCGGAGCTCGTGGAGGTAGAGCGGACGATCTTTTCTGGCGCGGAGGGTGGCAAGGTTATCGCGCTCTCATCTGATGACGAGGTCGAAGGCGGCGAGGACTGCGACGCGAAGGGCAGCGAGGTTATGACGCTCTCCTCCGATGACAAGGTCGAAGGCGGCAGCAATGGTGGCACGAAGGGCGTCGAGATGGGCCCTGAGGACGAGGAGATCGACGTCGACGAGTGGAGGGGTGCCTTCCCCTACGACCCTGACAACAGCACCGGCCCATACCCGGCTCACGGCACACCATGCATGACGAGGAAGCATTGGCTCGACCTCTACTTCGATCGAAAGTAGTTTAACTTAGTTTAAATTTATGTTTTCTGTTCAGTTATGCAAAACTATCTATGTTTATGTTTGAAAGCATGCTACTTTTTGTTGAACCTGCTTTGAACTTGATCGAATTGAAGCTTACAACATTAAGTTTAGGGGATCGACTAGAAAAGGCCAAAAATCACTGGAGTATATATATAGATATATCCACTAAGGGTTTTAGTCCTTTAACTTTTAAATGATCGGCTAGAGATGGCCTTATGACTTGTTTATTTCAGTTCTTCACAATGTGATACTCTATATGTGGAACTA
Source organism: Triticum dicoccoides (assembly GCF_002162155.2). Lineage (NCBI taxonomy): Eukaryota > Viridiplantae > Streptophyta > Magnoliopsida > Poales > Poaceae > Triticum > Triticum dicoccoides. Next base: position 142,697,554 of record NC_041387.1, on the reverse strand, counting down.
TTTGCCATGCAGTTCAATTTCATCAATAACAGTTTCAACAATACCACTATGAATTACGATATTTGGTTGCTGTTAAGGATATTGCAGTTAACATGCCTTTTCATTTTTTAACAATAACTAGTGTACTTTAGACCTGCACAATACCAGTTTGAATGACTATTTGCTTGTTTTAAATGTTATGCCTGATGCAGTTAACACACCTTTCCACTTCTTGTTTTGCTTAACTAGCGTGCTTAAGCCTGCACACTGAAGCTATCATTTCTAGATTATGTTGTCTACCATGGATATATTTGGTTGATGTTTAGCTTGTTGTGCTTAACATGCCTTTATATGTACTCATGCAGGACAATATTGAGAACAATGTTGTTTTCCATCGAGGTTATTTTCATCGCATTGCTTATATGTACTCACTGTTCAGGATATCGGTAGCTGGTACCATATAGCTTGGGGTTGATAAGGGATTAATCTTCGAATCGGACATTTCACTAAATATATCTATAACCCATTTATCAGTAGGTTAACTAGGGCCATATTTAATATATCTGAGGCTACATAGCAACATACATTGTACTGAATGACTAAATATGCAATCCCAGGCTACATAGCAACAAGGAAGAGTGTTACCTTAATGTTCTGATGATGTCTAGATATACATGTAATAAAATCCTATATAATGGGATGGAGGGAGTGTTGTACTACATCATTTTTCAATTGTTGTTTAGCTTCTAAAATTAACTTGGTGCTTTTAGGTACATATACCATTGCCAAAGTTCCACACTTCGACCCTTTCTAGGGCAATGAGATATTCATGAACCAGCATCAAGTGAGGAAACTGATAAAGATTGTTATTAGAATGGGTCCAAAGACGCCAATCGAACTATTTGTTTACACTTTATGCAAGATAACAATGAACTGCAGGATGGTAAGTAAGAACCCTGTAGGCTTCTTTTTACTGCCCGTAATGAGTTGTGTTAGTTGACAATGACTGTGTCGGCGTTCTGGGAACAGGGGTCCCCAGACTTGCCTGCCTGTGACCCACGGCGTGACTATGCTGGCAGGCCTGCATGGCCCATCTTTGTCAACAAGGCTTTCAAGACCCTCGCGAGGGGCCAAGCCTCGCGAGGCGGATGACACAAGACCTCCTCAGGAGTGGCCTCATCAGGCTGCCTCACGAGGAGCAGAGATATCAAGGCGGGGCAAACCTCGTGAGGCTCTCGTGACGTGAGCCATGATGATCGACAGCAGGCGGGTGCCAGACGGGCACCAGCGCATGCAGCGTCCTTGTTTCCTCTTTGGTGCCAAGGGGGCAAGCGCAGGCAAGGAGTACCGAGGCATCGAGCAAAGGTTTCCATCTCAGTGCAACGAGACTAAGACCAGCAGGCCAGCAGGACGGAGGTCACCATGGAGCCCAAGACGGCGTCATCACTAGAGCCCTTTCGTAGACGAAGACCGCTTTTATCAGGATAGCTTGTACTAGCTGTCCCCTTTCAAATTGGCCGCCATTGTTGGCTCCCTTCCCACTCAATATTTGGGGAGAGGACCAGGGCCTATATAAGTAGAACTAGCCACCACCATAGAACAAACCCATCTTGGACTGGATCCACTCCATCCTTGCACCCACAAGTTCGCAAGCACAAGAACACCTCAACCTCAGGAGGTTGTTCTTCCCCTTGTATTGTTCTTCACAACCCTAGAGGCAATCCACCACCACACACTGGAGTAGGGTATTACACCATAGCGGTGGCCCGAACCAGTATAAATCTCCTGTCTTTGTGTTGCTAGTTCGTCGAGTTCAACCGCGAGATCTTAGCGAGCTAGGGTGTGGATCGGTAGGAGGGAAAGAACTTCGCACACACCCCAGAGTTTAAACCTTAAGGGTTTTGCCGGAACCCCAGATCCGACATTTGGTGTGCCAGGTAGGGGTGCGCCATAGCTTCCCTTCCGTCGATCGGTGCTCCATCGCTCCGTCGTTTCCATGGTGGATGCTCGCCGCGCTAGAGCTGAGCGCCGGGCTGCCCTCACCGCCCGCGTTGATCAGACGACTCCCATCGGCGGGCCACCCCGTCATTCCCCGTCACCAGTCGCCAACACCGCAACTGGCCTGGTGGGGAATGAGCAGCAAGCGTCCTCACTGCACCCGTCGGTGCGGCAGGACGCCCGCACCGCCACTCTGTCGCTGACCGCGACCAGTTCCTCGTCCCACGCACGTCGCGCTCCCATGGACGCACATGCCGCACTCCTCATGGCGAACAAGCTCCTGCGCTACCGCCCGGTCGACGACCTCTATGAGGACTGGCTCGACCACGTCGCCAAGCTCGTCCGTGCCACAGGGGGCTCCCCAGCGCTGTCCCCCTCTCTGCCTCGCCCTCCGCCAGCCACGGGCGACGTGGCTCATGGAGCACCTCCACCACCTCTGCCCCAATACGGTCCTTGGCACCAAGGTGCGCGGCCCCACGTCGCGACCCATCGCGCCGGGTGCCCGCGCGCGAAGAGAGAAGCTGCCAAGAAATTCCTCAGCCACGAGAAGCTGCACCCGTGCTCCTCGCGCCGCCTCACCAAGGCCGTGCGTTACCTGTGGTGGCGGCGCGCGGGCCTCATCAAGACCAAGCTCCACCTCCGAGATGGGCCCCAGCAACCACGACCGACTGCCGCGCCTTCACCCCCGAGCTGCGTAGCGGCGCCTGGCCGGGCAAGTTCAAGCTGGATCTGCCTCCTCGGTACGACGGCAGCCTCGACCTCGCGGAGTTCTTACAGCTCTAAGAGCTGAGCATCGAGGCGGCCAACAGCGACGAGAAAGTCATGGCGAACTGGTTCCCAATGGCACTCAAAGACGGCGCCCGTTCGTGGCTCCTGAACCTGCCTCAGGGCTCAATCTCCTCCTGGGACGAGATGCGCGACCGCTTTGTTGCCAACTTCCAGGGCACTCGTGACCACCCGCCGGCCGCGGGTGACCTGCGCCACATCAAGCAAAAACGAGGAGAAACCCTCCAGAAGTACATCCAGCGCTTCAACAACACTCGCCTCAAGATCCCCAAGGTCATGGACGAGGCTATCATCTCCGCGTTCTCTGACGGCGTCCGCAACATCAAGATGAAGGAGGAGCTCGCTATCCACGAGGAGTTGTGCACATCTCAGGAGCTGTTCAACCTGGCGAGCAAGTGCACAAGAGCTCAGGAGGGGCGCCTCTCCCTCCTCGAGCTGCCAGTTGCGGGCGCAGAGGAGAAGAAGGCCAAGGCCAAGGACGTGAAGCGCAAGGAATCAACCATGCTCGCAGCAGAGCTGGACACCAAGCGAGGCAGGGACCAGCCCGAGTCATCCAAGGGCAGCCGACCGTTCTACGCCTTCCACAACCTGAACACCCACAACACCAGTGACTGTCAAGAACTCAGAGCCATACGCGAAGGATGCTTCGGTCGACGCCCCGAGCGCAGCGACCGGGGCTACGGCCGAGGAGGAGGATGTGGAGGCGGACGCTGGGCCAACCGTGGCCCGCGCCTGGAATGACGTGACAGGCCTCGTGAGGACCGCTGGCAAGATCATCCTCTCGAGGGCGCCTAGAGGGACCAGCCTCGTGAGGATCGTCCTCAGGGCAATGCCGGTCTTCCTCCGCTGCCGCCACCAAGAAGGAATGACGACCACCATCAAGACGAGGGGGATGGGGGCTTCCAGGAGCCGCGTGCAATCGCTTGCATCTTGGGCGGCGCTCAGGCCCCAGCCTCACAGTGTATCTTCAAACAGCTTGCTCGTGAAGTGAATGCAGTCCTTCCCAAGCTCGAGGCCATGCGCCCGCTCAGGTGGTCCCAGTGCGCCATCACCTTCAACTCGGCAGATCAGCTCAAGTGCGCAGCCACTACTGGCGCTCTCCCAATGCTTTGTTCACCAGTCATCAGCAATGTGCAAGTTACCAAGACCCTCATCGACGACGGCGCAGGGCTCAACGTCCTGTCCGTCGACACGTTCGACAACCTCCAAGTGCCATATGAGCAGCTTTAGCCTACCAAGCCTTTCTCAGGAGTGACCGATGGTTCCACTACACCGATGGGGCAGGTCCACCTCCCTGTCACCTTCGGGGAACGCAAGAACTACCGCACCGAGCTCATCAACTTTGATGTCGCGCACATTCGTCTGCCATACAATGCCATCCTCAGGTATCCAGCCCTGGCCAAGTTCATGGCGGTGACGCACCACGGCTACAATGTCCTCAAGATGCCAGGAAGCAATGGAATCATCACGGTCCCGTACGAAGAAAGAGATGCGGTGTGCTCCCTCGAGGGCGCCTTCCAAGCTGCCGCAATCGATGACCCCGACAGTAAGAGCGAGGGCCCTCCTGAGGCCCTCCCTAAGAAGAAGAAGCACCGTGCAGGATCTCAGGAGGATGGCCTGGCGGCTGGAACCTCATCAGGATCAGCTCCCTCTCCAGGGGTGCCTCCCTCCATCGCATAGGAAGGCGCGCCCAGCGCCCTCCTCGGGCAGGGCTCGGGGGCTCTCTTCTGGAGGGCCCCAGACCTTGCTAACATCACGAGGGAGGCGCTTGGGCACCACTTGGAGGCATGCTTCGCGGCACGTTTCCCTCAGGAGAACACAGGGCAAGGACCACCCACCACTCAAGAGTTCATCACCAAGACCACTCAGGAACTGCAAGACGCAAGTGCCATGCGCGGAGACCGCCACTCACGAGGCGTAGCTCCCCATCCAGGCGAGGATGCTGGGCTGCGTGTCTGCATCGATGTTCCAGGGCTCAACTGGGCCACATCTCAGGAGCTTTTCTGGCCTTCGCGTGTGGGCCATTGCGAGGGTCCACCACACAGCTATGTTCGCATGCCTTTCGGCCTGCCGAGCGCGTCGACAACCTATCAGCGCAACCTGCGGCGTGTCCTGGCAGCTCAGGAGGCCAGACACCACGTCGTCCTGACAGAGATGGAGATGGTCATCAGGGAACCATCTGAGGCCCCGGAACCTCCCGAGGCTCAGGGCTCCGGTGGCTCGTGAGGAGCTACCCCTTCACGGCACGCCTTCAGCCGCACCAACTCTCCTTCGTCGACAGAACCAAGTGACATTTTCCAAGTTCATTTAGCTGGGAGCGCCCCTCGGGCAGCATTATTCCCAGGCCACATGGGTCCGTCCCTGTGGAATGTATCCCTTTTGCTTATGCCTTTAGTTTACCCTTGTAGGACCTTGAGAAGAGGTGTCTAGAGGGGGGGTGATTAGACACTAAGTACCAAAGTTGCAGTTTTTAAGCTCTTTAAGTTTAAGTGGAGTTTAGGCACAAGTTTAACATTCACAACATATAGCAAGCAAGCATGCAAAGGGTATATGAGCAACAGAAAGTAAAGCATGCAACTTGCAAGAATGTAAAGAGAAGGGTTTTGGAGGATTCGAACGCAATTGGAGACATAGATGTTTTTGGCGTGGTTCCGATAGGTGGTGCTATCGTACATCCACGTTGATGGAGACTTTAACCCACGAAGGGTAAAGGTTGCGCGATTCCACAAAGGGCTCCACCCACGAAGGGTCCAGGAAGAAGCAACCTTGTCTATCCCACCATGGCCGTCGCCCACGAAGGACTTGCCTCACTAGCGGTAGATCTTCATGAAGTAGGCGATGTCCTTGCCCTTACAAACTCCTTGGTTCAACTCCATAATCTTGTCGGAGGCTCCCAAGTGACACCTAGCCAATCTAGGAGACACCACTCTCCAAGAAGTAATAAATGGTGCATTGATGATGAACTCCTTGCTCTTGTGCTTCAAATGATAGTCTCCCCAACACTCAACTCTCTCTCATAGGATTTGGATCTGGTGGAAAGAAGATTTGAGTGGAAAGCAACTTGGGAAGGCTAGATATCAAGATTCATATGGTAGGAATGGAATATCTTGGCCTCAACACATGAGTAGGTAGGTCTCTCTCAGAAATGGTAAGTTGGAAGTGTAGGTTTGTTTTGATGGCTCTCTCTACGAATGAAGAGGAGGTGGAGGGGTATATATAGCCTCCACACAAAATCTAACCGTTACACACAACTTGCCAAACTCAGTGGGACCAAATTGTAAAACTCGGTAGGACCGATATGGTTAGGGTTAGGGCATAACGTAATCTCGGTGAGACCGATTACACAAACTCGGTGAGACCGATTTTGGTAATTAGCTAACCAGAGAGTTGGTCAGGCAAACTCGGTTGGACCGATTACTCAAACTCGGTGGGACTGAATTTGGTAATGAGTCAACTAGGAAGTTTGCATTGTAATCTCGGTAGTACCGATTGCTCAAACTCGGTGAGACCGATTTTGATAATGGACATACACAGAGAGATTACAATCCCATCTTGGTGAAACCGAGATCCCTATCGGTGAGACCGATTTGCCTAGGGTTTGTGGCAGTGGCTATGTCATCTGAACTCGGTGGCACCGGATAGAAAGAATCGGTATGGCCGAGTTTGACTTTAGGTTTAGGACATATGTGTGGAAGTGGGAAAGTAGTTGAGGGTTTTGGAGCATATCACTAAGCACTGTGGAGCAAGAAACTCATTAAGAAACACCTCATCCCTCCTTGATAGTATTGGCTTTTCCTATAGACTCAATGTGATCTTGGATCACTAAAATATAAAATGAAGAGTCTTGAGCTTGAAGCTTTAGCCAACCTTTTGTCATTAGCATCTTGAAGGAGTTCCCACATCCTTTAGTCCATGCCACTCCAATGTTGAACTTGTCGGAAATATACTAGATAAAAGTGTTAGTCCAACAAGAGATATGTTGACATTAATTACCAAAACCACCTAGGGAGCACTTGTGCTTTCAATCTCCCCCTTTTTGGTAATTGATGACAACATACATCAAAGCTTTAGGTAAAGGTATAAAGAATAGTAAGTAAAGCTTTGGAAAGACATGTAACAAGCATAGGCTCCCCCTACATGTATGCAATCATGTGAATATGGAATATATAAGCATGTGAGAGCATAACCATGATAGAGCAGGCAATGTGTTACATGCATCTTGGCCATATGCATCAGAGCAAAAAGTATTAAAGGAAATACCTTCATGCCCATGAGTCCTTCTTGCAAACAGTATGTACATCAGCAAGAATTTCTCATACACATGATTGTGATGCATATGCTTACCTTGTAGCCTTGAGTTGGCTTAGGATGGAATGAACCTGTGTAAACAAGGTTAGATAACACAGATACATGCATCTACTAGCCAGAGCAAACAGAAGAAACCACAAGAATACCAAGACTGGGATGACATGTAAAGAGTGAGTACTAAGTACCACATTGGATTAGACATGTCCCCAAGAGTAAAGATATGCAATGAAATCAAATGATTTCTTTCCCTTTGATGTCTTGCTCCCCCTGAATCTAGCATGGGATATTGGGAGAAGATAGGGAACAGAAAATTAGAGCTGAAAGATATAAATGAACAGAGCTAATGCAAACTAATGCAAAAAAAGCACATATGAACATGTCTTTCCCCTCAAGAAGACATGTGGCATCTCTCCTCTTGAACACCAAGCATCTGGGATCCTTGAGAAATACTTTCTACTTGAGTATTCTCTCCCCCTGGAGATCTCTTTCTCCTCCTGAGGAGGTGATATATTCTTTGATGTGATCTCTCTCTAAATGATAAGCTTTGACGTGATCTCTCTCTCCCCCTTTGACATCAATTTCCAAGAAGGGTTTTCTGGAATCTGTCGAATGGGTTTGATCCTTGAGTCACAGCACAAAGCATTTATAAAAATGTGATGCTTGTAGAGGACAAGATTCATTGAGTGGAGCTGGATCAAAAACACACTGAATAAGTGGCAAACTAATTTTCCTGTTGTGAAATCGGTGGCACCGAGTGGGATGCTTCGGTGGTACCGAAAAGCTTCAGTTGGACCGAAAATAACAACTCGGTGTAACCGAGTTCATCGCAGAGAAAACACTTGTCACCTCAGCTCACTAGACTAATAAGATCTCACAAAGATTTGCAAGGAATTAACTGAATGATATGCAATGAATGGGATGCAGAAAATGCAGAACAAACAGAAAGAAATCTAGATGAAGTTTTTTTTTGAAAGAGGAAACAAATATGCATGAGACACATGCAAAAACACAGAAACGAACACAAGAGAACTTCATCTAGAGATGGTCGGCGACAAAGTCACCTATGTTAGAGTATATTGACTTAGGAGTCAAGTGAGATCACTTGATCATAGGTCATACTCATCGTTTAAGCTCAAAATGGGGTTACCATTTTTCGTTTAGGCATCTTGATGTATTCACATCTTGTCGAGTTGATTTAGCTCATGGCTTGGAGTAAAGCTTCTCTAAGATGGAATAACATACCTTGGTTGGTGGTGATGTCCATGTAGTTGAACTTGTGTGGCTTGCTCAAGGTTGATGTAGCTCATCAAGAGTTGGGAGCACCACTTGGAATTTGAGTCCATCTTCCTACATGGGTTAGTTCTTGCAAGGAAGAGCACTTGTGTATCCAAAAATGACAATCATGAAGCTCAATACAGAATTTGTCAAAGGATATGTTTGAATGATTTCGTGCTTCCTTGGCTTCAACCACCTTTGTGTAGAGACTTGGTGATGTAGAGATTTCTCAAGATATGAGTAGGTTACAACCTCATGGAATTAGATTCATCCAAGTACCTACATGGGTTAGATAACATGCAAGATACAAATATATCCAAGACACATGATTTTCATCAAAGAGAGATATCAAGGATTAGTCATAAGCTCATGTCTTGCATGTATCCAATGGAGTTTCTACTCCAAGTTTGAAGCATCAATGATGTTCAATTCTCCTCTTAACCTGCAAAACACTTTCTCATCAAGAGGTTTAGTGAATATATCAGCTAATTGCTTTTTGGTGCGAACATGCTTAAGATCAATGTCACCCTTAGCAACATGATCTCGAATGAAATGATGACGAACTTCAATATGCTTAGTTCGAGAATGTTGCACAGGATTATGACCAATTTTGATAGCACTTTCATTGTCACAAAGCAATGGAACATGTTTCACATATATCCCATAATCTTTAAGAGTTTGGGTCATCCAAAGTAATTGAGCACAACATGAACCAGCGGCAATGTATTCCGCTTCGGCAGTGGATAAGGATACCGAGTTTTGTTTCTTGGAGGACCAAGACACAAGAGATCTACCAAGAAATTGACAAGTACCCGAAGTGGACTTTCTATCAACCTTGTCTCCAGCATAGTCCGAGTCAGAGTAGCCAACAAGACCGAAAGAGGCCCTCTTAGGATACCAAATGCCAAAATTTGGTGTATGAATTAAGTATCTCACTATCCTTTTCACAGCCTTAAGATGACATTCTTTAGGAGCAGCTTGATATCTTGCACACATGCACACACTTAGCATAATATCGGGACGTGAAGTACATAGATATAACAATGAACCAATCATAGAGCAATAAACCTTTTGATCAACCGGTTCACCATCTTTGGTTAAGTCAAGATGTCCACTTGTAGGCATGGGTGTAGTCATACCTTTGCATTCTTGCATATTGAACTTCTTGAATAAGTCCTTGGTGTACTTTGTTTGAGAAACAAAAGTACCTTCCTTAGTTTGCTTGATTTGCAACCCAAGAAAGAATTTGAGTTCACTCATCATAGACATCTCAAACTTCTCTGACATTAGCTTCCCAAACTTTTCACTAAAATGAGGGTTAGTTGAACCAAATATAATATCATCAATATAAATTCGGCACACAAAGAGTTCTCCATTAACCCTTTTAGTAAAAAGAGTATAATCAATTTTCCCAATTTCAAAGCCTTTTTCAATAAGACACTTGGTCAAGCATTTATACCACGCTCTGGGAGCTTGTTTAAGACCATAAAGGGCTGTGTGAAGTTTGTAAACATGATTTGGTTTCTTAGGATTGACGAAGCCGGGAGGTTGCTTAACATAAACTTCCTCCTCTATTTCACCATTTAGAAAAGCACTTTTAATGTCCATTTGGTACAAGGTGATATCATGGTGATTAGCATAGGCAAGTAAGATGCGAATGGACTCAAGTCTAGCAATGGGAGCATAAGTCTCACCATAGTCCATACCTTCGACTTGTGTGTAGCCTTGGGCGACGAGACGTGCTTTGTTGCGAACTACTTGTCCATCTTCATCTCACTTGTTGCAAAACACCCATTTGGTACCGATGATGTTGTGGTTGTTGTCGGGCTTCTCAACCAATGTCCAAACTTGGTTTCTCTCAAAGTTGTGTAGCTCTTCATGCATAGAATTTATCCAATCCGGATCTTCCAATGCTTATTCGACCTTCATAGGTTCAATGCTAGAGATGAAAGAATAGTTTTCACAAAAGTTAGCTAAACGATTTTTAGAGCGAGTGATTCTCCCGGTTTGAATATCATTGTAGATTTGCTCGACGGGATGGTCTTTAGAAATTCTTGCTCGAACTCGTGAAAGCTTTTGCTTGGATCTTGGTTGAACTTCTTCTTCATCATGTTCTTCTTCTTGGTCTTCTTCATTGTTGGCGTTGTCGTTCTCTTGTCGTTGTGGAGAAGGAGGTTGTTGACGTTCGTCTTGACGCACTTCCTCGTTTTCTTCATCTTGGTGTGCCCCACTTGTGGATGCTTCCGTATCAACTCTTGGTTCACCTTGTCGTGAAGTAGAAGCTTCCACTTGGGTGGACGAGGTACTCTCCTTCACCTCCGTTGGACGGACCTTGCCAATAGACAAGTCTTGGATTGCTTCCGAAGGATCTTTGTCTCCTACATCAATTGGCAATTGCTCTACTTGCGAGCCGTTAGATTCATCAAACTTCACGTCTACCGTCTCTTCAACCTTTCGGGTGAAATTGTTGTAGACACGGTAAGTGTGAGAGTTTGAGCCATAACCTAGTAGGAAACCTTCATGAGACTTAGGAGCAAATTTAGAATGACGATGCTTATAAAAAATGTAGCACTTTGAGCAGAATACTCGAAAGTATCCAACTTGGGGTTTGTTACCGGTGAGGAGCTCGTATGTCGTCTTGCCGAGTAGCTTGTGAAGATACAAGCGATTTGTTGCATGACAAGCTGTCTCAACCGCTTCTGCCCAAAAGTGCTTCGGCGTCTTGTACTCATCAAACATTGTTCTCTCCATTTCGATGAGCGTCCAGTTCTTCCTCTCAACAACTCCTTTTTGTTGAGGTGTGTACGTAGCCGAGAACTCGTGTGAAATCCCTTCTTCGTCAAGAAAGGTGTCCACATTTGCGTTCTTGAACTCCGTTCCGTTGTCGCCGCGAACCTTCTTGATCTTCACTTCAAATTGGTTTTGGGCCTTCCTAGCAAAGTTTTTGAATATCTTTTGGACCTGGGATTTATCATCGATAAAGAACACCCACGTAAATCTTGAAAAATCATCAACTATAACTAGACCAAAAGAATTTCCACCGAGACTCTTGTAGGAGTTGGGACCAAAAAGATCCATGTGAAGTAGCTCGAGTGGCCTCTTTGTGGTCATGATGTTCTTCACGGGATGCCTTCCTCCAACCTGTTTACCTGCTTGACAAGCACTGCAAAGTCTATCCTTATCAAATATGACATCATTTACACCAAGGATATGATTCCCTTTAATAAGCTTGTCAAGGTTTCGCATACGAACATGACCTAATCGTCTATGCCATAACCAACCTTTTGAGGATTTAGCAATGAAGCAAGTTTTAGGTTGAGCCTTTTTAGTGAAATCAACAATGTATAGATCACCTCTACGTATACCGGTAAATACCATTTTATGATTGTATCGACGAAACACTTGGCAATCTACTTCAGTAAATAGGACATTGAAACCGAAATCAGCAAGTCTAGATACTGCAAGTAAGTTGTAACCAAGAGATTCAACGAGCATAACATTTTGTATGGAGCTATCATGTGATATGGCCACCTTACCGAGACCAACCACCTTACCCTTTGAGTTGTCACCGAAAGTGACATACTTTCGAGGACCATCGTTTTCAGCAAGCTCACGAAACATGTCTTTATCTCCGGTCATGTGATCGGTACATCCACTATCAAGAACCCATTCCTTTCCTCCTGACATATATCCCCGAAGATTTGCCATAAGACCAAAATGTCTCATTGCATCATCAAGATCGAAGTCACTATCATCATCCTCATCATAGTATCCATGTTCAACATCATCATGTGGTGGATCAAATCCTAGAGAGGGTGATTCGTTAGAGTGAGTTTGACAATGATCTTGTCTATGAATTTTTATAGCTTCGGAAATAATATCACTAATAATTCCAACATCTCCTTTGGCACGCATAAGGTTTGTAAGTTCAAATAGACGATCACCAAACATAGGATCACTAGTATTCATCTTACTCAAAGAAATAGACTTATGGAGAATTTCATCTAGATTTTTCAAGGAGTAATTTGCAAATCGTTCCTCAAGAAATTTCCATATAGTGTAGGCACACTCAAGAGTAGGCAAACATCCAATCAAGTTTCTAGGAAATCCTCTAATAATAAGTTTGGCAGTTCTAAGATTCCTAACCATGTCAATTGACTCATCAAGAGTAGGATGCATAGGATCAACATGAGGTGCACAAGGGCTAAAAATATACTTGTTCAAATGATATTGATTGAAGATTACAAGCATCTCATTTTCCACTCATGAAAATACTCCCCATCAAGAATAGGCACTCTATGTCTAAGACTCCCCAAAGTAGACTCATCCATCTTCCTCCAATGGTGATTAAACCAAGGCAATGGAGACCAAAGCTCTAATACCAATTGAAAGGATCGAGAAGAGGTGTCTAGAGGGGGGGGTGATTAGACACTAAGTACCAAAGTTGCAGTTTTAAGCTCTTTAAGTTTAAGTGGAGTTTAGGCACAAGTTTAACATTCACAACATATAGCAAGCAAGCATACAAAGAGTATATGAGCAGCGGAAAGTAAAGCATGCAACTTGCAAGAATGTAAAGAGAAGAGTTTTGGAGGATTCAAACGCAATTGGAGACACGGATGTTTTTGGCGTGGTTCCGATAGGTGGTGCTATCGTACATCCACGTTGATGGAGACTTCAACCCACGAAGGTTAACGGTTGCGCGAGTCCACGGAGGGCTCCACCCACGAAGGGTCCACGAAGAAGCAACCTTGTCCATCCCACCATGGCCATCGCCCACTAAGGACTTGCCTCACTAGCGGTAGATCTTCACGAAGTAGGCGATGTCCTTGCCCTTACAAACTCCTTGGTTCAACTCCACAATCTTGTCGGAGGCTCCCAAGTGACACCTAGCCAATCTAGGAGACACCACTCTCCAAGAAGTAACAAATGGTGCGTTGATGATGAACTCCTTGCTCTTGTGCTTCAAATGATAGTCTCCCCAACACTCAACTCTCTCTCATAGGATTTGGATCTGGTGGAAATAAGATTTGAGTGGAAAGCAACTTGGGAAGGCTAGAGATCAAGATTCATATGGTAGGAATGGAATATCTTGGCATCAACACATGAGTAGGTAGTTCTCTCTCGAAAATGGTAAGTTGGAAGTGTAGGTTTGTTCTGATGGCTCTCTCTATGAATGAAGAGGAGGTGGAGGGGTATATATAGCCTCCAGACAAAATCTAACCGTTACACACAACTTGCCAAACTCGGTGGGACCGAATTGTAAAACTCGGCCGGACCGATTCAGCAAATTTAGTGACCGTTAGGATTTTCGGTGGGACTGACATGCAACTCGGTAGGACCGATATGGTTAGGGTTAAATGTAATATCGGTGAGACCGATTACACAAACTCGGTGAGACCGATTTAGGTAATTAGCTAACCAGAGAGTTGGTCAGGCAAACTCGGTTGGACCGATTACTCAAACTCGGTGGGACCGACTTTGGTAATGTGTCAACCAGGAAGTTTGCATTGTAATCTCGGTAGTACCGATTGCTCAAACTCGGTGAGACTGATTTTGATAATGGACATACACAGAGAGATTACAATCCCATCTCGGTGAAACCGAGATCCCTATCGGTGAGACCGATTTTCCTAGGGTTTGTGGCAGTGGCTATGTCATCTGAACTCGGTGGCGCCGGATGGAAAGAATCGGTATGGCCGAGTTTGACTTTAGGTTTAGGACATATGTGTGGAGTGGGAAAGTCGTTGAGGGTTTTGGAGCATATCACTAAGCACTGTGGAGCAAGAAACTCATTAAGCAACACCTCATCCCTCCTTGATAGTATTGGCTTTTCCTATAGACTCAATGTGATCTTGGATCACTAAAATATAAAATGAAGAGTCTTGAGCTTGAAGCTTTAGCCAATCCTTTGTCCTTAGCATCTTGAAGGAGTTCCCACATCCTTTAGTCCATGCCACTCCAATGTTGAACTTGTCGGAAATATACTAGATAAACGTGTTAGTCCAACAAGAGATATGTTGACATTAATTACCAAAACCACCTAGGGAGCACTTGTGCTTTCAACCCTGTTAGGGGCGCCCCTCGGGCTGCATCATCCCCAAGCCACTCAGGCCTAACCCAGTGTCATGTATCTTTCTACATTTACCCAAGCTAGTTTGCCTTCCATGCTTAATCTACCTATGGTTATCGCTCGCTTGATCGTCGCCCCCCACGGGGCCTCCTCACACTGGCACGACACTGGTGCATGGGTCCATCCCTGCCACGTCGACAAACCCGAGCGGTCGAGCTCTGGCTCGCGGAACGCCCCGCGCACGTCACCTCACCAAGCCCTCGGTGCCTTCACCTCTTCGCGGAACAACCAGTGGCAGGCTGGCAACCATAACGGCAAAACCGTGTTTCTCCTTGTGCTAGCTCGCAGGAATATCATGAGGATAGCACCAGGCAACACCGCGAGCTCCCACCTCTTCCAAGTAATCCGCTTGCACGTTAAAGGGGGGGGGCTCCTGAGCATCGCGAGTCTAGAGCTCTTACTGGCTCTCCAGCCGTCACCCCTGGCCTTGATCACGACATCGCAACCTGGCATACCAGCGGCGGCTGAGCTCGCTCGAGGGCCAAGACGTGAGGACATAGAGCACGAAGGAAAGCATTAGAAGGGGGAGGACCTGTATGGGCCTAACCTAGCTATGTTGCGGACGAATGCGCACAGGTCTGGCGCATCATGGAGAATGAACCCCGAACCGCCAAGATAAGTCACGACCTCGGAACAACTAAGTTGTTGGAACCTAGGCGTTACGCTCGCCGCATCCCTGTTGCGGCCATGTCGCATCCCTTTCCTACCTTACCATAGCTGCTTGAGAGCTAAGGGGGACCTCCTGAGCACCGCGCCTCAGGAGCTCTTACTGGACCTCGGGCCGCTCACCTCCTGGCCTTGACCACGGCACGCGACCTGGCATACCAACAACGGCTGCAACCTGCCTGGGGACCAGGACCTATCAGCATAGAGTAATAAACTATCACGAGGATGGAAAGGGGAGACCGAGCCTTAACAGGACATGCGTTCGCAAATTTTCATAACATGGAAGATATGCACAAAAGACATTAAAGACCCTTTACGCACCCCCACGGGGCACTTCATGATTCTTCGCAGGGAACAAAAAACGAGAACTAAGAGGAATCCTATCTACGCCCTCCCACGGTAGTCGCCATCATCAATAGTGGGCCACGGGAGGCCGGCGCCGACCCCATCCAGATTAGCAGCAGTGGCTGGACGCCGCGGCCCTGGTCCGAGCCCGACAAGAGCTCCGGGGCATATAGCTATCGTCGCTCATATCCGGAGTCTCGTAAAGCTTGGGAGAATCGCTAGAATCCTAGGGGCTGCTGCTGCTGGGGTAGCCACGAGCGGAGCGCGCGTCAGCCTGGCGCTGCCCTCCAGGGCAACACTCCAGGCGGCGGCCCTCCGCATCGAAGACCTTGAAGAAGAGCGTGGTGGCACCGTCGAACTCAAAGTGGATCGTGAGGGCACCTTCCACACGACAAACCCGCGCAACCTCGCCCCAGCCGCGGGTCATGAAGATCTTGCCAGTGGGGACCACTTTAATCTCTGCTCTGGTTGCTGGAGCGTTGCAGTCGGCATGATGCAGCTAGAGCTCGAGAGGCCCCCTCGGCGGCATCACGTCGGAGAAGAACCGCGGGAAGCGGATCCAAGAGCTTGGGGGCATCGGCGCCCATAGCACGAGCTCGCACGAGGAATCCGAGGCGTGGATTCCAGGGGCGACGGCGCGTGTCGCTATGGCGCGGCGACCACGGGCGCGGCGCGGGCGGCGCCGCTTGTCGCTCCGCCCCCCTGAGCCCTCGACTCGGGCGTACAAGGGTAGCGGATACCCTGGAGGAGGCCGCTCGCACCAAGGCCTAGTCACCACCTGCATCGCTGCTTCAACGCGGCGGTGAACCGGCCTCTTCTTCGGCGGAAGCGACCCTAGATCATCGCGGGGGGCCTTTCCTTTCTCTTCAGCGGAGAACCTTCGGATGGGCGCCATTGCTGATAGCGGTGGAGCAAGGAGGAAGAAGCAAGTGAACTGAGAAGAGATGGGCAACGGGGGCTCAGCCCCCCTCCCCATTTATAGTGGAAGAAGGCCAACCAGCGCCTCCACAATCAAAGGCAATGATGATTTCCCTTGCATGTTGCAGGGACTTGTCAAATCGAGCAGTTGCCGAGGCTGTGTGGGGAAGTGGAGACGCCCACGTCCAATCAACCGCCACGCGTCGACCAGGGCCGTAGGCTTTTGGGGCCTGCGGCGCTCCGCGCTTGATCTTTGGCTTCGCCTCGAAGGCAAGCCCGAGCGCACCTTGGGCCTGGGGGATACTATCGGCATTCTGGGAACGGGGGTCCCCAGACTTGCCTGCCTGCGGCCCACGGCGTGGCTATGCTAGCAGGCTTGCACGTCCCATCTTCGTCAACAAGGCTTTCAAGACCCTCGCGAGGGGCCAAGCCTCGCGAGGCGGATGCCGCAAGACCTCCTCAGGAGCGGCCTCATCAGGCTGCCTCACGAGGAGCGGAGATATCAAGGCGGGGCAAACCTCGCGAGGCTCTCATGACGTGAGCCATGACGATCGACACCAGGCGGGCGCCAGACGAGCGCCAGCGCGCGCATTGTCCTTGTTTCCTCTTTGGTGCCAAGGGGGCAAGCACAGGCGCGGAGTACCGAGGCATCGGGCAAAGGTTTCCATATCAGTGCAATGAGACTAAGACCAACAGGCCAGCAGGACAGAGGTCACCGTGGAGCCCAAGACAGCGTCATCACCAGAGCCCTTTCGCAAGCGAAGACCGCTTTTGTTAGGATAGCTTGTACTAGCTGTCCCCTTTGAAATTGGCTGCCATTTTTGGCTCCCTTCCCGCTCAATATTTGGGGAGAGGACCAGGGCCTATATAAGTAGAACTAGCCACCACCGTAGAAAAAACCCATCTTGGACTGGATCCACTCCATCCTCGCACCCACAAGTTCGCAAGCACAAGAACACCTCAACCTCTGGAGGCTGTTCTTCCCCTTGTACTGTTCTTCATCAGCCCTAGAGGCAATCCACCACCACACACCGGAGTAGGGTATTACACCACAATGGTGGCCCGAACTAGTATAAATCTCATGTCTTTGTGTTGCTAGTTCGTCGAGTTCGACCGCGAGATCTTAGCGAGCTAGGGTGTGGATCGGTAGGAGGGAAAGAACTTCGCACGCACCCCAGAGTTTGAACCTTAAGGGTTTTGCCGGAACCCCAGATCCAACAGTCTGAATCTTTTTTCCTTTGCAGTGGATCCTGAAGTAGTTTACTCAAGATTACCTCTCAAACTACATGATTGGCGGCTGGCCATCACAAGGGGTTGGACTAGAGTCCTGCATGCCTTCTACATCCAGGAGAGCACAATAGGGCCATTTTGCTTCACCTTGTTCAGCAACCGGAATGTCTGTCGCCTCTTTCTTTACCATCTGTAATACTACAAGTATAGAACCCTGGTTCATCATTCTTTATTTGGAGCTTATGTAATTCTTAAACATATGTACCTGTGAATCGAGTAATGCATTGGTTGTTTGAACCTGATGGATATGAATAAAGCTAAAGCCTACTTTCAAGTTTAAATTAGGTACAATTTTAAATAACAAGAATTAAATTAGGGCAAAATTATGGTGTGCAGGTCATTACGGCACACACGGTTAATAAAGCACAGCATGTGCGATATACATCATAATCCAACATGGTTCATGGAGAGGAAATGTGTGTAACAATGCACACAATTGCCGTTTGCAAAGCGTGTGTGATGTCAGACACGATCGCATATGGTGCGGGAAAACTAAATGTGTCTGATTGTCTAGCTATCGTACACGATTTATAATCATGAACTGTTTGTGATGTGCCAGGCATCGTAAAACTCTCGTGCCTGGAATCTGCCTGGAAAACTCCTGTGCCTGGAATATGCCTGGATTTAGGTAAAACCACAAAACTCCGACTGCGATGGAAATGCGAGCACAAATGAGTAGCAAGGATGAAGCATTTGGGATATTCGAGATATCGTAAACAGTTATATAGGGACAACTGTATGCATCAAGGATCCCTATCCCCAACGGTTTCTGGGTCGTGTGGGAAGGACCCCCCTATCACCGTCACTCACTAGGCGACGGTTCCAAAATGCCATCGCAGAAAGAGGTTAAAAAGCGTTTGTATAGCACCGACGTGTACTAGTGCATCTTCACAAGCTCAAGCTCAAAAGCCAACTGCACCCAAGAGATTTACAAGAAACATCCTAGCTGCTAAGAAGAACAAGGCCCCAGTGCCTGAAGTTCAAGAGGATGAAGAAGAGCAAGTGCTCAGGAAGCTTAAACCAAAAATTCCAGATCATGGTGACAATCATCCAGTTGCTGTGAACATGAAAGTGAGAAATGATGCAGGTCTCAGTTTGTGGAGATAGTCAGATCCATATGCTATGAGGAGAAGAACTGCTGTGGACTACATATTTCACACCAAGGAGCAGCAAGATTTTTATGAGACAGTTCTTTTGGACAAGAAGCCCATTGTCAGTGACATGAGATGGGTTGATTGGAAGTACATTGATAGCAATGTAGGTTACTTTCCAGGAGGTCATGATAGCTTTAGATTGAACGGTGTTGATGCTTTTGTTGGTCAAAAGCTAACTAAATGGAATGATGAGATGGTCACACAATTTTATTCCACTGCACACTTCTATCCAGATGTCAAGACAGTCTGGATGACTGAAGGCACAAGATATCAATCATCTATTGCAGAATGGGCCAAGCTAATCAATGCCCCTGAAGAAGCTGAAGATGACACAGATATGTATGCCAAGCCTAGGAAGGGACACGACTCTATGGCTCATATGTACAAGGAAATTCCTGATGATGCTTGGGATACTCACAAGTTTGGCTCCATCTACTGTCTACTTTCAGGATTGCCCACTATCAACACTATACTGAGGCATACTCTGTTGCCCAAATCAGGAGTTGATAGGATGATCAGAGGCCATTCAATCAACCTGTTGCATATGTTTGATGTGCCAGAAGTTCAAGGTGATGACCTTGATTGTTGAAACTATCAAGAGGACTGCTGCAGATTAGAAGAGGTCATGTGGATATGCCCCCCACATTCAGATGCTCATCAACTCCAAGATGGGAACATGCACATATCTACTAGACAGAGAGCACCTTCCCTTGAGGCCAGACTTTGAGGACAATGTTTTTGTCATGGATGCATCACATCCTACATCTGTAGAAGCGAGAGAAAGCAAAGGCAGCAAAGACTTCCAAGATGCCAGATGTCTCAGCTGTAAATCTCAAGACCAAGCAAGATCAGCTCAGTTATCTGCTTGAGGCGACATTGAGAATAGAGAAAGGAATAGCTACCCCGACTCGCAATCAAGATAGCCTTGAGAGGATCTTTGAGACAAAGCTTCATGATCTAGATGTGAAGGTCATTGAGATTCAGACCTGAGTTGAGAAGATACAAGAAGACCTTGAGGACAGGAGTGACAGGACAACTACAGATGCATTTCAGAGAGTGCCAAGAGCACATAGGTCTACAGCTGTGCCAGTTGAAAGAGACTCCAGAGCTACTGCTTCAGCACCTGCTGCAACTGCCACTGTTGTACCTCCAATTGCGACTCCTCCAGCTCCTCAGACATCAGGGGAAATTTTTGCAGACGGACTCCTCTCCCCGCCATCTACGCACACTAGATAAACCAGCCAGAAGACTACTTCAGGAGCTCCCGGAGATTGTGCCTAGAGTGTCGCATAGCACTATGCATTTCAAGCTTTTTGGTAACTTGTTACCAAAGGGAGAGAAAATGTATAGATCATTAGGCTTTGAGAGAGAGAGAGTGTTTTGCTTTTGTTTGCCACTCTTGCTACTTGTTGTTTGATCATTTACGTGATACAATATTTGTGCTTGTGGGTGAGATACTCTTATGATCATGTGTTTGATCATATTATGCTTTAATGTGTGCTTGCATGATGATATCTTAATACTTGTGTATGATCTATCATGTTTGCCTTGGTGACGAGTGCATATTATTCATATTCTATCATATTGAGCGCTCTACCAAGATGTATGTGACACATAAGAGTAACCCATGATCCTAGTCGATTGCACATTTGCATTCAAAAGCAAATTTTAAATAATGCACAAATTTAGGGGGAGCTCTTGCTTATCACATACTTCTCAAAGAGATGATGCATTTCATTTATATTATCAATTGTCGAAGCTTTGATCTATATGTTGTCATCAGTTACCAAAAAGGGGGAGATTGACAGTGCAACTAATCCCCGGGTGGTTTTGGTAATTAATAACAACATATAGCTCATTGAACTAATATCCATTCAAGTTAAATATTTTAGAAAGTTCAATGATTGGCATGGCATGGACTAGAGATGTCGACCCCTCAAAATGCTAAGGACAAAGATTGGCAAAAGTTCAAGACTCTACATTTCTATTTTAGTGATCCAAGATCACATTGATTCCATAGGAAAACCCAATACTATTAAAAGGGATGAGGTGTTGCTTAATGGTCTACTTGCTCAAAATGCTTAGTGATATGCTCCAAAACCCTCAACCACTTTCTCAATTCCAAATATGTCCTAAACCTAAAGTCAAACTCGGCCCACCCGATTTGATCTATCCGGTGCCACCGAGTTCCTTTGACATAAGCCACTGCCAAAAACCCTAATCATTTCGGTCTCACCGAGATGGGATTGCAAACTCTCTGTTTCCCTTAGTAACATTTCGGTCTCACCGAAATGAGCGATCGGTCCCACCGAGTTCGCAATGCAAACTATCTATTCCCCTTTCGTAATGTTTCGGTCTTACTGAAAGGAGCGATCGGTCCCATCGAGTTTGCCTGGCCAACTCTCTGTTTGCTTATTGCTGAAATCAGTCTCACCGAGTTGATGCAATCGGTCACACCGAGATGAGTTTTTCCCTAACCCTAGCACATCGGTCCCATCGAGTTCATCATGTCGCTGCCACTGAGAATCCTAACATTCACATTTTGAACTGAATCGGTCTCACCGAGTTCTCCTATTCGGTCTGACCGAGTTGGCTCAAATGTGTGTAATGGTTAGATTTTGTGTGGAGGCTATATATACCCCTCCACCCACTTCTCTACTCAAGAGAGAGCCATCAGAATGTGCCTACACTTCCACTACATATTTTCTGAGAGAGAACCACCTACTCATGTGTTGAGATCAAGATATTCCATTCCTACCACAAGAATCTTGATCTCTAGCCTTCCCCAAGTTGCTTTCCACTCAAATCTTCTTTCCACCATATCCAAATCGGTGAGAGAGAGTTGAGTGTTCGGGAGACTATCATTTGAAGCACAAGAGCAAGGAGTTCATCATCAACACACCATCTATTACCTTTTGGAGAGTGGTGTCTCCTAGATTGGTTAGGTTTCACTTGGGAGCCTCCAACAAGATTGTGAAGTGAACCAAGGAGGTTGTAAGGGCAAGGAGATCACCTACTTCATGAAGATCTACCCGAGTGAGGCAAGTCCTTCGTGGGCGATGGCCATGGTGGGATAGACAATGTTGCTTCTTCATGGACCCTTTGTGGGTGGAGCCCTCTATGGACTCACGCAGCCGTTACTAATACGTCTCCAACGTATCTATAATTTTTGATTGCTCCATGCTACTTTATCTACTGTTTTGGACTATACTGGGCTTTATTTTCCACTTTTATATTAATTTTGGGACTAACCTATTAACCAGAGGCCCATCCCAGAATTGCTGTTTTTTGCCGTTTTCAGTATTTCAAAGAAACAAAATATCAAATGGAGTCCAAATGGAATGAAACCTATGGGATCATGATTTTCCAACCGAATGTGATCCAGGAGACTTGGACCCTACTCCAAGCAGTGCCAGAGGCAGTCACGAGGGTGGAGGGCGCGCCCCCTGGGCACACCCCCTACCTCGTGGGTCCCTCGATGCTTCACCGACGTACTCCTTCCTCCTATATATACCTACGTATCCCCGAACGATCAGAACAGAAGATATATCGGGAGTTCCGCCGCAGCAAGCGTCTGTAGCCACCAAAAACCTCTCGGGAGCCCTTCCCGACACCCTGCCGGAGGGGGGATCCATCACCGGTGTCCATCTTCATCATCCCGGTGCTATCCATGACGAGGAGGGAGTAGTTCACCCTCGGGGCTGAGGGTATGTACCAGTAGCTATGTGTTTGATCTCTCTCTCTCTCTCGTGTTCCTCTATGGCACGATCTTGATGTATCCCGAGCTTTGCTATTGTAGTTGGATCTTATGATGTTTCTCCCCCTCTACTCTCTTGTGATGAATTGAGTTTCCCCTTTGAAGTTATCTTATCGGATTGAGTCTTTTATGAGAACACTTGATGTATGTCTTGCGTGGGATAACCGTGGTGACAATGGGTTATTCTATTGATCCACTTGATGTATGTTTTGGTGATCAACTTGCGGGTTTCTTGACATTTGGGAACCTGTGCATAGGGGTTGGCACACGTTCTTGACTCTCCGGTAGAGACTTTGGGGTACTCTTTGAAGTACTTTTATGTTGGTTGGATGAATCTGAGATTGTGTGATGCATATTGTATAATCATGCCCACGGATACTTGAGGTGACAATGGAGTATCTAGGTGACATTAGGGTTTTGGTTGATTTGTGTCTTAAGGTGTTATTCTAGTATGAACTCTATGATGGATTGAGCGGAAAGAATAGCTTTATGTTATTTTACTACGAACTCTTGAATAGATAGAACAGAAAGGATAACTTTGAGGTGGTTTCGTACCCTACCATAATCTCTACGCTTGTTCTCCGCTATTCGTGGCTTCGGAGTGACTCTTTGTTGCATGTTGAGGGCTTGTTATATTATCTATCTATGTTATTATTGTTGAGAGAACTTGCACTAGTGAAAGTATGAACCCTAGGCCTTATTTCCTATCATTGCAATACCGTTTACGCTCACTTTTATCAGTAGTTACCTTGCTGTTTTTATTATTTCAGATTACAAAAACCCATATATACTATATATTTTGTACTTGTATCTTCATCTCTTCGCCGAACTAGTGCACCTATACAATTTACCATTGTATTGGGTGTGTTGGGGACACAAGAGACTTTTTTTTATTTGGTTGCAGGGTTGTTTGAGAGAGACCATCTTCATCCTACGCCTCCTATGGATTGATAAACCTTAGGTCATCCACTTGAGGGAAATTTGCTACTCTCCTACAAACCTGTGCACTTGCAGGCCCAATAACGTCTACAAAAAGAAGGTTGTGTAGTAGACATCAAGCTCTTTTCTGGCGCCGTTGCCGGGGAGGTGAGTGCTTGAAGGTATATCTTTAGATCTTGCAATAGAATCTTTTTGTTTCTTGTTTTATCACTAGTTTAGTTTATAAAAGAAAACTACAAAAAAATGGAATTGAGAATGCCTCATATGTTTCATCTTTTTAATGTCTTTCGTGAAAATGATGGGAAGGAAAATTGTGCTCAAGTGCTACAAGAAGAATTACATAGGATGCTTGGCATGAAATATGTGAATGATGAGCATGATTGCAATGTTGTTAGTATGAATTCCTTGAATATCCATGATGCTAATGATATGCAAAGCCACAAGCTTGGGGAAGCTATGTTTGATGAAGATGATATTTTTTGTCCCCCAAGCTTTGATGAGCAAATTGACTATGATGAAAGCATGCCTCCTATCTATGATGATTATTGTGATGACACGTATGCTTTAAAGAATAATGATAACCATGAAACTTTTCATCTTGAGCTTAATTTTCAATCACATGATAGTTGTTTTGTTGAGTTTGCTCCCACTACTATTGATGAGAAGAATTTTGCTTATGTGGAGAGTAGAAAAATTTCTATGCTTGTAGATCATGAAAAGAATGCTTTAGGTGCTGGTTATATTGTTGAATTCATTCATGATGCTACTGAAAATTATTATGAGGGAGGAATATATGCTTGCAGGAATTGCAATAATGTCAAGTTTCCTCCCTATGTGCTTAAATCCTTGAAGCTATGCTTGTGTTACCTTCCTATGCTAGTTGATTATTGTTCTCATAAGTTGTTTGCTCAAAAAATCCCTAGTCATTGCATAGGAAGTGGGTTAGACTTAAATGTGCTAGTCATATGCTTCATGATGCTCCCGTTATGCTTCAATTCTTATCTTTTATGTGAGCATCATTGTCATCATCATGCCTAGCTAAAAGGCATTAAAGAAAAGCGCTTGTTGGGAGACAACCCAATATTTATCCTTACTGTTTTTGTGTGTCCACATGATTATGCTACTGTAGTAATCATGTTTTATAGCTTTTGTTTCAATAAAGTGCCAAGTAAGACCTTTAGGATGACTTACGGTGATACTTGTGTTGATCCTGCTGAAAATCAGAAACTTTTGCACCCAGTAAATTAGTTTTGTTAATTCACAGAAACGAGATTTTGATCTGATTATTTTTGATCTAGATTGGTACACGAATTTCTTAGGACGTCCTAATTTGGTAGGATTTTTGGAGTTCCATAAGTATACGTTTGATATAGATTACTACAGACTGTTCTGTTTTTGACAGATTCTGTTTTCTTTGTGTTGTTTGCTTATTTCGATGAATCTATGAGTAGTACCGGAGGGTATGAACCATAGATAAGTTGGATTACAGTATATATTACACCAATATGAATTTAGAATGAGTTCATTACAGTACCTAAGTGGTGGTTTTATTTTCTTATACTAACAGAGCTTACGAGTTTTCTGTTGAGCTTTGTGTTGTGGAGTTTTCAAGTTTTGGGTAAAGATTCGATGGACTATGGAATAAGAAGTGGAAAGAGCCTAAGCTTGGGGATGACCAAGGCACCCCAAGGTAATATTCAAGGACAACCAAGAGCCTAAGCTTGGGGATGCCCCGGAAGGCATCCCCTCTTTCGTCTTCGTTCATCGGTAACTTTACTTGGAGCTATATTTTTATTCACCACATGATATGTGTTTTGCTTGGAGCGTCATTTTCTTTTGTTAGTATTTGCTTGCTGTTATTTAGAATAATGTTTTGCATCTTTAGTTTCAATAAAAAAGTCAAGGATAGCCTTTGCCATGCTTATTTTGCTAGTATGCATGTTGCTGTTTGAAAGCAGAAAGTTTACCGCTGTTACAAAAATTCCCTAGAAAAGTCAGAGAGTGGTATAACATTGAATCTTTTTGCATATTAAGCTCTGATAAATTTATTACAGTGGGAATTTTAGTTCATAATTTTTGGAGTCACGTAAGTATTGATACTCTTGCATTCTTTACAGACTGTACTGTTTTGGCAGATTGCTGTTGCATTGTTTGCATATGTTTGCTTGTTTAATGATTCTATTTGAGGATAGGAGTATTAAATATACAGAGGCATTTAGTATGCAATGTTGAATAATAATTTTTGTGATTTGTTATAGTATAAAATGATAAGGTCTTGCATTGGTTTATACTAACCTATCTCACGAGTTCTTGTTGAGTTTGTTGTGGATGAATCTTTTGATAAAAAGAGAAACCGTGATATGAGAGGAATTAAGGAGACACAAAAGTTCAAGCTTGGGCATGCCCAAGGCACCCCAAGATAATATTTCAAGAAGTCTCAAGCATCTAAGCTTGGGGATGCCCCGGTAGGCATCCCACCTTTCTTCTTCAACAACTATCGGTTAGTATCGGTTGAGCGTTTTTGCTTCTTCACATGAGTTGTGCTATCCTTGCAATGTAGTTTTCTTTAGCTTTGCTTGCTGTTTGAATAAAGTATCAAGATATGAAATTATTAAATCGGAGAGTCTTCACATAGTTGCATAATTATTCGACTACTCATTGATCTTCACTTATATCTTTCGGAGTAGTTTGTCATTTGCTCTAGTACTTCACTTATATCTTTTAGAGCACAATGGTGGTTTTATTTTGAAGAAATATATGAACTCTCATGCTTCACTTAGATTATTTTGAGAGTCGTTAATAGCATGGTGATTTTCTTAATACTAATATACTTGGTATTCAAGATATGTGAAACTTTCTTATGAGTGTGTTGAATACTAACATAAGTTTGATGCTTGATAATTGTTTTGAGATATGGAGGTGATAATATCAAAATCGTGCTAGTTGGGTGATTATGAATTTGAGAAATTCTTGCGTTGAAGTTTGCAAGTCCCGTAGCATGCACGTATGGTTAAAGTTGTGTAACAAATTTGAAACATGAAGTGTACTTGGCTTGTGCATCCTTATGAGTGGCGGTCGGGGACGAGCGATGGTCTTTTCCTACCAATCTATCCCCCTAGGAGCATGCGCGTAGTGCTTGATTTTTGATGACTTCTAAATTTTTGCAATAAGTATATGAGTTCTTTTGACTAATGTTGAGTCCATGGATTATACGCACTCTCACCTTTCCGCCTTTCCTAGCCTCTTCGGTATCGTGCATTGCCCTTTCTCACCTTGAGAGTTGGTGCAAACTTCGCCGGTGCATCCAAACCCCGTGATACGATACGCTCTATCACACATAAACCTCCTTTTATCTTCCTCAAAACAGCCACCATACCTACCTATTATGGCATTTCCATAGCCATTTCAAGATATATTGCCATGCAACTTCCATCATCATGATCATGACATACATTACTTTTGTCATATTGCCATTGCATGATCATGTAGTTGACATCGTATTTGTGGCAAAGCCACCATGCATTATTTTTCATACATGTCACTCTTGATTCATTGCACCATCCCGGTACACCGCCGGAGGCATTCATATAGAGTCATGTCTTGTTCTAAGTTTCGAGTTGTAATCCTTATGTTGTAATCAATAGAAGTGTGATGATCATCATTATTAGAGCACTGCCCAAAAAAAGGGAAGGCCAAAAAAAGAGAAAGGCCCAAAAAAAGAAAATAAATAAAAAGGGCAATGCTACTATCTCTTTTTCCACACTTGTTCTTCAAAGTAGCACCTTGTTCTTCATGTAGTGAGTCTCATATATTGTGCTTCAAAGTAGCACCTTGTTCTTCATGTAGTGAGTATCATAAGTTGTCTTTTTATACTAGTGGGAACTTTTCATTATAGAACTTGGCTTGTATATTCCTACGATGGGCTTCCTCAAATGCCCTAGGTCTTCATGAGCAAGCGAGTTGGATGCACACCCACTAGTTTTCCTTTGTTGAGCATTCATAGCTCTAGTGCATCCGTTGCATGGCAATCCCTACTCCTCATGTTGACATCAATTGATGGGCATCTCCATAGCCCGTTGATTATCCTCGTCAATGAGAGACTTTCTCCTTTTTTGTCTTCTCCACACAATCCCCATCATCATATTCTATTCCACCCATAGTGCTATATCCATGGCTCACGCTTATGTATTGCGTGAAGGTTGAAAAAGTTTGAGATTATTTAAGTATGAAACAATTGCTTGGCTTGTCATCGGGGGTATAGAAGTTGGGAACATCTTTGTGTGACGAAAATGAAGCATAGCCTAACTATATGATTTTGTAGGGATGAACTTTCTTTTGCCATGTTATTTTGAGAAGACATGATTGCTTTGATTAGTATGCTTGAAGTATTATTATTTTTATGTCAATATGAACTTTTGTCTTTAATCTTTCGGATCTGAATATTCATATCACAAGTAAGAAGAGTTACATTGAAATTATGCCAAAGTATCACTCCGCATCAAAAATTCTCCTTTTATCATTTACCTACTCGAGGATGAGCAGGAATTAAGCTTGGGGATGCTTGATACGTCTCCAACGTATCTATAATTTTTGATTGCTCCATGCTACTTTATCTACTATTTTGGACTATATTGGGCTTTATTTTCCACTTTTATATTACTTTTGGGACTAACCTATTAACCGGAGGCCCAGCCCAGAATTGCTGTTTTTTGCCTTTTTCAGTATTTTGAAGAAACAGAATATCAAACGGAGTCCAAACGGAATGAAACCTTCGGGATCGTGATTTTCCAACCGAACGTGATCCAGGAGACTTGGACCCTACTCCAAGCAGTGCCAGAGGCGGTCACGAGGGTGGAGGGCGTGCCCCCCTGGGCGCGCCCCCTACCTCGTGGGCCCCTTGACGCTCCACCGACGTACTCCTTCCTCCTATATATACCTACGTATCCCCGAACGATCAGAACAGAAGATAGATCGGGAGTTCTACCACCGCAAGCCTCTGTAGCCACCAAAAACCACTCGGGAGCCCTTCCTGGCACCCTGCCGGAGGGGCGATCCATCACCGGTGGCCATCTTCATCATCCCGGCGCTATCCATGACGAGGAGGTGGTAGTTCACCCTCGGGGCTGAGGGTATGTACCAGTAGCTATGTGTTTGATCTCTCTCTCTCATGTTCTCTCTCGTGTTCCTCTATGGCACGATCTTGATGTATCCCGAGCTTTGCTATTGTAGTTGGATCTTATGATGTTTCTCCCCTTCTACTATCTTGTGATTAATTGAGTTTCCCCTTTGAAGTTATCTTATCGGATTGAGTCTTTTATGAGAACACTTGATGTATGTCTTGCGGGGGATAACCGTGGTGACAATGGGTTATTCTATTGATCCACTTGATGTATCTTTTGGTGATCAACTTGCGGGTTTCGTGACATTTGGGAACCCATGCATAGGGGTTGGCACACGTTCTTGACTCTCCGGTAGAGACTTTGGGGCACTCTTTGAATTACTTTTATGTTGGTTGGATGAATCTGAGATTGTGTGATGTATATGGTATAATCATGCCCACGGATACTTGAGGTGACAATGGAGTATCTAGGTGACATTAGGGTTTTGGTTGATTTGTGTCTTAAGGTGTTATTCTAGTATGAACTCTATGATGGATTGAGCGGAAAGAATAGCTTTATGTTATTTTACTACGAACTCTTGAATAGATAGAACAGAAAGGATAACTTTGAGGAGGTTTCGTACCCTACCAAAATCTCTACGTTTGTTCTCCGCTATTAGTGGCTTCGGAGTGACTCTTTGTTGCATATTGCGGGCTTGTTATATTATCTATCTATGTTATTATTGTTGAGAGAACTTGCACTAGTGAAAGTATGAACCCTAAGCCTTGTTTCCTATCATTGCAATACCGTTTACACTCAGTTTTATCATTAGTTACTTTGCTGTTTTTATTATTTCAGATTACAAAAACCCATATCTACTATCTATTTTGCACTTGTATCTTCATCTCTTCGCCGAACTAGTGCACCTATACAATTTACCATTATATTGGGTGTGTTGGGGACACAAGAGACTTTTTGTTATTTGGTTGCAGGGTTGTTTGAGAGAGACCATCTTCATCCTACGCCTCCTACAGATTGATAAACCTTAGGTCATCCGCTTGAGGAAAATTTGCTACTGTCCTACAAACTTGTGCACTTGCAGGCCCAACAAAGTCTACAAGAAGAAGGTTGTGTAGTAGACATCAGTTATCCTTCGTGGGTTGAAGTCTCCATCAACGTGGACGTACGATAGCACCACCTATCGGAACCATGCCAAAAATCTCCTTGTCTACATTGCATTTGCCTTCTTGTCAGGACCCCGACTCAATGCCACATCGATCTAGCATGTAACACCTCATATCAATTTGCAGCCTCACGCACGGTATCCCCACGGGTGTCGCCTTACCTTTGCCCGGGACCGTTTGCGTCTTTTGGCACACGTATATGATAGTGTCGCTAGCATCCATATGATAAGGAGCCCGGGCTGACATGGCTAGTCGTAAACCCAAAGTGGCACAAACTTACAGGGACAGGCATCCATGACCCAACATCGAACGTGTCGGTCATCAGCGAGTGAATCCAGGCTGTAGCACTGGGCTAGCAGGACTCCGGTGAACCGGGCTGTAGCGGGCTAACAGGACTCCGGTATTCATCGTGTGACATTTCCCCGAAGGGACAGACACAGGAACGAAGAAGGACACATGCCGGCCAGCCTAAGTGTTCCGGAGCAGTAGCAAGCTACCATGGCTCGGTGAAAAACACTAGGAGATATTTCCCGGTAAGAGAGGCTACTAAGGATAAACAACTAGATAGTCAGATCCCACACATACCAAGCATTTCAATAACATACACACAATATGCTCGATATGTGCAAATACAACATGGCATCACAACATGACTCTACAACT
Source organism: Triticum dicoccoides (assembly GCF_002162155.2). Lineage (NCBI taxonomy): Eukaryota > Viridiplantae > Streptophyta > Magnoliopsida > Poales > Poaceae > Triticum > Triticum dicoccoides. Next base: position 142,667,063 of record NC_041387.1, on the reverse strand, counting down.
CAAGTATTTATTCAATAGGCTCCGAGGAGCGAGATATTACAAACATGGGTCTCTCGACCCAGCATTCAGAGCATACAAGTCAAAGCACAAACGGAAGCTTAACATGTCTGAGTACAGACATCTACAAATGAAAAAGGCTAAGAAGCCTGACTAACTACCAGATCCTGCCGAGGGCACAAGATCATAGCTGAGGTAATAAGCTAAACGTCGAAGTCCATGCGGAACTACTAGTGAGACGGAAGTCTCTGCAAAAACATAAAATAGGCAAACGTGAGTACAAATGTACCCAGCAAGACTTACATCAGAACTAACTATATATGCATCATTATCAACAAAGGGGGTGGTGGGGTTTAACTGCAGCAAGCCAGCTTTGACTCGGTGGCTATCCTAACTACGAATGCAAGTAACTCTTTTGAGGTGGCGCACACGAGTCCACATATTCACCATATCAATACACCGCTATGGATTCGCTCCCGTCTCCCTACGAGAACGCCATCCATAGCACTCACGCTTATCTTGCATATTTTAGAGTATCCACTTTCACTTGTCTATGAACTGTACAGGCAACCCAGAAGTCCTTTTCCGCGGACACGGCTATTCGAATAGATCATATTAACCCTGCAGGGGTGTATTTCTTCACACACGCTCTCACCACTTACCGCCGTTTACACGACATGTACTCAGCAACCTTCAAGCGGAAGCCCAGCGAGGGTGTCGGCCACGACCTGACTAACCACACAAGTCTCTCGTCCAGGTTTATCGCCTATTCGGGTTCCATCCGCAAGGAGATCCAGCCGGTGTGTCGCTCACGGCCCGAAACGATGTGTGCAGGGTTCCCAAGTCCACCATCCGGGTGACACTTGGTACACCGGGCCACTGTGCCTAGTCTGTCCCAAGCCCACCTATACCGGGTGCCACTTGGTAGACTACTAACACTACCTACAAACACCAGAAACTAGTTGCAACTCCTGGACAGAGATCAAGTTGATTAATAAGTCGAGAGGGGCACTTAAGCATTCCAATGCGTGGTAGTAACTGGTCATGGATCACAAACACAGAACTCAGTTCCTGAGGACGGCTGCAATGAGACAACCCACCATATACTCCTACATGGCCTCTCACCGCTACCTTTACCAAATCGTGTTCACACACTTAGCTCTCAATAGTAGGACATGTTCACACACCTCTGATTCAACTCTAAGCAGACCTGACTCAACTCTAAGCAGTAGCAGGCATGACAAACAAGCATGACCGAGTAGGCACAACAGGGCTCAAACAACTCCTACTCATGCTAGTGGGTTTCATCTATTTACTGTGGCAATGACAGGTCATGCAAAGGATAAAGGGGTTCAGCTACCGCAACAAGTAACAGATGAATCGTTGTTGTCCTAATGCAGTAAAAGAGAGCAGGAGCGAGAGAGTGGGATTTTATCAGAATGAACAAGGGGGTTTTGCTTGCCTGGCACTTCCGAAGATAGCATTGAGTCTTCATCAATGTCAACGATCACAACGTCGGAACATCGTCTACCGAGAGGGAACAAGCACCGACAAACAAAGAAGAAACACAATCAATGCAATGCACAATATGATGCATGATCATGACATGGCAATGCTGTGGTTTGGGCTAATGCAACTAGCAGCAGGTTAAATGAAGTTGGTTTGAATCCAAGATTCAAATTCAAACTCCATATGTGGATATTTAAATGCCATTTAATTGATTTGTCCTAAACAGTATCTATAAGTTGTTCTAACATGCGTTAAAATGGTACAGATGGATAGATTGGATTTTTCTGATCATTTTTCATATATAAATTATTTCATTCTGAGTTACGGTTAAATTTCTATGAATTTTAGAAGTTTTTACTATTTTCTGGAATTTCCTGGATTTATTTTAAATCCAAAAAATTGTTAATTGCGCCAGCATGACGTTGGGGTGACGTCAGCAGAGTCAACAGGGCGGGTTCAGGTCAAACCTGACCAGTGGGGTCCACTGGTCAGTGACTGGGGCTGATTAGTGTCGCTGACATGTGGGCCCAGTCAACAGCCACGTCAGCTTGGTCAAAGCTGACGCATGGACCCACCGAGATTAATTAAAACTAAACAGAATCTAACCTACATTTATTTAGATAGCAGGCCCAGCTGTCAGTGACCTATGGGTTTAGTTAGTGGCGTCATTATTGGCTAATGAAGTCACCACGTCAGCACGCCGGAGTTGCGCCGGCGACGACCACAGACCGCGGCGGAAGCTCGCCGGAAAACCGCTACGGGGCTCGGTTTTGCGCGTGGTTTGCATCTACGGGTAGCTGAAGGTGCACTGCATCCAACTGGGCAAGCGACAGCGGCTAGGGTGGCCTGTACTCGCCGGAGACAAGCTCGCGGCGGCGGCCGGAGTTCGGCAAGCTCGGGTTCGGCGTTTAAGTGCGCGGGAAGGTTAGCGGATGGGTGCGCTCGGCTCCTGAGAGCGTGCTGAGCACGATGGAGTGCTCGGACACAAGCTCCAGTGACTAGCGCGGCGGCGGCGACATCGCCGGCGGCGGTAAGCTCGTGGCTCCGGCAGATTCGATAGCTACGCGATGCAAATGAGGCAAGGGAGAGGGGGAAAGAATCCGGTGCTCACGGTGCACTCGCAGAGCAGGCTAGTGGGCTCGGGGACGGCTTGGTGACGACGAAACAACGACGGCGATCTCGGGTGCCCGAGGAGGAAGACGAGGGCAAAGGCGGCTCCACAGGGCGTCCGGCGTCTTGTGGCTCGGCGGAGAGGACGGGGGCGTCACTGTAGAGCTCGGAGGCGCGTCGGAGGGGCGAGGGGGAGGCGGTGGCCGCGGTGGTGGCGAACGGCGGCGACGAACCCGTTCGGTGGCGCCGCGGAAAGATGCAGAGTAGGGGAGGAGGTCCAGTGAGAGAGGGGAGAGGTGCAGAGGGTCCGGGGGGGTGTTGTGGCGTCTCCAGGCGCACCAGGGCAGCGGCGGGAAACAGGAGGTGGCAAGCAGGAGTTGGCGCAGCTCGGCTGTGCTGCTGCCACGCAGCTGCCTCAGGTAGAAGACAACCTGGAGGCGCTGCTGGGCTGGGCCAGCCAGATGGGCCAGCCAGGTGAGGTCAGGTAGGTGGCCCAGGTGGGGGTTTTGCATTTTATTAATGTTTTGTCTCTTTTCCTTTATCTGCAGTTTCTTTTAATTTGGTTTTCAAACCAAACTATTTTTTTAGCTTCTGGAAATTATTATGTGGCTAGATAAAATATATTAAGAGCCACTCACAAATTTTCAGAATTGTTGGACTTGCAATTCTTTTATAGAAGAATTAAATCCAACTCAAATACTTAATGGTTTAAATCCAAATGGCCAGAATAATTCCTCAAAAAATGTTCCATATTTTTGGTTTGGATAAAAACCCTTCCCAAAATTATCAAACATCATTGAAGACCATTTTGGAAACATTGGATGCATTTTTCAGGGTTATTTGCCCTTCTTTTATTTAAAAGTTTTGAGTCTTTCAAATTTCCTCAGTTCAAATTTCAAATAAATTTAGACATGATGCAGCAACCTAGCTAGTCCAAGTGCATAGCAAGGCTAGGGACGTGACACTTCTCCAAACCCTTCCCTTTACCTTCATATGCAATGTTTTAATTTCCGCTGCTATACTCTTGGACTTGCATGTGTAGGTTGATTGCTTGACTTGTACTAGTTGCTAAAATCTGCCAACACTTAAATTGGGAAAAGGCTAGATTTTTATTTGGTCAAGTAGTCTAATCACCCCCCCTCTAGACCTACTTTCGATCCTACACCAGTCAACACTGCTGACTAGGCACTCCCAGTGTGTGACAGGTGGGACCCGTGGGTCCCCTTTGATTTCGTTGACCAATCAACTGGTGAATAGTTGACTGGTGCCCCATAGGGCCCACACGTCATACACAGTGGCTAGTTGCTGTTGTGTATTAAAAGTTATTGCACTGCTTATTTCAAATAAATAATTAATTCCAAATTTTTTAGAAAATCATTTAATATTTGAAAATTCATATAAAATAATCCGTAACTCTGATGAAAATAATTTATATATGAAAATTGCCTAGAAAAATGTGGTGAATCCGAATATGCCATCCACTCATGTGTCACATGCCTCTAACATGATGACCATGGTTCCTCCCCCTCCGTTTCATTTTATGATAACCACCGAAAGCCGGGAAAAACATTCCCATATGATTTGTCGCTTCGTCTGTAACGTGTAGCACTACGTTAGGTCACCCCTAGCACAACATATTGCCATGTCATCCATCATGATCTATTTGTTTGCTTGTATTTATCGTTTCTTCCCCCTCTTCTCTCTGGTAGACTTAAGACTAACGCTACTCCCGAGTACGACTACACACCTGACAACCAGTCCCTTTCAGCAGAGTTTCTAAGCAAGCAAAACCCCCTTGATCATTCCAATATCGCCTATTCTTTCTCTCCCATGCTTGCATTATAATTTGCTACTGTAATTGATTGCTCCTATTATGATGCATAGCCTGCTTTTGTAACCTTCTATTGTACTTTACCTGATATCCTATATGCTTAGTATAGGTTGGTTAGTGATCCATTGATGACCCACAAGTATAGGGGATCAATCGTAGTTCTTTTGATAAGTAAGAGTGTCGAACCCAATGAGGAGCAGAAGGAAATGACAAGCAGTTTTCAGTAAGGCATTCTCTGCAGGCACTGAAATTATTGGTAACGAGTAGTTTTGTGAGAAGATAATTCATAACGAGTAATGAGTAACAAGTGTATCAAAAGTGCAGCAAGGTGTCCCAATCCTTTTTATAACAAAGGATAAGCCTGGAAGAACTCTTATATAAAGCAAAGTGTTCCTGAGGAGACATGGGAATTACTCTCAAGTTAGTTTTCATCATGCTCATATGATTCGCGATCGTTACTTTGATAATTTGATACATGGGTGGACCAGTGCTTGGGTGCTTTCCTTACTTGGACAAGCCTCCCACTTATGATTAACCCCTCTCTCAAGCATCTGCAACTACGAAAGAAGAATTAAGATAAATCTAACCATAGCATGAAACATATGGATCCAAATCAGCCCCTTACGAAGTAGCGCATAAACTAGCACTACTGTAGGATGCTGCTAACACGACACTACGATCAGAGACCCTTCGACGAAACTGTGTGCGATGCAATAATCGAAAATGGTGATGTAAAAAAATCATCAAAAAAGATGCAAAACATTTGCGATGATGGATGTATCAAACACGATTCATAATTTAGTTGCGTGTGTGATGAGGGGCATACAGTTTAGTTCAATGAACTATTTGCGATGAGGAAGAAGAACATAAACGGGCAACAGAATGAAGGTGTGTGCGGTATACGGCATACGGTTCACTCACTACTAGGGAAAACCTTATACACAGAACTTTAGCAGTAGCGCTTGTTAAAAAAGGGCGCTAGTGCTAAATAGCAGTAGCACATGCAGTATAAACACGCTACAGATACAAACGCAATAGTTACGCATTTAGCTTTAAATGCGCTACTACTAAAGTTCTCACCACTAAGCCGATAGGCTACACATAGTAGTAGCTTTCTTACAGAAACCGCGCTACCGCTAAGTTTATTGTAGCAGCGCGTTTACGTAGAAAGGCGCTACTGCTAACGAAAAGAAAATAAATCAAAAAACAAATAGAAAAGTAAATGAAAATGAAAGAAATAGAAAAAGGAGAAAGGAAAAAAAATAAAATGTAAAGAAAAATAAATGAGAAAGGAAAAAAGGAGAAAGGTTTAGCAGTAGCGCGTTATGTGAAACGCGCTATAGCTAAGTTAGCTATAGCACGTTTTCTGTAATGTGTTACCGCTATGTTTCACTTAACCAGCAGTTTTCCCTCCCCCCCGGCCACCACTTCTCCCCCAAATCCCTCACCCCACTTCGCCGCCATGTCCCCAATTCGCCGCCGCCGATGCCCCTGGAGCCACCAGAGCTGCGCGCCGTCGACGCCACCAGAGCCGCCCCCAACACCACTAGAGCCACGCGGCCTCATCAACGCCACCAGAGCCTCCCTCGGCGCCACCGGAGCCACCCTCGATGCCCCTGCCTCCCTCGCCACAACTGCCTCCCTCGCCGTCACCGGAGACGCCCCTTCCTCCCTCGCCACCACCGGAGCCATCCTCTGTAAGCACCCCTCCTCTCTCTCTCTCTCATGCATAGCATAAACATTGGACATACTAACTAGCTAGGTTAACTAGTTTAATTAGGTTAATTATCTAGGTTAGTGCAAAATTTTAGTTAGGGCTTTGACAGAGAACTAGTTAGGTTAACTAGTTTAATTAGGTTAATTATCTAGGTTAAGAAAAAATTATTTAGGGCTTTGACAGAGAACTAGCTAGGTTAACTAGTTTAATTAGGTTAATTATTTAGGTAAACTAGGTTAACAAGCTAGGTTAACTAACTAGCTAGGCTAAATAGCTAGGTTAATTAGGTTCGTTAGGTTAACAAGCTAGGTTAACTAGGTTCGCTAGGTTGGAGGAAAAATTTATTTTAGAGCATTAGGTGAGAAGGGTTAGAGAAATGGAGTTCCTTTGCAATTTAATTGGGTTCTTTCCTAGGAAAAGAAGGGTCAGAGAAAATAATGTGTGTGTGTGTGAGAGAGAGAGAGAGGAATAGCTAGAACAGAATTTGGGTTTTGTCCTAGGCAGAGAAGTGTTTACTAAGATCCTTTTGCAAATGTTTTTGATTTTTGAAAAGACCACTATTTTTCTAGGAAAATAATTTAGGCAAGTATTATTTTAAAGATGATCCCTTCCTAGACTTTTATTGTTGATTATATCTTTTCATTGAAGTGGTCATGTTATATCTTTTCATTGAAGTGGTTCGTTTGTGCCCAAGTGGCCTTTTGTTGTTTCCAGGGAATGAAGCCAAGTGGCCTATGTTTTGCCGGAATGTTGATTCATTTATGTTCCGGCAAATTTCATGTGCTCGATTTGTCCACTTTTTAGCAAAGGTCATGCCGAAATTTTCCATGAATTTCGGCATGACTAGTGCTACAAACTAGGACATATCGAGTGTCGGGATTTGCCGCACCGGGAAGGAGTCAATGTTCCTGCAAAACATAGGCCTTTTTATGTCATTATTCATTTTATTAGGTCTAGAATTAATTGACTAGATTTAATTGTAGGAAACATGGCTAGCAACAATGAAGGACAGGGTTCTGGTGATTGCGACGACGTCTACCTGGCGGCAAACAAATTTTTGAGCCTTGCCGATGATCAACACATCTTGTTGCTGGGCCCACCTGTCGGATCAGAGATTGATACCGACATGCAGACTGGTGATGAGGCTGAGACTGGCGCCGACACGGGCGCTGAGACTACTGGAGCCGGTCTAGAACCAAAAGCAAAGAGGCCATGACACCCAAGTCAGCTCATGACTACTAGACTGGTGGTCACGAAGATGGAGGATGACATTTTTGAGCCAATAGCGCCGAGGAAGCGCGATCGTGCTACGACAATCAAATAGGATGCATCATATGGACAACCGCCACCATCAACAATGAGAAACTACAGAAGATAGATAATATGATGCCCTCCCTCCTAAAGAAGCTGCACAAGATATTGTTGTTCCCGGGACGTAATGAAAAGGATTATAAAGATCCAGATAAGGAACCAATAATGAAGAAGATAAACAAACACGCCATGACCAAGTTTAGCGACGCGTTTGCCGCCTAGAAATCAAGGGTGAAACATCGGATCGTCAACAAAAAGGAACCCTACTCCAAGATTGTAAAGGATAATCCGACAATCACAGAAGAGCACTATTCAAGGCGTCTTGCAAGGCCGAAGCTGCCAAAAAAAGTTGAAGTACATGAAGGGGCTTCAATAGAGGAACATGGGGTGCCACCACCTCGGAAGCCGTGGTTACGGCGGGAAGAGGTCCATATGGGCCAAGGAGGACGCGGACCGCGAGAGTCTGGGTATCCCAGACCCCTTGGCGGACTTCACCATGGAAGAAGTACTACTGTGAGACCATGGAGGAGAGAAAGGAAAGATGGAGGTTAACTGAAGAAAACATCGACAAGAAGGTTGAGATTGCGGTTAAGAAGAAATCATCTGAGGCAGTCACAACAGTGGTAACTGCCGCAAAACAAGTGGTTGCAGATATGTCTATTGTCTTGGTTTTGTTCATTTTCAATTGGAGCAGGCAAAATCCAGAAAAAATGCAGCGGACTTTCCCCTTGCTGACTTCTTCGGGAGGAGCTCGACTAGCATTGCACCAACACCTGCACCTGCTCCCACACCAGCTCCCTCACCTGCTCCGGCACCTGCTCCTGCACCTACTCCGGCACCGGCTCCCACACCTGCTCCGGCACCGGCTCCGGAACCGAATGTGCTCGGTGGTGCTTCGTCTTTGGCTGAGCTTGACGCCCTCACGGTATCTATCACACCGGCATTCTTCAATAAATGTATAATCTCCCGTTTCCGTCGCCTTTTGGATGTCTCACGTCGCAGACATGTCCTTGCAGGCCGACGTAACCCTGTGCACCATATTGTACACCATCAGCGACCAGAAGGTGGACGCGGGGAAGACAACGATAATGAAGCTGAAGGAACCATTGTTCCATGACCGGCCGATCCCCCCGGACGTCTTCAAGGTTTCCGTGGCCAGTGTCAACCCGGGCCACGAGAATTTGGCTCCTCTGGCACTAGGGGGGGTGACGACGAGACCTTGCGGCGGCTTGGTGATTGCAATGGGTGGGTCCTGTTGTGGCCAAAGAGTCTGCTTTGTCTGGAGGCGGCCGGGAGCACACCCACGAGCACGCAGTTAGGTATGAAGATCAACACCCCACCTACACAATTAGCGTCGGCTGTCGTGCTGGGTGATAGCGGACGAGGTGAGGTAGAGGCTCCATTAGTCGCAGGTGACGTCGCCATAGATGAGGATGAGGATAACGATGACACTCAACAACATTTCAATACCGGCGCCTACTCAGGGTTTGAGCATCATGAGTCGGTGCCTGAATTGCCGCCTCCGAAGGCTGAAAGTATTATAGACAAACTTCCGGTAGCAAAGAAGCCTAGGAAGAGACCGAGGAAAGGTAACAAAGCTGCTTCTACGATCCAGCCGCCTCAGCAGCCTCGGGTTCAAGACCGTATAGATATCCCCAGTGCGGCAATATGACATATCCCCGGTGAACCAATCCTACCTAAAGCAGTGCTAGGGGCCAGATTCAACGATCTAAGGAGACTTCATGATGATGTGCTGCGGATAGAGAAAGGCCTCATTGCCTCAAAAAATCCAGGATACCCACTCTACGTGGTTAACGTGCTGCGACAATTGTTGTACGTTGATACGTCCATCGTATCTACTTTTCCAAACACTTTTACCCTTGTTTTGGACTCTAACTTGCATGGTTTGAATGGAACTAACACAGACTGATGCTGTTTTCAGTAGAATAGCCATGGTGTTATTTTTGTGCAGAAACAAAAGTTCTCGGAATGACCTGAAAATTCACGGAGATTATTTTTGGAATTAATAAAAAATACTAGTGGAAGAATCAAGGCCAGGGGGCCCACACCCTGTCCACGAGGGTGGGAGGCGCGCCCCCTGCCTCGTGGCCCCCCTAGTGCTCCACCGACCTCAACTCCAACTCTATATATTCACGTTCAGGGAGGAAAAATCAGACAGAAGGATTCATCGCGTTTTACGATACGGAGCCGCCGCCAAGCCCTAAACTCTCTCGGGAGGGCTGATCCGGAGTGCATTCGAGGCTCCGGAGAGGGGAATCCGTCGCTGTCGTCATCATCAACCATCCTCCATGACCAGTTTCATGATGCTCACCGCCGTGGGTGAGTAATTCCATCGTAGGCTTGCTAGACGGTGATGAGTTGGATGAGATTTATCATGTAATCGAGTTAGTTTTGTTAGGGTTTGATCCCTAGTATCCACTATGTTTTGAGATTGATGTTGCTATGACTTTGCTATGCTTAATGCTTGTCACTAGGGCCCGAGTGCCATGATTTCAGATCTGAACCTATTATGTTTTCATGAATATATGTGAGTTCTTGATCCTATCTTGCAAGTCTATAGTCACCTACTATGTGTTATGATCCGGCAACCCCGAAGTGACAATAATCGGGACCACTCCCGGTGATGACCATAGTTTGAGGAGTTCATGTATTCACTATGTGTTAATGCTTTGGTCCTGTACTCTATTAATAGGAGGCTTTAATATCCCTTAGTTTCCATTAGGACCCCGCTGCCACGAGAGAGCAGGACAAAAGATGTCATGCAAGTTCTTTTCCATAAGCACGTATGACTATATTCGGAATAGATGCCTACATTACATTGATGAATTGGAGCTAGTTCTGTGGCACCCTATGTTATAACTGTTGCATGAATAATCGTATCCGGCATAATTCTCCATCACCGATCCAATGCCTATGAGCTTTTCACATATTGCTCTTTGGTTAGTTACTTTACCGTTGCTACTGTTACAATCACTACAATACTGCTACTGTTACCTTTGCCACTGTTACCGTTACTATCATACTACTTTGCTACTAAATACTTTGCTGCAGATATTAAGTTATCCAGGTGTGGTTGAATTGGAAACTCAACTGCTAATACTTGAGAATATTCTTTGGCTCCCCTTGTGTCAAATCAATAAATTTGGGTTGAATACTCTACCCTCGAAAACTTTTGCGATCCCCTATACTTGTGGGTTATCAAGACCATTTTCTGGCGCCATTGCCGGGGAGCATAGCTCTATTCTTTGAGTCACTTGGGATTTATATCTGTTGATCACTATGAGGAACTTGAAAGACGATAAAACCAAAATTTATCCCTCAACTACGAGGGGAGGTAAGGAACTGCCATCTAGCTCTGCACTTGATTCACCTTCTGTTTTGAGTAAGCTTGCGGCATCTAAACCTGCTTCTGCTATTAATTCTGATATGTCGCATGCTATTGATGATGCCACTTCTTCTATGCATGATACTTATGATGAAACTACTTCTATGCTTGATACTACTGTGCCACTAGGTGAATTTCTGGATGAACAACTTGCTAGGGCTAGAGAGAATGAAATTATTGAAAAAGATAATATTTATGAAAGTGATGATGAAGATTCTCCCCCTAAATATGAATTGCCTATTGTGCCTGAGGGTTATGTTATGGATGAAGAAACTGCTAGAGACTTTCTTGCTTGCAATGATAGAAGTGATCTTAAGAAATTATTAGCTAAGCTGAAAGAAAAATCTCTGAATGCTAGAATGAAATATGATCTTGCTTATGCTACTTCACCTATCTTTGTTACTGATAAGGATTATGATTTCTCTGTCGATCCTGATATAATTACTTTGCTTGAATCTGATCCTTTCTATGGCTATGAATCTGAAACTGTTGTGGCACATCTTACTAAATTAAATGATATAGCCACCCTATTCACTAATGATGAGAAAACTCACTACTATTATATCCTTAAAATATTTCCGTTCTCATTAAAGGGTGATGCTAAGATATGGTTTAATTCTCTTGATCCTGGTTGTGTGCATAGTCCCCATGATATGATTTATTACTTCTCTGCTAAATATTTCCCTACTCATAAGAAACAAGGTTCTTTAAGGGATATATATATATATATAATTTTGTGCAAATTGAAGAATAGAGTCTCCCACAAGCTTGGGGGAGGCTTCTCCAATTACTTAATGCTTTTCCTGATCATCCTCTTAAGAAAAATGAAATACTTGATATCTTTTATAATGGACTAACCGATGCTTCCAGAGACCACCTGGATAGTTGTGATGGTTGTGTTTTCATGTAAAGAACATCTGATCAAGCTGAAATTCTATTGAATAATATGTTGACAAATGAAAATAATTGGACACTTCCTGAACCAACTCCGAAGAAAAGGGGTATTCTATTTCTCAGTCCTGAAGATATGCAAGAGGCAAAGAAATCTATGAAAGAAAAAGGTATTAAAGCTGATGATGTTAAGAATTTACCTCCTATTGAAGAAATGCATGGTCTTAATTTTCCGCCTGTTGAAGAAATACATGGTCTTGATAACCCGACATAGGTAGTAAAGGTAAATTCTCTCTATAGATATGATAAAGCTGAAATCCCTCCTACTAAGTTTGCTAGTCAATGCTTAGATGAGTTTGATAATTTTATGGTTAAGCAAGAAGATTTTAATGCTCATTTTGGTAGACAACTGAAATGCAATGCTTATTGGATTGAACACTTGAGTGACTATATGTCCAGAGTTAAAGGTGAACTTAAACTCATTAGTAAACATGCCTCTATGGTTAAAGCTCAGAATGATTTGCTCAATGAATTAAATAGTAAGAAAAATGATAATGCTGTTGGAGTTATGACTAGAGGGGGTAAAATGACCTAGGAACCTTTGTATCCCGAAGGCCACCCTAAGAGAATTGAGAAAGATTCTTAGAGAACTAATATAGATGCACCTAGTCCTTCTAAGAAGAGGAAAAAGAAAAATGATAGGACTTTGCATGCTTCTAGTGAACCTGTTGTTGACACACCTGAGAATCCCAATGATATTTCTATTTCTAATGCTGAAAAACAATCTGGTAATGAACATGAACCTAGTGATAATGTTAATGATGATGTTCATGTTGATGCTCAACCTAGCAATGACAATGATGTAGAGATTGAACCTGCTGTTGATCTTGATAACCCACAATCAAAGGATCAATGTTATGATAAGAGAGACTTTGTTTCTAGGAAGCATGGTAAAGAAAGGGAGCCATGGGTTCAGAAACCCATGCCTTTTCCTCCTAAACCATCTAAGAAAAAGGATGATGAGGATTTTGAGCACTTTGCTGAAATGATTAGACCTATCTTTTTGCATATGCGATTAACTGATATGCTCAAAATGAATCCTTATACCAAATATATGAAAGATATTGTTACAAATAAGAGAAAGATACCGGAAGATGAAATTTCTACCATGCTTGCTAATTATACTTTTAAGGGTGGAATACCAAAGAAGTTAGGAGATCCAGGAGTACCCACTATACCATGCTCCATTAAAAGAAACTATGTTAAAAATGCTTTATGTGATCTTGGAGCCGGTGTTAGTGTTATGCCTCTCTCTTTATATTGTAGACTTGATTTGAATAAGTTGACACCTACTGAAATATCTTTGCAAATGGCTGATAAATCAACTGCTATACCTGTCGGCATTTGTGAGGATGTGCCTGTTGTGGTTGCAAATGTTACTATTTTAACGGACTTTGTTATTCTTGATATTCCCGAGGACGATAGTATGTCTATTATTCTTGGAAGACCCTTTTTGAACACTGCAGGGGCTGTTATTGATTGCAACAAAGGGAATGTCACCTTTCATGTTAATGGCAATGAGCACACGGTACACTTTCCGAGGAAACAACCTCGAGTTCATAGTATAAACTCTATTGGAAAAATTCCATCGATTATTTTTGGAGGTTTTGAATTTCCTCTTCCTACTGTCAAGAAGAAATATGATATTCTTATTATTGGGGATGTGCATATCCCCGTTGAGGTAACATAGTGCTATTCGAAATTTCTCCGGTTCCATGTTATTCGAAATGAGTTTGTTAACAAGACTTGATCAACCTTGTTAGTAGATTCCTTTTGATGAACATGAGATGGATGAAGTTAGAAAGCACAACCTTCAGTACCCTCCTTTTACTTTCTGTTATTTAGTTTAAATAAGGTAAAAAAAGTATTTTCTGTCTGTTTTTTGAACTATCCATGCAATAAAAAATACCCTGAAAATAGAAGTTCTCCAAATGCCCTGAAATTGAAATATGATTTTTTCTGGAATATTTGAGAATATTTGGCACTGAGAACATAGCAGGGGGAGCAAGCACCTGTCCACGAGGGTCCAGGGCGCTCCCCCTACCTCGTGGGCCCATGGTGGCTCCCTTCCACTTATTCAAGCCACCACACACTCCTTCTTCCTCCCAAAAAAATCACCAACCAGCTCAAGCACGAGTTCTAGCTCATCTTGCTGCCATTTTCGATCTCCTTGCTCAAAGCTTCACTCACAAAACTGCTTTGGGGGATTGTTCTTCGGTATGTGACTCCTCCAATGGTCCAATTAGTTTTTGTTCTAGTGCTTTATTCATTGCAAAATTTTGCTTCTAAGGTGACCCTGTTCTTGAGCTTGCATGTCAAATTTATTTGGTTCCAAGTAGTTCTAATGCATGATATAGTCTCTAGGCACTTGTGGGAGTAGTTTCTATCAATTTTGTTGAGTTTGGTTCACTTTTATTTGAAATTACTAAAAATTTCAGAAATTTTTCAGAGGAAGAAATATGTTTAGGAAAATGTACCAAGGTGGTCCTCAAGGAAGGAAGGACCCAGGCTCGCAATACGCGATGCGGACGATGAACCATCGAGGGAAGATCAAGTGCGGGCTTGTGAATGGCCGTCAGAGGACTTTATGGTTCGATCAGGAAAAAAGGAGGAATTTGACGCATATGTGCATAACGCTGATCTTGAGAGCTTCGAGGCAGATAAGTGTCGTCAGTACCACTATCTCACTGATTCCTTTGTGAGAAGGTTTGAATATTCTTCATCACACAATTCTCAAACTGTCCTGTTTGATCTTTATGAAAATTCTTATACTATGGACTTAGAGGACTTTAATACTACTTGCAAACTTCCACAATGGGGTAGCACTAGTGAGCCTCACAAATCTGAGTTTAGAGATTTTCTTGCTAGTATAACTGTGGGGGAGTCTAGAGATATAAACCAAGCTACCATAGGGAGCATTCATTTTCTTGCTATACATTATTTTGCTCTCTTCATAGGTGGTGCATAAATGGTAAGGATGAAGCATGTCACATGTGTGTCCCTGACCTCAGTGTTCTCAGGAGTGCTGTATTAGGAGATAAAGATTATAATTTGGGAGCCATTGTTGCACGTAGGTTGCATAATAATAGAATTAATGGAGATTTCTTTGGTGGAATTTATGCAACCCGTTTAGCTAATTTTCTTGATATACCCATACGTGAGTATGATATTGAGTTGCCTCCTGTTTATTTAGATTATGAGGCTATGGTTCGTCATCAGTTTGTTGAGAGGAACGATCAGTTCCTCCAGTATGGACTAATCTTTGACAGACAACACTGAAAGCACAAGTGCTCCCTGGGTGATTTTGGTAATTAATGTCAACATATCTCTTGTTGGACTAACACCTTTACCTAGTATGTTTCAGACAAGTTCAACAATGAAGTGGCATGGACTAGAGGATGTGGAACCCCTTCAAAATGCTATGGACAAAAAGATTAGCTCAAGATCAAAGCTCAAGACTCTACATTTTCTATTTTAGTGATCCAAGATCACATTGAGTCTATAGGAAAAGCCAATACTATCAAGAGGGGATGAGGTGTTGCTTAATGGCCTTCTTGCTCAAAATGCTTAGTGATATGCTCCAAAGCCCTCAACTACTTTCTCACATCAACATATGACCTAAACCAAAAGTCAAACTCAGCCCCACCGATTCTTTCTATCCGGCGCCACCGAGTTCAGATGTCATAGCCACTGCCACAAACCCTAGGCAAATCGGTCTCACCGAGATGGGATTGTAATCTCTCTGTATGTATCTATTACCAAAATTGGTCACACCGAGTTTGCGTAATCGGTCCTACCGAGATTGCAATGTAAAATCTATGTCTCCTTTTCGTAAGATTTCGGTCTCACCGAGATGAGCGAATCGGTCCCACCAAGTTTACCTGACCAACTCTTTGGTTAGCTTATTACCAAAATCGGTCTCACCGAGTTTGTGTAATCGGACTCACCGAGATAACGTTGTGCCCTAACCCTAACCATATCGGTCCTACCGAGTTGCATGTTAGTCCCACCACAAATCCTAACGGTCACTAGGCTGAATCGGTCCGACCGAGTTTCTCAATTCGGTCCCACCGAGATTGGCAAGTTGTGTGTAACTGTTAGATTTTGTGTGGAGGCTATATATACCCCTCCACCTCCTCTTCATTCGTGGAGAGAGCCATCAGAACGAACCTACACTTCCAACTTACATTTTCTGAGAGAGAACCACTACACTTGTGTTGAGGCCAAGATATTCCATTCCTACCATATGAATCTTGATCTCTAGCCTTCCCCAAATTGCTTTCCAGTCAAATCTTCTTTCCACCAAATCCAAATCCTGTGAGAGAGAGTTGAGTGTTGGGGAGACTATCATTTGAAGCACAAGAGCAAGGAGTTCATCATCAACACACCATTTGTTACTTCTTGGAGAGTGGTGTCTCCTGGATTGGCTAGGTGTCACTTGGGAGCCTCCGACAAGATTGTGGAGTTGAACCAAGGAGTTTGTAAGGGCAAGGAGATCGCCTACTTTGTGAAGATCTACCGCTAGTGAGGCAAGTCCTTCATGGGCGATGGCCATGGTGGGATAGACAAGGTTGCTTTTTCGTGGACCCTTCGTGGGTGGAGCCATCCGTGGACTCGCGCAGCCGTTACCCTTCGTGGGTTGAAGTCTCCATCAACGTGGATGTACGATAGCACCACCTATCGGAACCACGACAAACACATCCATGTCTCCAATTTTGTTTGCACACTCCAATCCCATCCCTTTACATTCTTGCAAGTTGCATGCTTTACTTTCCGCTGCTCATATACTCTTTGCATGCATGCTTGATATGTATTGTGATTGTTAAATTTGTGCCAAAACTCCACTTCAACTTAAAGAAATTAAAAACTGCAAACTTTTGGCACTTAGTGTCTAATCACCCCCCTCTAGACACTTCTTCTCGATCCTTTCAATTGGTATTAGAGCTTTGGTCTCCATTGCTTTGGTTTAAACACCATTGGAGGAAGATGGATGAGTCTACTTTGGGGAGTCTTAGACATAGAGTGCCTATACTTGATGGAGAGTATTTTCATGAGTGGAAAAATGAGATGCTTGTGATTTTCAATGAATATCATTTGAACAAGTACATTGCTAGCCCTTGTGCACCTCATGTTGATCCTATGCATCCTACCCTTGATGAGTCAATTGACATGATTCGCAATCTTAGAACTGTTGAACTTATCACTAGAGGCTTGCCTAGAGACTTGATTGGATGTTTGCCTACTCTTAAGTGTGCCTACACTATATGGAAATTTCTTGAGGAACATTTTCCAAATTATTAATTGAAAAATCTAGATGAAATTCTCCATAAATCTATTGCCTTAATTAAGATGAATTCCAGTGATCCTATGTTTGGTGATTGTCTATTTGAGCTTACAAACCTTATGCGTGCCAAAGGAGATGTTGGAATTATTAGTGATATTATTTCCGAAGCTATTAAAATTCATAAAGAAGATCATTGTCAAGCTCACTCTAACGAATCACCCTTGCTAGGATTTGATCCATCACATGACGATGTTGAACATGGATACTATGATGAGGATGCTGATAGTGACTTTGATCTTGATGATGCAATGAGACACTTTGGTCTTATGGAAAATCTTCAGGGATATATGGCAGGAGGAAAGGAATGGGTTCTTGATAGTGGATGTACTGATCACATGACCGGAGATAAAGATATGTTTCGTGAGCTTGCTGAAAACGATGGTCCTCAAAAATTATGTCACTTTCGGTGATAACTCAAAGGGTAAGGTGGTTGGCCTCGGTAAGGTGGCCATATCACATGATAGCTCCATACAAAATGCCATGCTCGTTGAATCTCTTGGCTACAATTTACTTTCAGTATCTACACTTGTTGATTTCGGCTTCAATGTCCTATTCACCGAAGTAGATTGCCAAGTGTTTCATAGAGATAATCATAAAATGGTCTTTACCGGTGTACGTAGAGGTGATCTTTACATTGTTGATTTCACCAAAAAAGGCTCAACCTAGAACTTGCTTAATTGCTAAATCCTCTAAAGGCTGGTTATGTCATAGACGGCTAGGTCATGTTGGTATGCAAACCTTGACAAGATTATTAAAGGAAATCATATCCTTGGTGTTAACGATGTCATATTTGATAAGGATAGACTTTGCAGCGCTTGTCAGGCAGGTAAACAGGTCGGAGGAAGGCATCCCGTGAAGAACATCATGACCACAAGGAGGCGACTCGAGCTACTTCACATGGATCTTTTTGGTCCCAACGCCTACAAAAGTCTCGGTGGAAATTCTTTTCGTCTAGTTATAGTTGATGATTTTTCAAGATTTACGTGGGTGTTCTTTCTTGATGATAAATCGCATGTCCAAAAGATCTTCAAAAACTTTGCTAGGAAGGCCCAAAATCAATTTGAAGTGAAGATCAAGAAGGTTCGCAGCGACAACGGAATGGAGTTCAAGAATGCAAATGTGGACACCTTTCTTGACGAAGAAGGGATTTCACATGAGTTCTCGGCTACGTACGCACCTCAACAAAATGGAGTTGTTGAGAGGAAGAACTGGACGCTCATTGAAATGGCGAGAACGATGCTTGATGAGTACAAGACGCCGAAACACTTTTGGGTGGAAGCGGTTGAGACAGCTTGTCATGCAAGAAATCGCTTGTATCTTCACAAGCTACTCATCAAGACGGCATACGAGCTCCTCACCGATAACAAACCCCAAGTTGGATACTTTCGAGTATTCGGCTCAAAGTGCTACATTCTTGATAAGGATCATCCTTCTAAAGTTGCTCCTAAGTCTCATGAAGGTTTCCTACTTGGTTATGGCTCAAACTCTCACACATATTGTGTCTACAACAATTTCACCCGAAAGGTTGAAGAAACGGTAGATGTGAAGTTTGATGAGTCTAACGGATCGCAAGTAGAGAAATTGCCAATTGATGTAGGAGACAAAGACCCCTCGGAAGCAATCCAAGACTTGTCTATTGGCAAGATTCGTTCAAAGGAGGTGAAGGAGAGTACCTCGTCCGTCCAAGTGGAAGTTTCTACCTCACGACAAGGTGAACGAAGAGTTGATACAGAAGCATCCACAAGTGGGACACACCAAGATGAAGAAAACGAGGAAGTGCACCAAGATGAATGCCAACAACCTCCTTCTCCAACACGACAAGAGAACGACAACGCCAACAATGAAGAAGGCTAAGAAGAAGAACAAGATGAAAAAGATGTTCAACCAAGATCCAAGCAAAAGCTTTCACGAGTTCGAGCAAGAATTGCTAAAGACCATCCCGTCGAGAAAATTTACAATGATATCCAAACCGGGAGAATCACTCGCTCTAAAACTTGTTTAGCTAACTTTTGTGAACACTATTCATTCATCTCTAGCATTGAACCTATGAAGGTTGAAGAAGCTTTGGAAGATCCGGATTGGATAAATGCCATGCATGAAGAGCTACACAACTTTGAGAGAAATCAAGTTTGGACATCAGTTGAGAAGCCCGACAATAACCACAACATCATCGGTACCAAATGGGTGTTTTGCAACAAGCAAGATGAAGATGGACAAGTAGTTCGCAACAAAGCACGTCTCGTCGCCCAAGGCTACACTCAAGTCAAAGGTATGGACTATGGTGAGACATATGCCCCCGTTGCTATACTTGAGTCCATTCGCATCTTACTTGCCTATGCTAATCACCATGATATCACCTTGTACCAAATGGACATTAAAAGTGCTTTTCTAAATGGTGAAATAGAGGAGGAAGTTTATATTAAGCAACCTCCCAGCTTTGTCAATCCTAAGAAACCTAATCATGTCTACAAACTTCACAATGCCCTTTATGGTCTTAAACAAGCTGCTAGAGAGTGGTATAAATGCTTGCCAAGTTTCTTATTGAAAAAGGCTTTGAAATTGGAAAAATAGATTCTACTATTTTTACTAAAAGTGTTAATGGAGAACTATTTCTGTGCCAAATTTATGTTGATGATATTATATTTGGATCAACTAACCCTCATTTTAGTGAAAAGTTTGGACAGCTAATGTCAGAGAAGTTTGAGATGTCTATGATGAGTGAACTCAAATTCTTTCTTTGTTTGCAAATCAAGCAAACTAAGGAAGGTACCTTTGTCTCTCAAACGAAGTACACCAAGGACTTATTCAAGAAGTTCAATATGCAAGAATGCAAAGGTATGACTACACCCATGCCTACTAGTGGACATCTTGATTTGACCAAAGATGGTGAACCGGTCGATCAAAAGGTTTATCACTCTATGATTGGTTCATTGTTATATCTATGTGCTTCACGTCCCGATATTATGCTAAGTTGTGCATGTGTGCACGATATCAAGCTGCTCCTAAAGAATGTCATCTCAAGGCCGTGAAAAGGATAGTGAGATAATTAATCCATACACCAAACTTTGGCATTTGGTATCCAAAGAGGGCCTCTTTCGATCTTGTTGGCTACTCCGACTCGGACTATGCCGGTGACAAGGTTGATAGAAAGTCCACTTCGGGTACTTGTCAACTCCTTGGTAGATCTCTTATATCTTGGTCTTCCAAGAAACAAAACTCGGTATCCTTGTCCACCGCCAAAGCGGAATACATTGCTGCTAGTTCATGTTGTGCTCAATTACTTTGGATGACCCAAACTCTTAAAGATTATGGGATACATGTGAAACATGTTCCATTACTTTGTGACAATGAAAGTGCTATTAAGATTGCTCACAATCCTGTGCAACATTCTCGAACTAAGCATATTGAAGTTCGTCATCATTTCATTCGAGATCATGTTGCCAAAGGGGACATTAATCTTAAGCATGTTTGCACCGAAAAGCAATTAGCTGATATATTCACTAAACCACTTGATGAGAAAGTGTTTTGCAGGTTAAGAGGTGAATTGAACATCATTGATGCTTCAAACTTGGAGTATAGGAACTCCATTTTGGATACATGCAAGACATGAGCCTATGACTAATCCTTGATATTTCTCTTATGATGATAATCTTATGTCTTGGATATATTTGCACCTTGCATGTTATCTAACCCGTGTAGGTACTTGGGTGAAGCTAAATCTATGAGATTGCAACTCACTCATTTCTTG
The DNA here is from genome assembly GCF_002162155.2 of Triticum dicoccoides. Taxonomy (NCBI): domain Eukaryota; kingdom Viridiplantae; phylum Streptophyta; class Magnoliopsida; order Poales; family Poaceae; genus Triticum; species Triticum dicoccoides. The sequence continues at coordinate 142,646,139 of NC_041387.1, read as the reverse complement.
AGCAATCTCTACATCACCAAGTCTCTACACAATGGTGGTTGAAGACAAGGAATCACGGAACCATTCAAACATATCCTTTGACAAAATTCTATGTTGAGTTTCATGATTGTCATTTTGGATACACAGGTGCTCTTCCTTGCAAAAACTATCCCATGCAGGTAGATGAACTCAAATTCCGAGTGGTGCTCCCAACTCTTGATGAGCTACATCAACCTTGAGCAACCCACATAAGTTCAACTACATGATCACGATCAACACCACCATCCAAGGTATGTTATTCCCTCTTAGAGAAGCTTTACTCCAAGTCATGAGTCAAAGCAACTCGACAAGATGTGAATACATCAAGATGCTTAAACGAAAAATGGTAACCCCATTTTGAGCTTAAACAATGAGTATGGCCTATGATCAAGTGATCTCACTTGACTCCTAAGTCAATATACTCTAACATAGGTGACTTTGTCGCCGACCAATTCTAGATGAAGTTCTCTTGTGTTATTTTCTGTGCTCTTGCATTTGTCTCATGCATATTTGTTTCCCCTTTCAAAAAAAAACTTCATCTAGATTTCTCTTCTTTTAATTTCTGTTTTGCATTCCCTGCATCCAATTCATTGCAAATCTTTCAGTTAATTCCTTGCAAATCCTTGTGAGATCTTACTTGTCTAGTGAGCTGAGGTGACAAGTGTTTTCTCTGTGGTGAACTCGGTCACACCGGTCTGTTGTTCTCGGTTTAATTGAATCCTTTCGGTGCAACCGAAACATACAACTCGGTGCCACCGATTTCACTACAGGAAAGACAGTTTGCCACTTACTTCTGCATTCCTTTTGATCCAGCTCCACTCAATGAATCTTGTCCTCTACCAGCATCACATTCAACTTGCTGCTTTGTTCTGTGACTCAAGGACCAACCCATTTGCAAGAAATATCCAGAAGGACCCTTCTTGGAAATTGACGTCAAAGGGGGAGAGAGAGATCACATCAAAGCTTACTCATATCTATAGGGGGGAGAATACTTAAGGGGAGAAAGAGTAATATTCAAGGATCCCAGATGCTTGGTGTTCAAGAGGAGAGAAGTCACATGTCTTTAAGAGGGGAAAGACATGTTCATATTTTCTTATTTGCATTAGCTTTGTTTATTTTCTTTGAGCTCTGATTTTGCTCTGATTTTCTGTTCCCTATCTTCTCCCAGTATCCCATGCTAGATTCAGGGGGAGCAAGACATCTAAGGGAAGGAAATCCTTGAATTCATTGCACATCTTTACCTTTGGGGACATGTCTATATCCAATGTGGTTCTTAGTACTCACTCTACATGTCATCCCGGTCTTGGTACTCTTGTGGTTTCTTTTGTTTGCTCTGGCTAGTAGGTGTATCTATGTTATCTAACCTTGTTTACGCAGGTTCATTCCATCTTAAGCCAACTGAAGACCACAAGGTAAGTATATGCATCACAGTCAAGTGTATGAGAAATTCTTGCTGATGTACATACTGTTTGTAGGAAGGACTCATGAGCATGAACGTACATTTCCCACATTCACATCTTTTGCTCTGATGCATATAGCCAAGATACATGTAACACATTGCTTACTCTATCATGTTTATGCATTCACATGCTCCTATATCCATATTCACATGATTGCATACATGTAGGGGGAGCCTATGCATGTTACATGTCTTTCCAAAGCTTTACCTGCTATTCTCTATATCTTTATCTAAAGCTTTGATGTATGTTGTCATCAATTACCAAAAAGGGGGAGATTGAAAGCACAAGTGCTCCCTGGGTGATTTTGGTAATTAATGTCAACATATCTCTTGTTGGACTAACACCTTTACCTAGTATGTTTCAGAAAAGTTCAACAATGAAGTGGCATGGACTAGAGGGTGTGGAACCCCTTCAAAATGCTATGGACAAAAAGATTGGCTCAAGATCAAAGCTCAAGACTCTACATTTTCTATTTTAGTGATCCAAGATCACATTGAGTCTATAGGAAAAGCCAATACTATCAAGAGGGGATGAGGTGTTGCTTAATGGACTTCTTGCTCAAAATGCTTAGTGATATGCTCCAAAGCGCTCAACTACTTTCTCACATCCACATATGACCTAAACCAAAAGTCAAACTCGGCCCCACTGATTCTTTCTATCCGGCGCCACCGAGTTTAGATGTCATAGCCACTGCCACAAACCCTAGGCAAATCGGTCTCACCGATAGGGATCTCGGTATCACCGTGATGGGATTGTAATCTCTCTGTATGTATCTGTTACCAAAATCGGTCACACCAAGTTTGCATAATCGGTCCTACCGAGATTGCAATGTAAACTCTCTGTCTCCTTTTCGTAACATTTCGGTCTCACCGAGATGAGCGAATCGGTCCCACCGAGTTTACCTGACCAACTCTCTGGTTAGCTTATTACCAAAATCGGTCTCACCGAGATTACATTATGCCCGAACCCTAACCATATCGGTCCTACCGAGTTGCATTTGGTCCCACCAAAAATCCTAACGGTCACTAGATTTGTTGAATCGGTCCGACCGAGTTTCTCAATTCGGTCCCACCGAGATTGGCAAGTTGTGTGTAATGGTTAGATTTTGTGTGGAGGCTATATATACCCCTCCACCTCCTCTTCATTCGTGGAGAGAGCCATCCCAACGAACCTACACTTCCAACTTACATTTTCTGAGAGAGAACCACGTACACTTGTGTTGAGGCTAAGATATTTCATTCCTACCATATGAATCTTGATCTCTAGCTTTCCCCAAATTGCTTTCCACTCAAATCTTCTTTCCACCAAATCCAAATCCTGTGAGAGAGAGTTGATTGTTGGGGAGACTATCATTTGAATCACAAGAGCAAGGAGTTCATCATCAACACACCATTTGTTACTTCTTGGAGAGTGGTGTCTCCTAGATTGGCTAGGTGTCACTTGGGAGCCTCCGACAAGATTGTGGAGTTGAACCAAGGAGTTTGTAAGGGCAAGGAGATCGCCAACTTTGTGAGGATCTACCTCTAGTGAGGAAAGTCCTTCGTGGGCGATGGCCATGGTGGGATAGACAAGGTTGCTTCTTCGTGGACCCTTCGTGGGTGGAGCCCTCCATGGACTCGCACAGCCGTTACCCTCGTGGGTTTAAGTCTCCATCAACGTGGATGTACGATAGCACCACCTATCGGAACCACGACAAAAACATCCGTGTCTTCAATTGCATTTGCACACTCCCATCCCATCCCTTTACATTCTTGCAAGTTGCATGCTTTACTTTTCGCTGCTCATATACTCTTTGCATGCATGCTTGATATGTATTGTGATGGTTAAATTTGTGCCAAAACTCCACTTCAACTTAAAGAAATTAAAAACTGCAACTTTTGGCATTTAGTGTCTAATCACCCCCATCTAGACACCTCTTCTCGATCCTTCCAGATGCACCTATCACGTCGCTCTCCCTTCTTCTACTTTCTTTGACTTACAGGAAAAAGGGAGACATGTTATAACTAGGGAGGAGGCGAATGAGTATGAGAGGAGGACGAGGGCATCTCGCCTCCAAGCTGCAGCCCACGATGCAATAGCCGCTGCATCTCAGTACGACCCCAGTTACAACTTTGGTTATCCGCCACGCCAACCGTGGTAGTACACCAACTTAGGCCAAAAGCCTAAGCTTGGGAGAGTACGTATTTCTCACCGACATTACATTCATATTCACACACTCATGCTAGTTGTCGGTGTTCATACTTTTTCACTGTAATATCCATGCTAATTTATTTTCCTTTTTATGCTTTCTTCTTGTGTGTTTGAAAAACCTTATGAAAAACTAAAAAAAATAGTTGTAGCTTTTAGTTAGTTTACCTTCTTGCTTGTAGTAAGTAATAAGTAAAAAGAAAACCCAAAAAGATTTCCTTTTCTTCTTTTTGTTTGTTGGGAGCTTTCCCATGTAAATAGTTTTATTTCTTTTCTTTTCTTTGGGGGTCGATAGGAGAAGACCATAATGAAATTGTTGAAGTGGCTCTTATATGCATTATTGTTGATTTAACAAAGAGCCTGTGTTACCTTGTCTTCTCCTGTTTATTGAATGCTTGCAGATTCCAGCTTAGTACAATGCACGTGCACTATTATTATTATTCACATCGTTCGGTCGTGCAAGTGAAAGGCAATTATGACGATATATGACGAAATGATTGAGATGAGAGAAGCTGGTATGAATTTGACCTCTCTTGTTTTTGTAAATATGATTAGTTCATCATTCTTGATTCAGCCTATTATGAATAAACATGTTTGCAATGACAATTAGAGATTATAGTTGCTTATGCCATGCTTAATCAGCTAGGAGTTTATAATGGTCTATCTTGCGTGCCAACATGCTATTAAAATGGTTGTGATGTGGTATAGTAGGGTGGTATCCTCCTTTGAATGATTTAAGTGACTTGACTTGGTACATGTTCACACATGTAGTTGAAACAAATCAGCATAGCCTTCACGATATTTATGTTCATGGTGGATTATATCCTACTCATGCTTTAACTCAATGTTTATTAATTTTAATGCATGTTCATGGCTGTTGTCGCTCTCTAGTTGGTCGCTTCCCAGTCTTTTGCTAGCCTTCACTTGTACTAAGCGGGATTATTACTTGTGCATCCAATCCCATAAACCCCAAAGTTATTCCATATGAGTCCACTATACCTTCCTATATGCGATATCTACCTGCCGTTCCAAGTAAATTTGTATGTGCCAAACTCCAAACCTTCAAACGAAATTCTGTTTTGTATGCTTGAATAGCTCATGTATCAACTAGGGCTGTCTCTATCTTCCATGCTAGGCGGGTTATTCTCAAGAGGAGTGGACTCCGCTCCTCACTGACGAGAAAATGGCTGGTCACCCGGATGCCCAGTCCCATGCTTTAAGCAAACCAAATCAAAATAACTGCAAACAAAACACCCCTAGGGTTGTTGCTAGTTGGAGGCACTCATTGTTTCGAGCAGTCCATGGATTGCTGCTTGTTGGTGGTGGGGGAGTATAAACTTTACCATTCTGCTTGGGAACCACCTATAATGAGTGTAGCATGTAAGATATCGCCATCTCTTGGTTGTTATGTGGACAATGAAAGTATGCCGCTCAAAATATTATTTATCTCTATTTCAAAAATCGAGCTCTGGCACCTCTACAAATCCCTGCTTCCCTCTGCGAAGGGCCTATCTATTTACTTTTATGTTGAGTCATCACCCTCTTATTAAAAAGCACAAGTTGGAGAGCACCGTTGTCATTTGCATCCTTTACTATTAATTTATATTGGGTATGACTATGACTGGATCTCTTTTACCATGAATTACAATGTAGTCTGTCCTTGATCTTTAAAGGTGCTTTGCATTTATGTTTTGCGGTCTCAGAAAGGGCTAGCGAGATACCATCTTGTTATATCATATTATGATTGTTTTGAGAAAGTGTTGTCATCCGAGATTTATTATTATTGCTCGCTAGTTGATTATGACATTGATATGAGTAAACATGAGACCTAAGTGTTATTGTGAATATGGTTAGTCATAATCTTTGCTGAAAACTTGAATGCTGGCTTTACATATTTACAACAACAAGAGCAAACAGAGTTTGTGAAAGTTTTTCTTTCTCACTTTCAGTTTATCAACTGAATTGCTTGAGGACAAGCAAAGGTTTAAGCTTGGGGGAGTTGATACGTCTCTGTCGTATCTACTTTTCCGAACACCTTTGCCCTTGTTTTGGACTCTAACTTGCATGATTTGAATGGAACTAACCCGGACTGATGTTGTTTTTAGCAGAATTGCCATGGTGTTATTTTTGTGCGGAAACAAAAGTTCTCGGAATGACCTGAAACTTCACGGAGATTTTTTTTGGAATTAATAAAAAATACTGGCAGAAGAATCAAGGCCAGGGGGCCCACACCCTGTCCACGAGGGTGGGAGGCGCGCCTGCCCCCCTGGGCGCGCCCCCTGCCTCGTGGGCCCCCTGGTGCTCCACCAACCTCAACTCCACCTCTATATATTCATGTCCGGGGAGGAAAAAATCAGAGAGAAGGATTCATCGCGTTTTACGATACGGAGCCGCCGCCAAGCTGTAAACTCTCTCGGGAGGGCTGATCTGGAGTCCGTTCGGGGCTCCGGAGAGGGGAATCCGTCGCCGTCGTCATTATCAACCATCCTCCATCACCAATTTCATGATGCTCACCACTGTGCGTGAGTAATTCCATTGTAGGCTTGCTGGACGGTGATGGGTTCGATGAGATTTATCATGTAATTGAGTTAGTTTTGTTAGGGTTTGATCCCTAGTATCCACTATGTTCTGAGATTGATGTTGCTATGACTTTGCTATGCTTAATGGTTGTCACTAGGGCCCGAGTGCCATGATTTATGATCTCAACCTATTATGTTTTCATGAATATATGTGAGTTCTTGATCCTATCTTGCAAGTCTATAGTCACCTACTATGTGTTATGATCCGGCAACCCCGAAGTGACAATAATCAGGACCACTCCCGGTGATGACCATAGTTTGAGGAGTTCATGTATTCACTATGTGTTAATGCTTTGGTCCGGTACTCTATTAAAAGGAGGCCTTAATATCCCTTAGTTTCCATTAGGACCACGCTGTCACGGGAGGGTAGGACAAAAGATGTCATGCAAGTTCTTTTCCGTAAGCACATATGACTATATTCGGAATACATACCTACATTACATTGATGAATTGGAGCTAGTTCTGTGTCACCCTATGTTATAACTGTTGCATGAATAATCGCATCTGTTATAATTCTCCATCACCGATCCAATGCCTATGAGCTTTTCACATATTGCCATTTGCTTAGTTACTTTACCGTTGCTACTGTTACAATCACTACAATACTTCTACTGTTACCTTTTCCACTGTTACCATTACTATCATACTACTTTGTTACTAAATACTTTGCTGTAGGTATTAAGTTATCCAAGTGTGGTTGAATTGACAACTCAACTGCTAATACTTGAGAATATTCTTTGGCTCCACTTGTGTAACATCCCAAATTTTCAATTTGGAATGTTATACATAGATCATCATTGCATATCATATTTTTGTTGCATTGTTGGCTCGATCCTAGAAATTCTACACAACTCAAGGACCCGCGGAGAGAGTTGGGGATTTCTTTATTTTCATATTTGAGTTTTTCTCAAATTTTGAAAATAGGATCATTTGATTTTATTTATTTTATCTTCAATTATTTCTACTACCAAAATTTCAGAGAGGGAATAAAATGACTTTCCCAAAATAAAGAAATAATGAAGATTTAATAAAAAAATCAAATAAGTTTTATTCTGGAGTTTTTCGCTTCTTATTTGGATTTAGGAAAAATGCGCGTTTTACAAAATTGCATTTAGGCCCCAAATAAATGTTCTTCTTGTCCGGATTGATTTTAGAAGCTGGGAAAAATTTATTTCGGGATTTTTGGAGTCCGTTTAGCATGCCTTTTTATTTTTCTTCTGCGCGGAATTATTTAAAAAAAACGCATAACCGACCGAGCGGGACTCCGCTCGGGGGGCCCTATATATAGCGCCGCCCCGGCGCCCGAGGCCCAGCCGCCCCGCCCCGCTAGCCGCCGCCGGCCCACACCCGCGCCGAACCCTAACCCTAACGCCGCCGCCGCCAGCCGCCGTCGCCGGACCCCGCCGACCCCGCCGCCGCACGCTCGCCGAGGTTCGCCGCCGCCTCGTTTTCTGTGCCGTTTTTTTAGAAAACCGAGCGGTTTTCCGTCGGTTTATTTTCTGTTTTTTTAGTTTCGGTTTTTTTGTTAGATCGGCTTTATTTTCGGTTTAGTTTAATTAGCGAGCGTTCGCTCATTTGTTCGTTTTAACAAACGTGTTCGTCAGATTAGTTTAGTTAACGAATGTTCATTCGTTAACCCGTTCGTCGTTTTTCTTTTCTCGGATTTAACCCGCGATTTTTCTGATCGCGATTCCTGATCCGATTTTCGTTTTAGTTTAACTTTTTGCTCGTTTATTGGAATCAGGCGATTCAAGCGCCTGGAGTTTCGTCTCGAAACCCTCTTTCCGAATAATCTACTTAAACAAGTTTTTGCTTCTGTAAAATTTGACTTAGATCTAGATTAGTAAAACAAAGCTGTTTTCTTTCGCCGTTTGACTTTCGTTGCTTTGTTTGATTTGATTCTTTTTGCAAACCGGAGTTCTTAAGTTGGACATTCTGGTTAGATCTTTTATTCGAGTTTTACCTATGCATTAGATGAGTACTTATTGTATGCTTGTTTGTTTGTCTGCGATAGAATACCCGGAGTGCGCCGCCTGTTACTTCGAGTCTCTAGGTCTCCTGGATCATCAGCAAAACAAGTAACACTTTGATCATACCTTTTCTACTACCCAGTTTTATGCATTAGATCAATCCTCAAACATTGCATGATTAGGATCTAATTAAATTGTGGGATGAGAAGTAGATGAGGTAGTACCTATTACCTGTTTTATTATCAAACCTTTGGAAGTGACTTCTACGTTTGCTTATTATGCCATGCTATGCTAGTAGACGTGGATTGGGTGAGTGTATCCACGACAGATGTGAGATTGTTGAATTAATGGTTTATTTAAGGTGGCAACTTAAATACACATCTGGGTGGATTGAGGCACCTGGTTTCTATCAGGACTTGCCTGTATTTTCTTCGGACCGCCACCCAGGCTCAAAGGGATCATGAGATTATTCAAACTAGAAACTTCCGTGTGCAGCCACATGCTATTATGGGCTCTAGCATAGTTGACTAAGTTGTGCGAACTCTTACGAGGTGGACTAGCAGATGTAGGGGATGTAGGTTCGTACGGTCTACCCCTATGTAAGGTGCAAGTGCTTCTGAAAGACTATGTCTCGGTCATCCGTTTCTCAAACACCATGTAGTGCGAGAAACCAAACGGAGGCGATCGAGTCATGTGGGGAAAAGTGCGCAAACCTCTGCAGAGTGTACAAACTAATCATGGTTAGCCGTGTCCCCGGTTATGGACATCTTGAGTATCTAGTACCTGGATATCATGTGAATCTCATCATGTTAATTCTAATTTTAATATTGTTGGGTTTAATGAATACTTTTTAATTGGGATTGAGAATGTTGTCAACCATTCTCAATGTTTCACAACCACCATGATAGTTAAATAAATTTATTCCTTTGCAGTAGGGAAAAATTGGCTTTATGAAAAACTGTAACCATAGAGCTTTACCACCAGCCAAATATGCATGTAGTATAGCTTATTCCATTGTTGTTCTCTATGTGTTACATTGCCAGCATATTCCATGTGCTGACCCGTTTTCGGGCTGCAACATTTCATGTTGCAGACTTTTCAGATGACGAGTAAGATGCCTTTAGGTCATGGTTCTATACTCAGTGATGCCGTTGGAGTTGATGGACTCGCTTATCTTCCAAGCCTTCTGCTGTTATCGTTTTAGATGGCCTTAAGCCATATTTATTTCAATAAGTTCTCTTTTGAGACATTCGATGTAATAAGTGTGTGATTGCTACTCTGTTATAAATCCTCCAAGTACTGTGTGGTGTCAGCATTACTGATCCAGGGATGACACTGAGCACAGAGATCAGACTGTTTGAGGTCTGGTCGCTACAAAGGTGGTATCAGAGCACACGCTAACTGTACGACACGACCACTAAGCTTAAACCCTAGATCACTACTCTTTCTTCTCATTTCTGACTCCTCATCTTCTCTATTCTTTAGGATGGCGGATGCAAGGGTCAAGTTCGCACAACCAGATGAAAATTCACCTTTTGGATATCACTTGAAGGAAGCCACTAGATACTTGGACATAGGAGTACCAAGATTCACCGGGACTTTCAACGCCACTTTACCCGAAGAGGAGCGCTGGAGGATTCAAGTCTACATTCCAGGAAGGACGTTTGCCCCAGTCATGGAGCCAATAGAGTTTACCTTTGATGTACCAACATGGAGCCTAGGAAAAAGCATGGCAGCTCACATCGCCATGGGACGAATTGGAGAAGTTTACCACAACGATCTCAAGAATACTATCTACCAGATTTGTGGGCGCCGAGATGAGCATTGGGAGATGATCACCACCAGGAAGGATAGATCAATCACAGCTTATATTCAGGAGCTAAACCAAGACATCTGACGCCAGGAGAATCAGATGTGCGCAGATATGCAGTAACTACAGAAGGCTATGACCAAGATCAAGGAGCTAGAAGCAGAACTCAAGGCTACACATAAAGACTATATGGAAGAAATCGTCTCTCTAGTAAGACAGAACGGTGACCTTAAGGAGAAGATTGGAGTATTCATGGGAGGATCAGCACCCAGAGGAGAGGAGGATGAACCTACTTGTCCAGATAATTATATCATCATCGACGACACCGATTCGGATCCCGACGACAGCGATGACGACTACGTTGATGAAGCTAGAGCAGATATCATGGAATCTGCATCGGAGCAGTTTTTCTAGTTGACCACCATAAGAGTAGTAGAATTTTCCACCATTTAATTAGTTTTAGTCCAAGCACTTTTGTAACGATAGTTAGACCGTTGTATGCCCTTGTTTGAATTGATTGGAATGATATTGTGTGCTTTTGTCTCATGTGCATATGGGTAGTGTTATCTCACTAGACCTCATTCTATTCTTAACTCTCCCCTTTAAACCCTTAGATGCCTCCGAGACGTGACCCCGAGTTTGTTTTCCCGCCAGAGATCCCCCAGTTGATTCAGCAGCAGAATACCTTGATTCAAATATTGGTACAGAACCAAGGCAACAACAACAACAACAACCCACCACCACCACCTGTTGACCATCTGGCACGTTTCTTAAGGTTGAATCCGCCGGTGTTTTCTAGTAGCACCGAGCCGATAGTAGCAGATGATTGGATCCGTAAGATAGGGAGGGAGTTGACCACTGTAGGATGCACAGATGGAGAAAAGGTGAAGTTTGCCGCACATCAACTTGACGGACCCGCAGCAGCATGGTGGGAGAATTTTACAGCCACTTACCCTGTAGACACTGTCACATGGAATCAGTTTCGGCAAGTTTTTCATACTGCCCATGTTTCAGCAGGAGCTATGGCCATGAAGAAGCGTGAGTTTCGCAACTTACGCCAAGGAGGACGGACAGTTGGCCAATATGTGGATGATTTTAGTAAGCTAGCATGTTATGCCCCAGATGACGTTGCTACGGATGCAGCTAAGCAGGAGAAGTTTCTAGAAGGACTGAATGATGAGCTGAGCATGCAGTTGACGGTAGCCACTTTCAATAACTACCAGGAGTTAGTAGATCGTGCTCTTATGATTGAAGGGAAGCAGCAGCAGATTGTTAATCGTAAGAGGAAGTATGCACAGGGGAAGTACAATTCTGGAGCTCAGCAGAAGCCACAATTTACCCCAAAGTTAGGAGGACATTTTCAGCATACTCACGGAGGAGGCAGCTCGCACAATCATAATGGCACAAAGAATGGAAACGGGAATGGAGGAAACAATGGACAAAGCCGCACCAACCCGTCAACACCATCTAAGGCAGACCTGAGCCATATCACTTGTTATAAGTGCCGTAAGACTGGGCATTATGCAAATGATTGCCCAGAAGCCCAAAATGGAAATGGCAATGGAAGCTCAGGAAAGAAGCTGAACCCTTTCAACAGGGGGCAAGTGAACCACGTTACCGTGGAGGAGGTTGAAGCTCAGCCAGACGCAATAATAGGTAAGTTTTTGGTTAAGACATTTAATGCAGTTGTTCTTTTCGATACTGGTGCATCGCATTCATACATATCAAGGGGATTTGTGGATAAATATAAACTACCGACCCAAGAACTTAGGTCACCCATGCTAGTAACCTCAACCGGAGCAGAGTATACGGCTAGTATATGGTGTGATCGACTGCCATTAAGGATTGGACACCATGTATTTCCCTCGGACCTAATAGTTTTGGAATCGCAAGGTTTGGATGTGATATTAGGCATGGATTAGTTATCGAAGTATGGAGGGAATATTGATTGCGTCAGTAAGTCGATTTTGCTTACCACCCCTGAAGGAAGAAGAATCAAGTATGTATCACGGCATGAGCCGAGAAGAGCACAAGTAAATTCCTTATCAGGAGTTGTGCAGGAGGAAGTACCAGTGGTAAGGGATTTCCCCAATGTATTTCCAGAAGAGTTGCCAGGCATGCCACCGGATAGAGACATTGAGTTCTTAATTGAACTACTGCCAGGCACTGGGCCTATATCCAAGAGACCGTACAGGATGCCAGCCCAAGATTTGGAGGAAATTAAGAAGCAGATTAAGGAGTTGTTGGATAAAGGTTTTATTCGCCCAAGTTCTTCGCATTGGGGATCACCAGTACTTCTAGTGGAGAAGAAGGATGGATCATTAAGAATGGTTGTTGATTATCGCGGATTGAATGAAGTAACAATCAAGAACAAGTACCCACTACCAATGATCAATGATCTATTTGATCGGTTGCAAGGAGCTAAGGTGTTTTCCAAGATCGATTTGCAATCAGGATACCATCAGTGTAAGACTCGGGAGCAAGATATACCAAAGACAGCTTTTACCACCAGGTACGGGCTGTATGAGTATACCGTCATGTCATTTGGTCTAACTAACGCCCCAGCCTATTTTATGAACATGATGAACAAGGTGTTTATGGAGTTTTTGGATAAGTTCGTCGTGGTGTTCATTGATGATATTTTGGTGTACCCGAAGAATGAAGAGGAACACAAGGAGCACTTGCGTTTGGTACTTGAGAAGCTCAAAGAACATCAGCTATACGCCAAGTTCATCAAGTGTGAGTTTTGGTTGAAGGAAGTTGGATTTCTCGGACATGTCATATCCGAAGAAGGTATTGCAGTAGACCCCACTAAAGTTGTCACTGTAAGAAACTGGGAAGCACCAACAACAGTTGGAGAGATCCGGAGTTTTCCTTGGACTCGCAGGATACTACCGGAGATTCATTGAAAATTTCTCGAAGATTGCGAAGCCTGTGACAGAATTGCTGAAGAAGGATACTAAGTTCATTTGGACTGAGGAGTGTGAGGCTAGTTTCCAAGAGTTGAAGAAACGTTTGGTTACCTCACCAGTATTAATTCTGCCAGATTAGACCAAGGATTATGAAGTGTATTGCGACGCTTCACATTGAGGACTTGGAGCAGTGCTTATGCAGGAGGGAAGAGTTGTTTTGTATGCTTCATGACAGCTTAAGCCCCATGAGTTGAATTATGCTACTCATGATTTGGAGTTAGCAGCCGTAGTGCACGCACTGAAAACATGGAGACATTTTCTCATTGGAAATCATTGTGAGGTGTACACTGATCACAAGAGTTTGAAGTACATCTTCACGCAGAAGGAGTTAAATCTCAGGCAGAGGAGATGGTTGGAGCTTATTAAGGATTATGATATGAGATTGCATTATCACCCCGGGAAGGCTAACATTGTAGCAGACGCGTTGAGCCGCAAGAGCCATGTCAATACTCTAATGACGGGAGAAATACCCAAGGAGTTAGCCGAGGATCTTCATGAATTATGTTTGGAAATAGTTCCGAGAGGCTATGTAGAAGCATTGGAGATTCAGTCTACTTTGATGGATAAAATCAGAGAAGCTCAAAAGGCAGATAAGGAAGTTGCTTCCATCAAGGAACGGATGAGCAAGGGAAAGGCTAAAGGATTTCGTGAGGATGAGCACGATACCTTACGGTTTGAGGACCGTGTTTATGTACCCAATAATCCGGAGATCAGGAAGTTGATTCTGCAAGAGGCACATGATTCACCATATTCGATTCACCCAGGAAATACGAAGATGGATTTGAAAGAAACTTTCTGGTGGACCGGAATGAAGAAGGATATTGCAGAATATGTAGCAGTTTGTGATGTATGTCAGAGGATGAAGGCAGAACATCAGAAGCCAGCGGGATTGTTACAGCCATTGCCTATACCCGAATGGAAGTGGGATAAACTAGGCATGGATTTCATCACGGGATTGCCCAGGACTCGTTCAGGCTATGACTCAATTTGGGTTGTAGTCGATCATTTGACGAAGGTAGCTCATTTAATCCCAGTAAAGACTACCTATAGCAGTGCCAAATTGGCTAAGATATACATGACGAGGATTGTATGTTTGCATGGAGTTCCGAGGAGTATCGTATCAGATAGAGGAACCCAATTCACCTCAAAGTTCTGGAAGCAGTTGCACGAAACATTGGGAACCAGGCTGGAATTTAGCACAACTTTCCATCCACAGACAGATGGACAGACCGAGAGAGTCAATCAGATTTTGGAGGATATGCTTAGAGCTTGTGTTTTGGATTATGGATCAAGTTGGGATGACAACTTGCCATACGCAGAGTTTTCTTACAACAATAGTTACCAATCCAGTTTGAAGATTGCCCCTTTTGAAGCCTTGTACGGAAGGAGGTGCAGAACCCCGTTGTTGTGGGATGAGGTTGGAGACCGCCAGTTGTTTGGACCAGATTTGATTAAGGAGTCTGAACAAAAAGTAAAGTTGATTCGCGACAGGCTCAAGGTAGCTCAGTCGAGGCAGAAGAGCTATGCAGATTCAAAACGCAAGGGGACAGAATATGAAGTCGGGGACAGAGTTTATCTTCGAGTATCTCCACTTCGAGGAGTTAAGCGTTTTGGAGTTAAAAGAAAGTTAGAGCCACGTTTTGTGAGGCCATACAAGGTTTTGGAACGCATGGGAGAAGTAGCATACAAGTTGGAATTACCTGAGGGATTGTCTGGAGTTCACGATGTGTTCCATGTTTCACAGTTGAAGAAGTGTCACGCAGAGATGGCTGATATACCACTGAGAGATATTGTGCCTTTGGAAACGATTCAGTTGAAGGAAGATTTGACCTATGAAGAGAAACCAGTTAAGATTCTGGAGCGTGCCAGCAGAGTTACCCGCAGTAAGGCTATCGAGTTTTGCAAAGTTCAGTGGAGCCACCACACCGAGGAGGAAGCCACCTGGGAGCGAGAGGAAGATCTACTCAAGGACCACCCTCACCTATTTGCTAGCCAACCCGAATCTCGAGGGCGAGATTCATCTTAAGGGGGGTAGGTTTGTAACATCCCAAATTTTCAATTTGGAATGTTATATACATAGATCATCATTGCATATCATATTATTGTTGCATTGTTGGCTCGATCCTAGAAATTCTACACAACTCAAGGACCCGTGGAGAGAGTTGGGGATTTCGTTATTTTCATATTTGAGTTTTTCTCAAATTTTGAAAATAGGATCATTTGATTTTATTTATTTTATCTTCAATTATTTCTACTACCAAAATTTCAGAGAGGGAATAAAATGACTTTCCCAAAATAAAGAAATAATGATGATTTAATAAAAAATCAAATAAGTTTTATTCTGGAGTTTTTCGCTTTTTATTTGGATTTAGGAAAAATGCGCGTTTTACCAAATTGCATTTAGGCCCCAAATAAATGTTCTTCTTGTCCGGCTTGATTTTAGAAGCCGGGGAAAATTTATTTCGGGATTTTTGGAGTCCGTTTAGTATTTCTTTTTATTTTTCTTCTTCGCGGAATTATTTAAAAAAAACGCGTAACCGAGCTACGTGCCGTGCCCGAGCGGGACTCCGCTCGAGGGGCACTATATATAGCGCCGCCCCGGCGCCCGAGGCCCAGCCGCCCCGACCCCGCCAGCCCGCGCCGCTGCCAGCCCAGCC
>NC_041387.1:142622184-142629879 GCF_002162155.2 Triticum dicoccoides | reverse complement strand
CACACCCGTGCCGAACCCTAACCCTAACGCCGCCGCCGCCAGATCCGCCGCCACCAGCCGCCGCCGCCGCCAGCCGCCATCGTCGGACCCCGCCGAACCCGCCGCCGCACGCTCGCCGAGGTTCGCTGCCTCCTCGTTTTCCGTGCCGTTTTTTTAGAAAACCGAGCGGTTTTCCGTCGGTTTATTTTTGGTTTTTTTAGTTTTGGTTTTTTTCATTAGATCAGTTTTATTTTCGGTTTAGTTTAATTAGCGAGTGTTCGCTCGTTTGTTCATTTTAACGAACGTGTTCGTCAGATTAGTTTAGTTAACGAACGTTCGTTCATTAACCCGTTTGTCATTTTTCTTTTCTCGGATTTAACCCGCGATTTTTCTGATCGCGATTCCTGATCCGATTTTCGTTTTAGTTTAACTTTTTGCTCGTTTATCGGAATCAGGCAATTCAAGCGCCTGGAGTTTCGTCTCGAAACCCTCTTTCCTTATAATCTACTGAAACAAGTTTTTTCTTCTGTAAAATTTGACTTAGATCCAGATTAGTAAAAGGAAGCTGTTTTCTTTCGCCGTTTGACTTTCGTTGCTTTGTTTGATTTGATTCTTTTTGCAAATCGGAGTTCTTAAGTTGGACATTCTGGTTAGATCTTTTATTCGAGTTTTACCTGCGCATTAGATGAGTACTTATTGTATGCTTGTTTGTTTGTCTGCGATAGAATACCCGGAGTGCGCCGCCTGTTACTTCGAGTCTCTAGGTCTCACGGATCATCAGCAAGGCAAGTAACACTTTGATCATACCTTTTCTACTACCCAGTTTTATGCATTAGATCAATCCTCAAACATTGCAACATTAGGATCTAATTAAATTGTGGGATGGGAAGTAGATGAGGTAGAACCTATTACCTGTTTTATTATCAAACCTTTGGGAGTGACTTCTACGTTTGCTTATTATGCCATGCTATGCTAGTAGACGTGGATTGGGTGAGTGTATCCATGACAGATGTGAGATTGTTGAATTAATGGTTTATTTAAGGTGGCAACTTAAATACACATTTGGGTGGATTGAGGCACCTGGTTTCTATCAGGACTTGCATGTATTTTCTTTGGACTGCCACCCAGGCTCAAAGGGATCATGAGATTATTCAAACTAGAAACTTCCGTGTGCACCCACATGCTATTATGGGCTCTAGCATAGTTGACTAAGTTGTGCGAACTCTTACGGGGTGAACTAGCAGATGTAGGGGATGTAGGTTGGTACGGTCTACCCCTATGTAAGGTGCAAGTGCTTCTGAAAGACTATGTCTCGGTCATCCATTTCTCAAACACCATGTAGTGCGAGAAACCAAACGGAGGCGATCGAGTCATGTGGGGAAAAGTGTGCAAACCTCTGCAGAGTGTATAAACTAATCATGGTTAGCCGCGTCCCCGGTTATGGACATCTTCAGTATCTAGTACCTGGATATCATGTGAATCTCATCATGTTACTTCTAATTTTAATATTGTTGGGTTTAATGAGTACTTTTCAATTGGGATTGAGAATGTTGTCAACCATTCTCAATGTTTCACAACCACCATGATAGTTAAATAAATTTATTCCTTTGCAGTAGGGAAAAATTGGCTTTATGCAAAACTATAACCATAGAGCTTTACCACCAGCCAAATATGCATGTAGTATAGCTTATTCCATTGTTGTTCTCTATGTGTTACATTGCCAGCATATTCCATGTGCTGACCCGTTTTCGGGCTGCAACGTTTCATGTTGCAGACTTTTCAGACGACGAGTAAGATGCCTTTAGGTCGTGGTTCTATACTCAGTGATGCCGTTGGAGTTGATGGACTTGCTTATCTTCCAAGCCTTCTGCTGTTATCGTTTTAGATGGCCTTAAGCCATATTTATTTGAGTAAGTTCTCTTTTGAGACATTCGATGTAATAAGTGTGTGATTGCTACTCTGTTATAAATCCTCCAAGTACTGTGTGGTGTCAGCATTACTGATCCAGGGATGACACTGAGCACAAAGATCAGACTGTTTGAGGTCTGGTCGCTACAACTTGTGTCGAATCAATAAATTTGGGTTGAATACTCTACCCTCGAAAACTATTGCGATCCCCTATACTTGTGGGTTATCATACGTCGACACATTCCCCGCGGAGAAGTTCTTCCTTCGATTCGATTACATCTTCGACATGTTTCAGTTGAAGAAGCTAGATTTTACGTTTGTCCGCCTTTATGCCTTGCACATGAACTACCTCATCAGGGTTGAGCAGATACCTCATATCTGCGCCGCTGACCCATACTTCATGCACGAGGGCTTCTTTGGAGTCTGCGCAAAGCACCATGAATACGTGAGGGAATACATCGCCAATTTCATGCTCGCCAATAAGGACAAGGAGGCGATTCTCGTGCCTTATCATCCCCTGTAAGTCATCTGCGCGGATATCCTTCCTTCAATTTCAATCATTCATTTGCACGGTGGAGGCTAATTAATTTGAGGTGTACTTATTTTGCGCAGCGGCGGGCGCACTGTCCTGATCATCCTCTACCCCCAATACTCAGACGCTCTTTACTTGGACTCATCAAAGAACATTAACAAAAAGGATTACACCCACATCAAGTCTGTTCTCGACAGTGCTATGTTTTACCACGGCACACAGGGTGCAGAGGTCAAGGGCAACTTCTGCTGCATCCAGCAACTGAGTGACCGACTTCTGCTGCATCCAGCAACTGAGTGATTCTCTTAATGATGGATTCTATGTCTTACACCACATGTTGGAGTACAGACGGGATCACCAGGACCTTCGCATGTCACCTAGATCCGGCGATGCCCATATTCTGCAATGGGCAAAGAACTTAGGAGATATCGAGGATCATCGACTTCGAGCTGAGTTCTATCACATCCAGCGCAAACTTTCCCAAATCATCATGAAGGAGGTCCGCGAAAAAACAGGGATGTTCTACGAAGAAGGACAAATGTCGCGGGAAGAGGTTCGAACACGCGTAGCCGCTCAGCATCTTGACCTGAAGTCTTTCACTAAGCTCGGGGACTATCTCCCTGACTTGGATGGATGGCACGATATGTTGGAGTGATTGTCGATATATGACAATGTGTCCGTTTAGTCTATACTTTCTGTATGACGAAACTTCGAGTTATACATGGCGAAACTTTATTTCTGATGTAATTAAACCGTCCTCCTCAACTAGCAAAGATCACTCTAGTTAGGGTTTTTTGGGTACGATGAACTTTGTTGTTTATGCTTATGATATGTTGCTTCTATTTTTGCCAAGTCTGTATCTTTTTTTGCTCAACTATATATGTTGCATATCATCGACTCATGTGACGATGCATGTGCATAGATCACCGATGGTGAATAAGTGCTACGCCAGGAGTATATGACGAGTGGCCGGAGTGTCAAGCCCAGGTGTACCGGTTTCCGGTTTCCGAGCGACAACTAGTAGTTAGTTTAGGTTCACGCTAATGCGAGAGAGGGATACGAACTCATGTACTGCATAGTTCCGCTCTCACTCATAGTGATAGCTCTTCTCGCGTATATCATTGTTTAGATGGATGGCGATGTAGTTACAAGTAATCGAGACTTGTATTGCTATTTTCGAGATGATGACGAGAGACCACTTTGTGTTGGATGATGATATGATGATGACATGATTTGATGAGACTATTTGTATGTATATGCTATGATTACATTTGTATGTGTATGATATGCTAAAGATTATTGTATAAAGCCTGTTCAAATACAAAACAAATATGCAGAAAAAATAGAAACTAATAAAACTAGCAGCAGCGAGGGGAATAAAGTTAGCAGTATTGTTCCCTTACCAGTTGCACTTCCTACTAAAAAGTGCTACAGATTAGCAGCAGCATGTTGCACTAAAGCTCACTACTGCTAGCCATGTATAGCAGTAGTGTTGGATGCCACGCGCTACTGCTACATGTTAGCTGTAGCACCTTATCAGTAGCGCGGCATCCCACGCTACTAATAGGCAAAATACCCACGCTACTACTAGGGTTTTCCCTAGTAGTGACTCGGATGAACTATTTGTGATTAGGCGGAATAAAAGAAACGGCCAGCCAGATTAAGGTGTGTGCGATAGAGGGCAAACCGTTCACTCAGATGAACTCTTTGCGCCGAGCCAAGATAACAGAAATGGTTCAATTTAAAAAGATGTGTGTGCTACGCGGCAAACAGGTCTGTAATCAGAAATGTGTGCGAAGACCGATAATCACACAGACGGTTGGTGCTAATAAGACGTGTGTGTTGTGTGTTGGGATTGCATACAGAACAACAACATATATATAGACACACTTATAAGGACATGGTTGCATAGCCAAAACATCCAATTACATAGGTGGCTAGTACACACATGACATTTGCACACACCAAAGTAAACTATTACATGCATAATTACATAGCTGGCTACTACACACATGCCAAAGTCAACTATATGTTACATGCATAATTACCTAGGATAAATGATCATCTGATCATCATCTACTTCTTGTGACGCTTGCCGCTACTGCTCTACTTGTGGCTCGATCCGGCCTCGTCGATTTTGGTAACGAGGCACTTCCTCATGTCAACGATCCGCCTGTGCATCTCGTAGCATGTGTACACACTCTTGGACGCGAACCTGAGGTGACGGGACTTGTTCTCTGGGCATCCTGCTTCATCTTTTCGTAGTAGGGGTCGATGATGGCCGAGGCGAGTTCAACCAGGGAGTCCTTCTTCATGCTGCCCCAGACCCTGTAATGCTCACGGATTTCAACAAGGTTCTTGCAGGCCAAGCCCGTAACCCTGAGCGCTTTTACATCATCGGTGCTTTCCGCCATAGCGAACTTGTAGTCGGTGCTGTTGACAAACCTGGCGAAATAGGCGCAAGGCTCTGTGGCCATGCAGTAGTGGTAGATGAGGGCATGATGGTGCATGCACAACTGGGCGACGACAACCTTCTGATCTTTGCCAGGAAGACCGGCGATGTACTGGAGGTCAATGCGACCACCTTGTACTTGTCTCCAGCAAGCAACTGCTCCACGATGTTGATGTAGTCCTCCTCCATGGCCGGGTTGATTGTGTACACCACCGTGAGATCCGTCTCCTTGCGTGGGTATCGACTTTATGCTCACCGAACTCCATTGGAGCGCCACTAGATATCCTCTCTTTATGTGTCATCGTGGGTGTGCTTGTTGTGTTGTGGGGCGAGATCGAAAGGTTGAAGAGACTAAGGTTATAATGGCCATGAGAATTAATGGGGAAGCCAGACGGACTAGAATATTTGCACACCCAGATGGCAGTTCTAATTTGCAACACGTAACTCTATCGTGCCGCACGTAACTCCATCGTGGCGACGCGTGTGGCGCAACCACATGCATATGGGCCCCCAACATGATCGTGCGCCGGCCCCAACCGCTGGCAGAGCGCGTGCGCAGGGACGCGAGTAGAGTGCTCCATGGTGCCTTAATGGCGAGAAACCATATATATGCATACAACAGTTGAACACGCAAGCAAAAGCTGTCCACAAGCTGAGCGCATGGAGGTATGCGAGCAGAGCGCGCCGGTGGACGCAAGCAGAGCGCGCCGCGGCGCCTAATGGCGACCTCATCATGCTGTGACGCTTAATGGCGAGCACAGCGCGCCGAGGGACGCGAGTAAAGGCCGGCACAGATGGCGGAGACATCAAGCACTAATCAGATTAGGGTTGCGTGTGCGATATGTGGCATATAATTGATCCATCCGAGTTGTTTGTGATGGAATAAGCTGTGTGTGTTGTGGGAAAATGCTTGCTGCTATACAACCGTCTGCGATTGATGAATTCATCACCGGCGGGTTACCTGGTGTGGTCCATGTGCGATGTGATATGCACTGTCTACAGAACATCAAGATAAATACTTATAAGAACAACATTGCATGACCAAATTAAGCATACAATTACATAAGTGACTACACATATAACATTTCCACACACCAAGGTAAGCAATTACATGCATACTAAACTAGGAGAAACGAGCATCTAATCATCTACATCTTGTTGCAATGATGTTTGCCATTAATCTGCTTCCGGCTGGATCCCTGGTCATGAATGGTTAATAAAATCTAAGTCTATTGCATATTAAGGTCAAAATAGTACTACCAATCTACGAGGCTCATACGATGCCATTTCAACGATTGTACCACAAAAGCCCGAAATATTACAAGGTTCCAATTCCAGAGTTACATGGCTCAAATTTGAAGACTACAAGGTTCAAACTGATATTAGATATGAAATTCAGGTCATTCAGGTGCAAACGCCCATTCTGATTAGCTGAACATGGATATAAGAGAGGTTCAAACTAAAAATAAAAATAGTAAGGCCGCTTTTGAAACCTCGTCATTTCTGCAAAGGGATCAGCCGCTGACAAGTCATGTATGGGTTTGACACAATGAATTCCAATTACTCTGTCATATGCACTTCCAATACGATGTTTAGCTTTTTTGGAGCCTCTTCCATTCTGTAGTAGTTGCCGGCTCTGATCAACAAACCATTCAGATTTCCTATTTAAATGCATGTTCAACCTCATTACCTTCAGCATCCTTGCTTTGGCAACAAAGAACCTGGCGAATGTAATCTCCGGTCAGGTCCCTTGGTAGGAGTTCAATGTAATTTTTGAGAGATGGAAATCCAGGCATTTGATGTGATTGTTGTTGTAAACATTATCCACCTTCGGGCCTATTATTATCTACAAAAGAAGAGAACGTGTTAGTGCCTACATGCAGTTTTAAACACTACTACACGCCTATTTGGTTTGCAGGATTTGTAAAATGCACCAACATGCCATCTTTGATCTGACATGATTAACATGGGCATTTGATTAAAATCTAGAAAAATGTAGCCTTCTTCACAAGAGGTTGGAGTGTATGAAAAATTCCCTAAGAAAACTAGTACAGATGAGTCCGAAGGAGAAATGCTTATGGATTGTAACCATATGAATGAAGCAACCAATATGGGGTGGGGGGGGTGTATGTCCTGAAATCCTCCAAAATTCCTTCAGAAATTATAGTACATTATCATTGTAATCTTGGGAAAAGGTGCACAAAATTGAACTCCCTTATGGTTAACATTTAACAGGAAAGGAACATCACCTTGATATACAACTCCTTCAGGCATGGAAAGCATCTCAGGAAACTGACAACTTGGTCCAGGTTGGGGCCGACAGATTCTAGTGCCAAGATCTTCACTGTGTGTAGAATCTGGGTGAAGCTTTTTTGGATGAGAGACGAACATACATGTTCCAAACTAGAAATAATGTTGATATCAAGAAGGAGGGGTAGAAGGCGACTGTTGTACCTGAAAGTAGTAGTATTTGACAGACGAGTAGCCCTCCACTGTCAATTTCGGCGCAGAAATGACATTGATTCTTGTTGGACCTTATTGATCAACTATAAGTAATCTCTCAAGTGAAGGTGTGTCCTCAATGACCATATTGTGGTCCACCTTTTGTGATCTCTCGTTGCAGCACCAACAACACACATAAATAGTCTGGAGAGTCCTGGAGGTGATGTGGAAGCTACTTGACCAATCCATTGCCTGAAGACGAAGGAACTTGAGTGTAGTACAACTTTGGAGCATGCGCTCCATGCCATCCTTTGGGATGCAGATGGCGACGAGCTCAAGGTGCTTCAGTCGTGGTAGAAAAAGAGCAGGTGGATCATTAAGG
>NC_041387.1:142566054-142621662 GCF_002162155.2 Triticum dicoccoides | reverse complement strand
TCATGAACTTGGCGAGGCGCGGGGTGGGCGTGAAGCGGAGCACGGACGTTGGCAGCGAGCGCATAAGCCCATCAATTAAACTGGGCTCCTTGAGCTGATCTAGGGAGGGGGATCGGAACCACTCATCAAGCTTGGCTCGGTCCTTGCCATTGGAATTAAACTTGCCCGTGATAAGGCCTCTAATTGGGCCATGGTGACTACCAAGGTTCTGGGAGAATGCATCCAAGATTTTGCAATAGCAATGGCAGAGCTCGTGGGCGTCGAGGAGGTCAAGAGGCGTGGAGAGCCATAGGGGGCGCCACCCCCGGGAAAGGGCGGTTGTCCTCGCCCCATATTTGATTGGGAGGAGGGATATGATGACTGTCAACATATCATCCGGGAGGCTGCTGATGAAGTCTAGGCCTGCTCGCTTTTCCTCTTGTTTTGGACTCTAATTTGCATGATTTGAATGAAACTAGCCCCGGACTGATGCTGTTTTCGGCAGAACTACCATGGTGTTGTTTTTGTGCAGAAATAAAGGTTCTCGGAATGGAATGAAACTTTGCGAGGATTTTTTATACCAATAAAGATAATTCCTGGAGCAAGAACCACCAAAGGGGGGCACACTACTAGGGAAAACCTTATACATAGAAACTTACCAGTAGCGTCGGTCAAAAAGAAGTGCTACTGCTATTTACCACTAGCGCCTGGCAAATAAACGCGCTGTAGCTAAGGTTATAGTAGTAGCGCATCTGCAAAAACAAGCGCTACTACTACAATTCCACACTGTTCTCGGCAGGCTAGGAATAGTAGTAGCGAGCTTGTGCAAAGCGCGCTGCTGCTAAGATGGTTGTAGCAGCGTGTTTTATGCGGAAAGCGCTACTTCTAATGAAAATAAAATAAAATGAAAAACATATAGAAAAGTAAATGAAAATGAAAGAAATATAAAAAGGGGAAAGGAAAAAAAGAAAATTTGGAGGAAAATAAAAGAAAAAGAAAAAATAAAGGAGAAAGGCATGCAGTAGCGTGCTTTCAGGACAGGCGCTATAGCTAATGTAGCAGTAGCGCGTTTTGTTAGCCAGCGCTATAGCTAAGTTAGCTACAATGCTTTTCCGGGCCAGCGCTAACGCTATTTTTGACTTAACCCCACGTCCGGTTTTTCTTCTCCCCCGACCACTTCCCCCAAATCCCCCCTCGATTTGCTGTCGCCGCCATCGTCGCCCTACATCACCGCCGGCCGCCGCGCACTCTCTCGTCGCCCTCCGCATGCCCTTTTCTGCCCTCGCTGGCCGTCGTCGTCGTCGCCCTACATCGTCGCCCTCCACCACGCGCCCAAGCCCCAACCCCGACCTCGACGCCGCGTGCCCCTCCCTCGGCCGGTCTGCCTCCTCCTGCTCCCTAACTCCGCCGGCGCCCGAGGTGAGGACGCGTACACCTCCTCCTCCTCCTACCCTACCTCTTCCTAGCTAGGGTTCCTAGGGTTCATCAAATTTTAGGGTTCATCTAATTAGTTAGGGTTCATCAAATTAGCTAGTACTTGTAGATGCTTAAGTAGTTATATAGTTGTTGTGCACCCAATGTAGTTAAGTAAATATAATTGTAAACTAGATGTTAATTAGGGCAGTAGTTGTAGATGCTTAAGTAGTTTTTAGGACAAATTCCTGGGGTTCATCAATGGGTGCTTAAGTAGTTGTAGATGCTTAAGTACCTAGCTAGGGTTCATCTAATTAGTTAGTACTTGTAGATTCTTAACTAGGGCAGTAGGGTTAGGGCAGTAGGGTTTAACTAGATGTTAATTAGGGTAGCAGTGTTTAGTTTAGAGAAAAAATTCAATATAAAAATATAAATTTAGGACACAATTTAGATGTTAATTTAGGACATAATTTAGGGCAGTAGGACATAATTTAGGGCAGTAGGGTTTAACTAGATGTTAATAAGATGTTAATTAGGGTAGTGTTTAGTTTGTATTGATTTTTTATTATGACAGAAATTTAGGACATAATTTGGATTGAGTTCTAGGGTTCATAATTTGAAATTTAGGACAAAAAATGAGTTTTTGAATTGAGTTTGAGAAAGCATGAGATTTGTGTAGATTTTCTTGAAGTGACAAACACTAGGAGATGCAAATTTGAAGTGGTCATGTTATATGCAAATTCCTCAATAGTGTTTGCTCATGTTTATCTACTGTTGTAGTTGCTCATGTACATGTACTTAAGTGGCTTGTTATATGCAACATTGAAGTGGTTTGATTGTGCCCAGGTGGCCTTTTGTTGTTTCCAGGGAATGAAGTCGAGTGGCCTATGTTTTGCCGGAATGTTGATTCATTTCTGTTCCGGAAAATTTCAGGTGCTCGATTTGTCCACTTTTTAGCAAAGGTCATGCCTTCCGTGAATTTCGATTGTGCCCAAAGAGTCTGCTTCGTCTGGAGGCGGCTGGGAGCACACCCACGACCACGCAGCCTCAGCAAGATATGAACGTTAACACCCCACCTACCCAATTAGCATCGCCTGTCGTGCCGGGTGATAGCGGACGGGGTGAGGAAGAGGCTCCATTAGTCGCTGATGACGTCTCCGCCGTTGAAGAAGCAATGCATGATATCGATGCCATAGATGAGGATGAGGATGATGATGACACTCTACAGTATCTCAATACTGGCGCCTATGACGATAGAGGATTGATGGCTCAGTAGTATGAATACTCAGGGTTTGAGCGTCATGAGTCGGTGCCTGAATTGCCACCTCCGGAGGCTGAATTTGTTATAGATGACCTTCCAGTACCAAGGAAGCATAGGAAGGGAGCGAGGAAAGGTAACAAAGCTGCTTCTATGTTCCAGCCGCCTCCGCAGCCTCGGGTTCAAGACCGTATACCTGTCATGGGTGCGGAGAAATACCATATCCCCAGTAAACCAATCCTACCTAAGGCATCGGTAGAGGCCATATACGGCAATCTAAGGAGACTTCATGACGATGTGCTGCAGAGAGAGAAAAAGCCTAATCGCCTCGGAAAATCTAGGATACCCACTCTATGTGGTTAACGTGCCGCGGCAAAGGTTGTATGTCGACACATTCCCCATAGAGAAGTTCTTCCTTCGATTCGATTACATCTTCGACATGTTTCACTTGAAGAAGCTGGATTTTATGTTTGTCCGCTTTTTTGCCTTGTACATGAACTAAATCATTGGGATTGAGCAGATACCTTATATCTGTGTCGCTGACCCGTACTTCATGCACGAGGGCTTCTTGGCAGTCTGCCCAGAGCATCGTGAATACACGAGGGACTACATCACCGATTTCATGGTCGCCAATAAGGATAAGGAGACGATTCTCGTGCCTTATCATTCCATGTAAGTCATCCACGTGGATATCCTTCCTTCAATTTCAATCATTCATTTGCACGGTGGAGGCTAATTTGAGGTGTGCTTATTTTGCATAGGCACGGGCGCGCCGTCCTCATCATCCTTTACCCCTGATTCTCCCATTCTCTTTACTTGGACTCGTCAAAGAACATGAACAAAAAGGATTACACCCACATCAAGTCTGTTCTCGACAGTGCTATCTTTTTCTACGGCGTACGGGGTGGAGAGATCAAGACCAGGAAAACAAGGAACCATAGGCCTGCCTTTGGCCATAAGACCGACTTCTGCTGCATCCAACAACCGAGTGATACTCTTAGTGATGGATTCTATGTCCTACACCACATGCTGGAGTACAGACGGGATCAGCAGAACCTTGGCATGTCACCTACATACGGCGATGCCCATATTCTGCAATGGGCAAAGAACCTAGGAGATATCCCGGATCATCAACTTCGAGCTGAGTTCTATCACATCCAGCGTGAACTTGCCCAAATCATCGTGAAGGAGGTCCTCGAAAAAACAGGAATATTCTACAAGGAAGGGCAAATGTCGAGGGAAGACGTCTGAACACGCGTAGCCGCTCAGCTCTCGACCTGAAGCCTTTAACTAAGCTCGAGGACTATCTCCCTGACTTGGTTGGATGTCACGACATGTTGGA
Source organism: Triticum dicoccoides (assembly GCF_002162155.2). Lineage (NCBI taxonomy): Eukaryota > Viridiplantae > Streptophyta > Magnoliopsida > Poales > Poaceae > Triticum > Triticum dicoccoides. The sequence goes on along the minus strand of NC_041387.1, from coordinate 142,617,670 downwards.
GTGATTGACAATATATAACAATTTTGTTCATTTAGTACATACTTTCTGTATGACAAAACTTTGAGTTATGCATGATGAAACTTTATTTATGATGTAATTAAACCGTCCTCCTCAACTAGCAAAGATCACTCTAGTTAGTGCATTTTGGGTACGATGAACTTTGTTATTCATGCTTATGATATGTGGCTTCTATTTTGCCAAGTCTGTCTCTTTCTGTTGCTCAACTATATATGTTGCATATCATCGACTTATGTGACGATGCAGGTGCATAGATCATCGATGGCGAAGACGTGCTACGCCAGGAGTATACGACGAGTGGCTGGAGTGTCAGGCCCACGTGTACCGGTTTCCGGTTTCCGAGCGACAGCCAGTAGTTAGTTTAGGTTCACGCTAGTGCGAGAGAGGGATACGAACCGACGCCTCAAGAAGTACTACATTATGTATGATGAGACATGTCATGCACTACAAAAAAAGACACATCCGTGACATTTTGGGCCGAACACATTTTTTTTCTGTCATGCTTATGACACTTCCATGACGATAATTGTGACAAAACCTAGTATCATCATAGATGTGGTGGGATCCCACTTCTATGACAAAAAATCATGACAAAAAATGGGCTTTTCGTCCTAGGTGAGCCGGAGACGTAGCTGCATGACATTCTTTGGGCCGTCCATGACAGAAAAAATCATGGTAGAAGCGAGGGAGAGGAAATATCGCGGAGTTCCCGGTTACGTTGGGTGGTCGATTGGGGCCGAGCGATGCACTGTGGTTTGCACGTTTCTCGCGTGTATGTACGTATGTGCGAGGCATTGGCTAACTGAACCCTGAGCAATCGCACGTTTAATTAACCCGAGCAATCGATCCCTTGGCTCTTAACTGAACCCGAGCGATTCACTCACTGCTGACTAAACCCGAGCAATTCCTTCGCTGCTGCTGCTAACTTAACTCGAGCAGTCACTGCTGCTGCTTACTGAAGCCGACCGTGCCGGTGTTGGGTTGCCACTCGATGAACAGTGACTGTTGCTACCGTGCACGCGATACGTAGAACGAGTCAAGACGTGGTGAGTCAAGCCGGTTGGTTGGCTATGGATGAACAGTTCCTGGTGGGGGTTGGATGAAGAAGACCCCATGGTAGTAGGCCGTTGCCGCTGGATGAACATGACCCTGAGGAGGCCGCCACACCCCAGCCGGTTGGGGGTGGATGAACAGGACCCCGTGGAGGCTCTATGAACAGCAGCCGGTGGAGGCTTGATGAACAGTAGCCGTGGATGAATAGTAGCCCGTGGAGGGTGGAGGAGCTCGACGGTGGTGAACAGTATCCCATGGAGGCTGGAGCGAGGCGGTAGACGGTGGATGAACATGACCCCGTTTCGACCGTAGGCGCTCCAACACAAGTCTGTTTCCTCTGTTTTGTGGTACCCCATACCCCTCCTGATCAACAGGACCTCATTTCAACTATAGGCACTTGAACACAAGTCTGTTTCCTCCGTTTTGCGGTACGCCAGACCCCTCCCGATGAATAGGATCCCTTTTCGACCGTGGCCGGTCGAACAGAAGGTTGTTTCCTCAGTTCCGCAGTACACTAGACTCCGTTTCGGCTGTTCCGTCCAAGCCGGTTGGCTCCCGTTGAACAGGACGCATTCCGACCCAGTCGGTTGCCACCCAATGAACAGGACGATGTTTCTCCATTCCAACCTAGCCGGTTCGTTGCCCGATGAACAGGACGCTGTTGCTGCCGTCCGTTGCCTCTCCATGTACACAAGTCCTGGCCTCTCCCTCCTCGAGCTCCCGGCTGCGGACCCAGAGGAGAAGAAAGCCAAGGCCATGGATGTGAAGCGCAAGGGAGCAGCCGTGCTCGCGGCGGAGCCAGACACCAAGCACCGTAGAGATCAGCCCGAGTCATCCAAGAATAGCCGGTCGTTCCGCGCCTTCCATAACCTGCATAGCCACAACACCAGCGACTGTCAAGAGCTCAAAGCTATTCGAGAAGGATGCTCCGGTCGATGCCCTGAGCGCAACGACCGGGGCTACGGCCGAGGACGAGGACGTGGTGGCAGACGTTGGGATGACTACGGCCCGTGCCAGGAGTGGTGCAACCGGCCTCGTAAGGACCGCTCGCCAGGATCAGCCTCGCGAGGGCGCCTGGAGGATCAGCCTCGTGAGGATCGTCCTCAGGGCAACGTCGGTCTTCATCAACTACCACCACCACCAAGAAGGAATGACGACCACCATCAAGACGAGGGGGCGGGGAACTTCCAGGAGCCGCGTGCCATCGCCTGCATCTTGGGCGGAGCTCAAGCCCCAGCCTCGCAACATATCCCCAAATAGTTCACTCGTGAAGTGAATGCAGTCCTCCCCAAGCTTGAGGCCACGCGCCCGCTCAATGGTCCAAGTGCGCCATCACGTTCAGCTCAACAGATCAGCTCAAGTGAGCAGCTACCACTGGTACCCTCCCGATGCTTTGTTCACCAGTCATCAGCAACATACAAGTCACCAAGACCCTCATCGATGGCGGCACATGGCTCAACGTCCTGTCCGTTGACACGTTCGACAAACTGCAAGTGCCATATGACCAGCTTCAGCCCACCAAGCCTTTCTCAGGAGTGACCGATGACTCCACTACCCCGATCGGGCAGGTCCGCCTTCCCGTCACCTTTGGAGAATGCAACAACTACCGCACTGAGCTCATCGACTTCAACGTCACACACAACCGTCTGCCGTACAATGCCATTGTTGGGTATGCAGCCCTGGCCAAGTTCATGGTGGTGACGCACCACAGTTAAAGTGTCCTTAAGATGCCGGGAAGCAGCGGAATCATCAAATTCCCGTGCGAAGAAAGAGACGCGGTGTGCTCCCTCGAGCGTGCAGCAATCGACGACCCCGACAGCAAGGGCGAGTGCCCTCCTGAGGTCACCCCCAAGAAGAAGAAGCACCTACGCAATGCAAGACCTCAGGAGGGTGGCGCCGTGAGTGGTACCTCGTCAGGATCGTCGCCCGCACCTGGGGCGCCTCCCTCCCTTGTATAGGAAAGCGCGCCTAGCGCCCTTCTCGGTAGGGCTCGGGGGCTCTCTTCTGGAGGGATTCAGACCTCGCCAACATCATGAGAGAGGCGTGCCTCACGTCATGTTTCCCTCAAGAGAACACAGGGCGAGGAGTGCCCACCGCTCAGGAGTTCATCACAAAGACCACTCAGGAACTGCAACACGCAAGGGCCATGTGCGGCGACCGCCGCTCACCAGGTGCAGCTCCCCATCCAGGCGAGGATGCCAGGCTGCGCGTCTGCATCAACGTCCCAGGGCTCAACAGGGCCGCGTCTCAGGAGCCCTTCTGGCCTTCGCGTGTGGGATGCTGCGAGGGCCCACCACACAGCTACGTTTGCATGCCTTTTGGCCTGCCGAGCATGGCGTCCGCCTATCAGTGCAACTTACGGCGTGCACTGGCGACTCGGGAGGCCAGGCACCACGCCGTCCTGACGGAGATGGAGACAGTCCTCAAGGAACCGCCTGGACCCCTAGAGCCTCCCGAGGCTCAGGGCCCCGGTAGCTCGTGAGGAGCAACCCCTTCGCCGCGTACCTTCAGCTGCTCCAACACCCCTTCATCAACAAAACCAGGTGACATTTTCCAACTTTTTTTAGATAGGAGCACCCCCCGGGCTGCATCATTCCCATGCCACGTGGGTCCGTCCCTGTGGCATGTATCCCTTTTCATGTCTTTAGCTTACCTTGCTGGGGGCGCCCCTCGGGCTACATCATCCCCAAGACGCTCAGGCTTGGCCCAGTGGCATGTATCTTCCCTGCATTTACTTAAGCTAGTATGCTTTCCATGCTTAATCTACCTACGACTATCACCTGCTTGATTGGCACCTACCCCGGGAGTTGCTCATGCTAGCGCGATGCTTGTGCTCGGGTCCGTCCCTGCAACATTGACAAATCTGAGTGGCCGAGCTCTGGCGCCACGCGCCACCTCACCGGGGCCTTAGTGCCCCCATCCTCTGGCAAAGCGTTCAGTGGCCGCCCGGTGACCATAATGGCAAACCATGTCTCTCCTTGTGCTAGCTTGCAGGTATCTCCGAAGGATGACAGCAGGCGGCACCGCGAGCTCCCTCTTCTCCTGTGCAATCCGCTTGCACGTTAAAAGGGGGCTCCTGAGCATCGCGACTGAGGAGCTCTTACCGGCTCTGTAGCCCTCACCCCTGGCCTTGACCACGACACGCGACCTGGCATACCAGCGGCGGCTGAGCTCGCTCGAGGGCCGGCACCTGAGGACGTAGAGCACAAAGGAGAGCGCGGAGAAGAGGGAGAGGCTCGTATGGGCCTGGCCTAGCTATGCAATGGACACCTATGCCTGAATCTAGTGCATCATGAGGAATCGACTATGGACCGTTAAGATAAGTCTCAAGCTCGGATTGGCTAAACTGCTAAGGACTAGGAACCACTCTAGCCGCAGCCCTGCTGCAGCAACGTCACCGCCCTTTCCTACCTCTCAACAGCTGCTTGAGCGCTAAAGGGGACCTCCTGAGTATCGCGCCTCAGGGGCTCTTACTAGACCTCGGGTCGCTCACCTCCTGGCCTTGACCACGACACGTGACCTGGCATACAAGCGATGGCTGTAGCCTGCCTGGGGACCAAGACTTGTTAGCGTAGAGCACCAAGTTGTCGCGAGGTCGGAAAGGGGAGACTGAGCTGAAGCAGGACTTGCACTTGCGCAAGTTCATAATAAGGACGATATTGACAAGAGACATTACAAAACCTTTACACACCCCCACGGGGCACTTCTTGATTCCTTGCAGGGAACAAAAGGAAAGAGCTTAGGGAATCCTATCTACACTCGCCCTTGTGGACGACGTCATCATCAACAATGGCCCACCAGAGGCCGGCGCCAACCTCATCCAGATCAGCGGTGGCGGCGGCCAGACGCTGCAGCCCTGCTCCGGGCTCGGCGAGAGCTTGGGGGCACGTAGCTGTCGTCGCTCGTCCCTGGGGTCTCGTAAAGCTCGGGAGAATCGCTGAACATCCGAGTGTTGCTGCGGCTTCTAGAGGAGCCGCTGGCGACGCGGGTAGCAGACCCTGCCCAGGCTGCGGCACCAGCCTGATGACCCCACCTGGGGAAACACTCCAGACTACGGCCTTCTGTATCGAAGACCTTGAAGAACAGCATGGAGGCGCTGTCGTACACGAAATGGATCGCGAGGGCGCCCTCCGCGTGACACACTCGGGTGACCTCACCCCAGCCTCGGGTCATGAAGATCTTCTCCAAGGAGACGGCCTCAACCTCCGCTCCAGTCGCCGGCGTGTCGCAGTCGGCGTGCTGCATCCAAAGCTCAAGGGGCCCCCTCGGCGGTATCTCAGCTGAGAAGAAGGAAGGGAAGCAGTGAAGGCAAGCGCTGTCTGAGCCAACCTTTTGACATACGGGCAATTGTTGAGGCAGCGTGGGGAAGCGGAGACGCACACGTCCAATCAACCACCACATGTCGACCAAGGCCGGAGGCTATTGGGGCCCGCGGTGCTCCGCAGTTGACCTTTGTCTTCGCCTTGAAGCTAAGCCCGAGCGCGCCTTGGGCCCAGGGGCTACTGTCGGCGTCCTGGGAACAAGGGTCCACAGACTTGCCTGCCTGCGGCCCATGGCGTGGCTATGCGAGCGGGCCCGTACGACCCATCTTCATCAACAATGCATTCAAGACCCTGGCGAGGGGCCAAGCCTCGTGAGGCGAACGACGTAAGACCTCCTCGGGGGCACCCTCACCAGGCTGGCTCGCGAGGGGCTGAGAGTTCAAGGCAAGGCAAAACTCGCAAGGTTCTCGGGACATGAGCCATGACGATCGAGACCAGGCGGGCGCAAGGCGAGCGCCAGCGCGCACAGTGTCCTTGTTTCCCCTTTGGTGAAAAGGAGGCAAGCGCAGGCGCGGAGTACCGAGGCATCAAGAAAAGGTTTCCATATCAGTGCAATGAGACCAAGACCGGTAGGACGGCAAGACGGAGGTCACCATGGAGCCCAAGGCGGCGTCACCACCAAAGCCTTTTGCAGGCGAAGACTGATTTTGTCAGGATAAGCTGTACTAGCTGTCCCCTTTCCAATTGGCCGTTGTTGGCTCCCTTCCCGCTCAATATTTGGGGAGAGGACCAAGGCCTCCATAAATAGGACTAGCCACCGCAGTAGGAGGGGACGAGTCTCGAACTGATTCAGAGGCATCTGATCTTTAGCGATCCTTAGCCACCCACCAAGCACAAGAACACCTCGCCTCAGGAGGCTATTCTTCACCTTGTACTATTCATCCATAGCCCAAGAGGCAATCCACCACCACCACACTGGAGTAGGGTATTACACCACAATGGTTGCCCGAACCAGTAGAAATCTTGTGTCCCTTGTGTTGCGAGTTCGTTGAGTTAGCCCTTGAGATCTCACCAAAGCTAGGATGTGGATCGGTAGGGGGAGATCTTCGTGCGCACCCTAGTGTTTGAACCTTGAGGGTTTTGCCGGAACCCGTGATCCGACAATCTGCGAGCAGTGCGGCATGGCCATTACCAAATAATTATGGATTGGAATTGGAATGTGCTGATGTTCTCGAGCATCAAGTAGAGGTGGCATGACAACGTGTACATGATTCTCAACGTACAATCAACAAGTTGAGACTGGACTTGCAGGTATTAGATGCAGGAGCCAAAAAATGAAACAAGACACTGAGGTAACCATGAAGGAATTGGAGATTTTACAGACTGAAATTTGTGCTATCTGAATCCAGCCAATCCTATTTTCTATAGAGATTATAGTTCAAATGGTAATTTCTGTTGATGCGTGTCCATGATGTATGAGCTTTATTTGTCTAGTGTATGTAATTTTCTGTTTGTGTACACTTTATTATCACTGGTGTCGAACTATAATGCCCAGTGGGTATATTCGGCTGTAATTTCTTTACTGTATAGTGTAGTATTATTCTACGTTTCTATGCCTTAGTATTTTTATTGTATAGTGTATGTTTTTTAGAGGCGATAGTATGGAGTAGGATAATTCTTGAATATGCTATATCGTTGAAGCGGGGTCCAACACGCCCAAACATTTCCTGGACACCATACAAACGAACAAACATGTGTAGTCAAATCGAGCCTTAATTGGGCTGGTCAAAATAATATTTAGTGGATCCCAAATGATGTGGCCCACTGTAACAACGGCTCTTAGCAGGTCGTTAACAGGCCAAAAGCTCGATAGGGCCGTATAAATGGAAATGGCCCGCGAGCCTCTAGCAGGCCGAAATACATGTCAATTTTGTGTCGGCCCTTTTACTTTATAGGTCAGTAAGAGGCTGAAAGTGTTATGGGCCAGAGGAGGCCCAATTTGCAAACTAGGCTTCTAATAGGCCGAAAGTCGTGTGGGGCTGAAATTTTGCCCTGCGGAACGTGGGCCCCTAATGGACCCAAAGTCAAAGGCCCAACTGTTGTGCGGGCCATTAACATGCCAAAAGACAAAATGGGCTAGGAATTGGCCCATTTACTGAATGGGCCGGGGACAGGCCTAAAGTCACAATGGGATAGAATCGGCCCAATTGCAGAATAGGCAGAGAAAAGGCCGAAAGACGTTCTGGGCCGTTAACGGGCTGGAACTGACGAGGGGCTGCTAACAGGCTAAAAGAAGCTCAGGCCGTAATTGGGTCCAAAGACGTAGCGGGCCGTTAATGGGCTGAAACTGACGATGGGTTGGAAATTGTCAGATCTAGAATGGGCCTTTGATGGGACGATTATGTGTAACTTGTATGGGCAATGCTTGTAAATGGTCCTGACTCAAGTAGGCCGCTAATGGGTTGGCCCGCTTATTTTGATAGGCGCGGCTGAGGGAGTCCTGGATTATGGGGTCCTCGGGGAGCCGACTTATGTGACATGGCCCGGACTGATGGGCCATGAAGATACAAGACAGAAGGCCTTCTCTCGTGTCTGGATGGGACTCTCCTTTGCGTGGATGACAAGCTTGGTGTCCGGATGTATAGTTTCCTTCCTCTGTAAACCGACTTGGTACAACCCTAGTCCCCTCCGGTGCCTATATAAACCAGAGGGTTTAGTCCGTAGAGGCTATCACAAAATCACAAAATCATACATGATAGACATCTAGGGCTTAGCCATTACGATCTCGAGGTAGATCAACTCTTGTAACCCATATACTCATAAAATTCAATCAAGCAGGAAGTAGGGTATTACCTCAATTAAGAGGGCCCGAACCTGGGTAAACATCATGTCCCCTGCCTCCTGTTACCTTTGATCCTTAGACGCACAGTTCGGGACCCCCTACCCGAGATCTGCCAGTTTTGACACCAACATTGGTGCTTTCATTGAGAGTTCCACTGTGCCGTTGCTAGAAGTCTCGATGGGTCCATCGATCATCTACAACAATACCACCTTGAGGGAGACTTTTCTCCCCGACCAAGTTTTCATATTCGGCGGCTTCGCACTGCGTGCCAACTCGATTGGCCGCCTGGAGCAGATCGATAGCTACGCCCCTGGTCATCAGATCAGTATTGGAAATCTAAACTATGTCACTGATATCTGAGGAGACTTGATCTTCCAAGGGTTCGCGGCCCAACCACCGCTCTGGCCTTAGATCCATAGCACATCACCAGGTCCGAGGACGGGAGTTTAGAGCCCGCCGGACTCTCTACAGCTATAGAGCTTGTCACCGGAGAACCGGAGGGGAGAGCGTCACCAGCAGGCCCGGAGTTATGCCAGGCTTCCTCTATCATCATGAAGCCGGATTCACCTCCTAACACTAGCTCTGAACTCTCGAGGTCCGCGTCATCTGAGCTTGGCCAGGGAACTTCTGTCCCGCCCAACCCCATGGACCCTCGCTTCCCCGTCCAAACCTCTCTCTTAAACGAGGCCCTAGACTTAATGTGATCTCTTTCCATTGCAGAAGAACCACTACGGAACTACGCCCAGCTCATACTAGGGGCTGAGAGCGGGGAATTTTACGTCCCACCCACCACCCACTTCATAGCCACTATCAAAGACTTAACCGACATGCTGGATTACGCCTCTGAAGACATCGACGACATGGACGACGATGCCGGAGACGAACAAGGCCAAGACCCGCAGTTTACCGGACGATGGACGACCACCTCCACATATGACGTGTATATGGTGGACACACCCAAAGAAGATGACGGGGACGGTAGGAAGGATCCGATTGAGGACAAGCCTGCTGAGGCGCCTCCAAAGCGTCGATGTCAAATCGCGTCACGAAAAATACAGCAACACCGGCCCCAGAGATAATAACACTCCGGAGAACGATGAAGACTCCGAAGCCCCTGTCGAGCCAACATCCGATCAAGATGATTGGGAGGATGGGCAAGTTAACCCCGACAATCATGTCGGGAACGAGGGCTCGGAGGATAGTAACTACCTACCAATCTCTGAAGAGGATGTGAGCCTCGGCGACTAAGATTTCATCATGCCGGAGGAACCCCTCGAACAAGAGCTCTTTAAGCGCTGGCTAATAGCCGCTGCAAGAAGATTGAAAAATAAGCAGCAACAGCTTCAAGATGATCAAGATTTAATCAATGACAGATGGACTAATGTCCTGGCAGCCGAGGAATATGGCCTCGAGCGCCCAATTAAGATTTACCCGAAACGCAAGCTACTACCCCAATTCGATGATGAGGCCCTGGAGCCTATACCGCCAACACGTAACGTTGCTGATAGACATGACCGACCACCACGTGGCTGGGACAGAGTGGCAACTCAAGCCGAACACCAGCCTGCACCACCTCGCCGTAGAGGCAGAGAGATAGCGGTTGCAGAATAGACTTATGACCTATGACAAGACCTGGACAATAGAGCCAATCAGACCAGATCAATCTATGGATCAAGGGGGCATGCCCCGGCGCGATAAGACGGCCATCAGGCCTGGCGTGACAAGCACAATCTCACCCGGGCCGAAAACCGCATACTGATTTCATCTGAACTGCGTTGTGATGTCGCCCGATACAGAGGCGCCACACCCCCCCTATGCTTCACCAATGAGGTAATGGAGCATCAGTTCCCAGAAGGGTTAAAACCCGTGAACATTGAATCATACGATGGCACAACAGATACCGCAATATGGACTGAAGATTTTCTTCTCCACATTCACATGGCTCGAGGTGATGACTTACATGCCATCAAATACCTCCCCCTAAAACTTAAGGGACCAGCTCGGCACTCGTTAAACAGCCTCCCAGAAAACTCTATTGGAAGCTGGGAAGACTTGGAAGATGCCTTTAGAGATAACTTCCAAGGCACTTATATCCGGCCGCCGGACGCCGATGACCTCAGTCATATAGTCTAGCAGCCCGGAGAGTCGGCCAGAAAATTCTAGATCAGGTTCCTAATTAAAAAGAACCAAATTGTCGACTGTCCGGACATCGAAGCCTTAGCGGCATTAAAACACAACATCCCCGACGAATGGCTCGCCCGGCACCTCGGCTAAGAGAAGTCAAAGTCCACAGCAGCCCTTACAGCACTCATGACCCACTTTTGCGCGGGCGAAGATAGCTGGCTAGCCCATAGCAGCAATAGTACCAGCGACCTTGGCACTTCTGAAGCCAGAAACGGCAACGGCAGGCCCCGACGCAACAAAAATAAGCGTCAAAGCAACAATGACAATACCGAAGATACTGCGGTCAACGCCGGATTCAGTGGCTACAAATCCGGTCAGTGGAAGAAGCCATTCAAAGAAACAAAGATGGTTCATCCAGCTTGGATCGAATACTCGATCGACCTTGCCAAATTCATGGCACCCCCGACAAGCCTGCTAACCATACCAACCGAAGTTGTTGGGTCTTCAAACATGCCGATAAGTTAAATACCTAACACAAGGGGAAAAGGTCACCCAGCGAGGATGATGACGAAGAGCCTCGCCCACCGACCATAGGGGGACAGAAGAAATTTCCCCCCAAAGTCAAAACAATGAATATGATATACGTTACTCACATCCCCAAGCGGGAGCGCAAGCGCACGTTAAGGGATGTCTATGCAATAGAGCCAGTCGCCTCAAAATTCAACCCATGGTCAGCCTGTCCGATCACTTTCGATCGCAGAGACCATCCGACCAGTATCTGTCACGGAGGTTCGGCCGTGTTGGTCCTCGACCCAATTATCGGTGGATTCCACCTCACACGAGTCCTCATGGACGGCGGCATCAGTCTTAACCTGCTCTACCAGGACATGGTCCATAAAATGGGTATTGATTCATCAAGAATCAAGCCCACCAAAACTACCTTCAAAGGAGTAATACCTGGTGTAGAGGCCCATTGCACAAGCTCAATCACATTGGAAGTCGTCTTCAGTTCGTCGGACAATTTCCGAAGCGAAGACTTGATCTTCGACATCGTCCCTTTCCGCAGTGGCTATCATGCACTGCTCGGACAAACCGTGTTCGCTCGCTTCAACGCGGCTCCACAATATGCCTATCTAAAACTCAAGATGCCAGGACCACGCGGTGTTATAACAGTCAATGGAAACATGGAGCGCTCCCTCCGTACTGAGGAGCACACCGTGGCCCTCGCAGCAGAAGTACAGGGTGGCCTTCTCAAGCCAAATATTAATCGGCAGTCAAGCCCCCGGACACTGTCAAACGAGTCCGTACAACCCTGCAGAATGACAGTCCAGCTTTTCAGGAGCTCTATTAGCGATTCGGCCTCTGTCTTAGCCCCAACCGAATTGCGACATATGTATCGCGCGTACACAACTACGCACTAAAGATACCATGGGAAAAGATGGAGGAATATTAAAGATAAAGTCCACAATACGGCTCGACCCTACCTGGACCCTCATATCCTTTTTTATTCTTCTTATTTTTTGTTTTTTCAGGTTCCTTACATCCCACATCTCCTTTTGATGGTACCAAGGGCTCTTTTTCTAGGCCCCTTATGAAAACATGATCATTGATCCTTTCAAAGGATCATACACGAAGGTGAAAAGCAGTGTAGATGTGCGGCAGAGTATCTAAAGGATCTTTAAGGATCACCTCTTCCTTTTTTAGGACATGTACACAGCTTTCCCTTGTGCTTGGCATGTAAAATAGCCTCGATGCTTATAGCATTATCTGTACAAATACGTTTTGACGTATCAATCAGACTATAATGGAAACAGTTTTTTGCCCAACCTATTCGGTACTGGCTTATTTCCTAATCTGTATTCCCTCCTTTTTGCGTCCGATTGTCATGTACACCTTGGTCAAACTTAAATCGCCAGGGGCTCCATTCAGCCATGTACATTCCTTAGAAATAAAGTAAGTCCAAACACTTTTATAGTACAATTCGGCATCCCGAATATAGCATTATACGCATCGGCTCTGAATCATGTCTTTGGTCAATAGTTGGGTTGCCCGGCTCTTGTGGTTACTTCCTTACGTTCCGCTTGTTCGGCAAAGGTAGTAAAGGGAGAACTACTGCGATTGTCTTCCTGATTCATCCAGATAAACACCTTAGTAGAGAAAGCCGAAAACTATCTATCATGATGTGGCGAGAGCTGGTCAGCTATTCGGTGGCCAAGTATAAATCTCTTGTGATTTCTTCCGTGTTACGCGAAGGACCAGTCTTCACCTGGTCAGGCGTCTACAACACCCAAGTTCGGAAAATCGAATAATACCAGGGGTTGCGCCTACAATCCTATTGTCAAACTCCTATGGCTAGGTGAGAGTGATAAAGCCACATAGTCTGATTGCCTGGTTTGCCACACTAACACCTCCTTCACGGACCAAGCCGTTGGGTTAAGTGTGTTCATGTGCTGTTCCGAACACCACCGTACTACCTATGTGGGGGCTGGAGCCGACGACTGGCCAACTCTCAGATACCATAAACAGCCGCACATGAGGGAAATAATTTGAGATGAAACAAGCAAAAATATTATACAAAAGCCTTGTTTTCATCATACAAAGTTCAGGCAGCATAGATACGTTCATTCAAAAATGATGTCCTTCGATCACTGGCCCTCTAAAATGCGGGATCCTTCCAGGACTTCGTCAAAATACCGCTCCGGCGTGCGGTGCTCCTTGCCTGCGGGCGGTCCCTCGGTTGCAAGCTTGGTGGCATTCATCTTCGCCCACTGCACCTTGACACGGGCGAAGGCTATCCGGGCACCTCCGATAAAGACTGACTGCTTTATAGCATCAAGCCGGGGCAGGCATTGACTAGCCACTTCACGAGCCCAAAGTAACTGCTGGGTATGGGTTCCGCTGGACAAAGACGGACTATAACATTCTTCAGCCACCCTATGTAGTTCGGTCAGCTGCTTCAGCTGATCACCAAGGGGCACTGGATGCTCTGGCGCAAGGTACTGCAACCAGAACAGCTTCTCCGTTGAGCTCCCCTCTCCGTCTCGGAAGAACTCCGCAACATAAGCAATACTCCGAGGAAGATCCGCAAATGCTCCTGGAGAACTCCAAACGCGGGTCAGTAAGATGTACCTTCTCCTTACAAATTTGCTCTGCATATTAAAGGCCTTACCCGCCGTGATCTGCTTTGCCTCTTGGATCTCCGGGAAGGCGCCTTGGGCTTCAACCCGGGCCTCCTTCGCATTTTGGAGTACCTTAGCAAGTTCGGAGTCTTGATCTGAAACCTTGCACTCCAAGGACTCGCATTTTCTTATAGCATCCTTGAGATCTTGTTGGACTTCATCCAAGCTCGCCTCATGTTTTAGGCTGGTGGCTCGTTCCTCCTCCGCCTCCTTCTTGGCTTCGGCCAGCGTGCTCTTGAGGGTCTCGACCTTCGATGTGTCAACTATGAGTAGTATGATAAAACTCATTCAGCTAACAATTCAGAACTCATATTCATCTAAGATATGTTTCGGTATTGCCTACCTTGCTTTTCCGCCAATTCCCGCTTTAGTTCGTACACTTCGGTGGCCTGGGAAGTTGCCGCTAACATCAAAGCTTGTTTACCCAAATAGGCATGTATATTATCTCCTGTGAAGCAATATTTGATCCTCTATTCGGCCTTTCTTTCCGAACGCCGAACAGAGTCTCAGGGGCTACTATCTATACACATGCATTCCTTTCACATATACAAATAGCCAAGAAATATTACATCACATACCTCAAAACCGGTTAGAAGGCTGGTATAGGCTTCGTTCAATCCATTTTTAGTGGACCGAACCTTTTCAACCACCATACCCATAAGGGTACAATGCTCCTCCATAATGGAGGTGCTCTGAAGCGCTTCCACTAGAGTGTCCGGCACCTCCGGATTGATAGAGGACGCCGGCGGAGTTGGCGCGCCCCCTTCCTTCGAAGGAGGTTGCTCACCCAATTTCGGAGCCGTATGGATCTCTGGAATAATATCCGGTTAGGGGCCGAAATGGGCATGGCCCTCATGGCCGGTCTCCATGGGGGTCGGTTCCCCCCTCTTTTTGGCAACAGAGGTATTACCCTCCGCCACCACCTTCACGGCCTCCCGCACCTCCCCGTGACCTGGAGAGGTTCGTCGAGACAACACTTCGGCGTTGTCCGTAGCAGTGGGTGTAGAGGCATGTGGAGGCGACTCGCTCTCCATCATGTTTGGCCCTAGCGAGTTCCCAGAGGACGATGATCGTTGGGGGAGATCGCGAGCCGGACTACAACAGGCAATTTAATATGTTAGAACCACAAGGCATAAAACCGGACATATGATCAGTGTCTTTGGATACTTACGATACGACCAGGGGCTTCGGCCTGGGGTGCCACTCGGGGGCGGCGTCGGCATCCGATTCGGAGTCATCCGAAAGGGAGAGTTTCCCCTTCTTGGGCGTCTCTATCCCTAGATCCACGGAAGCCACCCTTTTCTTCTCCCCCCCCCTTAAGGGGATAATTGCTCTCCTCCTCCTCCTCATCTTCATCATGAGAGGAGAGAGTCTCGGTGTCTTCGGACGCAATGTCTGAAGCGCCTTTATGGTGGAGGCCACCTCTGGCCTCCTTGCCCTTCTTCTTGGCCTTCTTTTCCGGCGCCTGATACGGCGCCGGAACCAGCATCCTCGTTCACAGAGGAATGGCCGGCTCTTCGGGTAGCGGAGCCAGACACTGAACCTGCTCCGCCTTCTTCGTCCAGCCCTGTGGGAAGAATGAAAAGCTCAGTATACTCCTTGGATTTACAAATTAAGGTCATCAGAAAACTTACGGGAGTGGCCGGATGAGCGCGGTCGAGGCCGAGGTCTTCGGTCAATTTCGGCCACGACTTCTGGGCCTTGAAAAGCACCTTCCATATGTCTTCGTGCATTGTGCCGAAGAACCGCTGCAGGATCCGGGGACTGGCTGGATCGAACTCCCACATATACTGAGTCCGGTGCTGGCAAGGGAGAGTCCGGCGAAAAAGCATCACCTGCATCATGCTGGCAAGACTGGTGTTCTTTTCTGCCATACCCTTGACGCGCTTCTGCAACATCATCACCTCGTCGGACGATGCCCAATCCAGACCCTTGTTGAGCCAGGATGTAAGCCGCATTGGAGGCCCGAACTTAAATTCAGGAGGAGCAGCCCATGTGGTGTCACGGGGTTCCGTGATATAAAACCACTCATGTTGCCACCCCTTCACAGTCTCCACAAAGGTACCCTTGGGCCAGGTGACGTTGGGGAGTTTGCTCACCATGACGGCGTTGCACTCTGCGTGTTGACCATCAACCACTTTCGGCTTCACATTGAAGACCTTGAGCCATAGGCCAAAGTGGGGGGTATGTGGAGGAATGCCTCGCATACGACGATGAACGCCGAAATGTTGAGGAAGGAATTCGGGGCTAGATCATGGAAATCTAGCCCATAGTAAAACATAAGACCGTGGGCGAAAGGATAGAGGGGAAACCCGAATCCATGAAGGAAATGGGGAATGAATACTACCCTCTCATTGGACTCTGGAGTGGGGATGATCTGCTTTTTGGTAGGAAGCCGGTGGGAGATTTCCTTGGCTAGGTACCCCGCTTCCCGGAGTTCCTTGATGTTTCCCTCCGTAATGGAGGAGGCCATCCACTTGCCCTGCGCTCCAGATCCGGACATGGTTGGAGTGTTTTTTGGCGGAAAGGATTAAAGCTTGGGCGCTGGAGCTCGAGGGAAAATGGGCCGAGGAGAAAGAAGGCGTGGGGTAAAGAGACGGATCCTTATCTTCTTATAAAGGCAATGAATATCAAGCGCCCCCTCATAAGCCTTAAACCTCACCTATTCCCAAGGGGACGTGCGAACGGCGCGGTTGGACTACCCAAGCCCGTATTGATGAGAATCCCGTGATAAGGGGACACGATCTCTGCTTTGACAAGACGTGTCAATGGTCGTGCCTCGAAATGCGAAGCGGGGGCTGTAAAACGGTTTAGAATAATAGCAAGGCTAGAACATAACGTCTCGCCAAAAGAGTTTCCCGTGGACGTGACTTATTTTGTTTTAAGTATTGTTACCCTTACAACTTGGGGTTGTAATTATTAAAAAGAGCCAGATATGGTTCTTATGCGCGGGAGACCGCTTTGGAGTATTTGGAGAAGGAACCCGCCTTGCAATGTGGAAGACAACCTGTGCGCCGGATACATCATCACTGAAACCTCGTTCAGGGGCTACTAAGGAAGTCCTGGATTATGGAGTCCTCGGGGAGCCGGCCTATGTGACATGGGCCGGACCGATGGGCCGTGAAGATACAAGATAGAAGGCCTTCTCCCGTATTCGGATGGGACTCTCCTTTGCGTGGATGACAAGCTTGGCGTCAGAATGTATAGTTTCCTTCCTCTGTAAACCGACTTTGTACAACCCTTGTCCCCTCTGGTGCCTATATAAACTGGAGGGTTTAGTTCGTAGAGGCTACCACAAAAATCATACAGGCTAGACATCTAGGGTTTAGCCATTACGACCTTGAGGTGGATCAACTCTTGCAACACATATACTCATAAAAGTCAATCAAGCAGGAAGTAGGGTATTCCCTCCATTAAGAATGCCCGAACCTGGGTAAACATCATGTCCCCTGCCTCGTGTTACCTTTGATCCTTAGACGGACAGTTCGGGACCCCCTACCCGAGATCTGCCGTTTTTGACATCGACACCGGCCTTTTAACCTGAATGGGCCACTATTGGGCCGAGACATGTGTCATTGTATCATAGGCGTGTTCCGTCCATTCGCTGGATGACAGCTGTCCGAACGCCGGGCCGACACGTGGATCTGCCGGTGAATGAGAATTTTACACGTGGAAAATCCCCATTGGTCCGCGCTGTTAATAGATTATCGTATCCAAACCGAAACTCGATAGCTTAACGGCGACCCGTTACAGTGGATGCCACGTTTCAGTCACCCTTGACGAAAGCACTTCTATGACGCACTATTTATCGTCATGGAAGTGGACACTTCTGTGATGATTATTTTGGTAAGGTCATGGAACACTTCTACGATAGCACAAGTATGACTATCTTGATCTTGTCATAAAATCGTCATGGATGTACATGCATGACAGAAAAACATGTATCGTCATGGAAGTGTATTTTTTGTAGTGATGTAACTTGTGTAACTATATCGTGATTATGATGTGACGACATGATTTGTGTTGGATGATATGATGACACTATTATGTGTATGATATGATGAGCATATTGCATGTTTATGATATGATTAGAATACTGTATAAAACCTGTACAAAAACATCGCAAATACGCAGCATAAAAAGATATGAGAAAATATAGTAGTAGTGCTGGACAGGAAAACAAAAGCACTTAGCAGTAGCGCTGGTATGGAAAGCGCTACTGCTAAGTAGGTATAGCAGTAGCGTGTGTCAAAGCACGCTACTGTTGAACGTTAGCTCTAGCGCCTTATCAGTAGCATGGTTACACGCGCCACTGATACACCAAATACCTGCGCTACTGCTAGGATTTTCCCTAGTAGTGGCACCTGTGTGGGCACCTCCAGGCGCGCCCAGGTGGGTTGTCCCCACCTGGTGGCCCCGCAGACCCTGAAGCCTACGCTATAAAATTACATATTTCGAGAAAAAAATCAGGGAGAAAGAATTATCGCGTTCCATGAGATGGAGCCGCCGTCACCTCCTGTTCTTCATCGGGAGGCTAGATCTGGAGTCCTTTTTGGACTCCGGAGAGGGGGATATTCGTTCTTCGTCATCACCAACCTTTCTCCATGGCCAATTCCAGGATGCTCCCCACTGGGAGTGAGTAATTCCTTCGTAGGCTCGCTGGTCGGTGAGGAGTTGGATGAGATTCATCATGTAATCGAGTTAGTTCTGTTAGGGCTTGATCCCTAGTATCCACTATGTTCCGAGATTGATGTTGCTATGACTTTGCCATGCTTAATGCTTGTCACTTTGGGACCGGGTGCCATGATTTTAGATCTGAACCGTTTATGTTATCACCATTATATCCATGTTCTAGATCTGGTCTTGCAAGTTATAGTCACCTACTATGTGTTTATGATCTGGCAACCCCGGAGTGACAATAGTCGGGACCACTCCCAGTGATGACCGTAGTTTGAGGAGTTCATGTATTCACCATGTGTTAATGCTTTGTTTCGGTTCTCTATTAAAAGGAGGCATTAATATCCCTTAGTTTCCAATAGGACCCCGCTGCCACAGGAGGGTAGGACAAAAGATGTCATGCAAGTTCTTTCCATAAGCACGATGACTATTTACGGAATACATGCCTACATTATATTTATGAACTAGAGCTAGTGCCGTATCACCCTAGGTTATGACTGTCACATGATGAATGTCATCCAATAAATTACCGATCCAATGCCTACGAATTTATCCTATATTGTTTCTGCTAAGTTACTACTGCTATCGTTACTGTTGCACTTGCTACAAAATTACTGCTATCACTGTTACCGTTGCTGCTACTATTATTAAAACTATCATACTACTTTTCTACTGATCACTTTGCTGCAGATAATTAATCTCCAGGTATGGTTGAATTGACGACTCATCTACTAATACTTACAAATATTCTTTGGCTCCCCTTGTGTTGAATCTATAAATTTGGGTTGAATACTCTACCCTCGAAAACTGTTGCGATCCCATATACTTGTGGGTAATCAAGACCTTTTTCTAGCGTCGTTGCTGGGGAGCATAGCTATATTTGTTGAGTCACTTGGGATTATTATCAATTATTCACTATGAAGAATCTGAAGGATGCTAAGACTACGATTTTTTCCTCTAAGATGAGGGGAGGCAAGGAACTTCCATCTAGCCCTGATTTAGATTCACCTTCTGTTATAAGTAAACTTGCAACACCACCACATGCGATCAATCATGATATGTCGCAAGTTATTGATGATGCTACTTCTGTTATGAATGATGCTTATGATGATGCTAGTACCTTGCTTGATGATAATGTGCCACTAGGTGAACTTCTTGATGAACAAATTGCTAGAGTAAGACAACATGATATTGTTGAATCTGATGATGATCTTGAAACTAAAAATCTTGAAACACATGCTAGAACTATCACTCCTAGATATGAATTGCCTAAGGCACCGAAAGGTTATGTTATGAATGAGGAGACAACTAGAGACATTCTTGCTTGTAAGGATATAGATGATCTTGAGAAATTATTATGCAAGTATAAAGAAAAAATCTCTGAATGCTAGAATGCAATATGATCCTAAGTTTACTACCTCACCTATCATCATTAATGATAAGGATTATGAATTCTCTGTCGACCCAGAGTTAATTACTTTGGTTGAATCTGATCCTTTCTATGGTCATGAAACTGAAACTGTTGTGGCACACCTTACTAAGTTGAATGACATAGCCACCCTTTTTGCTCATGATGAGAAGATTCGCTATTACTACATTCTCAAATTATTTCCATTCTCGTTAAAAGGTGATGCTAAAGCTTGGTGCAATACTCTTGCTCCTGGTTGTGTGTGTAGTCCCCAGGATATGATTTATTACTTCTCTAAAAAATATTTCCCTGCTCATAAGAAACAAGCTGCATTACAGGAAATATTTAACTTTGTGCATATTGAAGAAGAGAGTCTCCCACAAGCTTGGGGGAGGATTCTCCAATTGCTTAATGCTTTGCCTGATCATCCTCTTAAGAAAAATGAAATACTTGATATCTTCTATAATGGACTAACTGATGCTTCTCGGGACTTCCTAGATAGTTGTGCTGGTTGTGTTTTCAGGGGAACGAACTATTGGGAAAGCTGGAGAATTATTGAATAAAATACTAAAAAATTATGATGATTGGACTCTTCCTGAACCACCGCCTAAACCCACTCCGAAGAAGAGGGGTATACTATATCTCAGTCCTGAAGATATGCAAGAGGCAAAGAAATCCATGAAGGAAAATGTATTAAAGCTGAGTGTTAGTGCAACAAACCCTGAGTCTGTTGCCTAGACTGTGCACAAGCACAAGAGCGAAGTTGATGCACCAACCCAAGCCAGGATACAAGAAACCAAGAGATCCGAAGGACCAGCATATAGATCAGAGGGACCAAGATCGAGCTAGAGAAGCAGAATATCGACAAGAGAAGGGCCTACATTGCCGGGCAGGCGAGCCCGGCAAGGGGCAAGGCCACCACCAGAAGAAAGCAACCAAAGCACCCCGGCAGGGCCTACCGGGGCTCGCGGAGGCAGAACCACCTCACCAACCACTCAACCATGACCCTCATCATCGATTAGTGGGTGTCAAGCCGCAAAATTATTAAGTGGCAGCCATTCGCCACATGGAAGCACTTCCCTATGGGAAGAACACACAGATGACACCCGTCCTGCGACGTGTCAAGCAAGCAGGCGCGGAGCTGGCAAGATAGCCCGGCAAGCCTTGCCGGACAACCAGTGATGTGACACTAAGTGGTGCATTTAATGCGCCCTGTCAGCCTACAGAGTTAGGTATGATAGCACGGTTTGCTATCATATTAGTGCATAATGACTATTTTCCCACTGTGGTAACCCCTTGATCTACAAAAGGAGGCCCATGGCAACCATAAAAAGGGTTGGAAAGTTGACTAACCCACACCCCCATACGCGCATAGTCGCTGCTGCCCTAAGGCAACCCCTGCTGGGCAAGTGTACTGTGCTTAACCACCTCCATTCCACCATCAATCCACCAAAGCAGGAGTAGGGTTTTACACCTCGCGGCGGCCCGAACCTGGGTAAATTGCTTGTGTGCTCTCTGCCGTGCTGCCGTACGCTGGTCTTCTCTTTGTGCAATGCGACATCCCTTTGCCGAACCAGCAAGGGGCCTCCTGGTCCCATAGGTGGCCGAGGATATCCCATGACATCTTTGGAGCGCCAGGTAGGGCTCTCGCTTGCGTGAACCGGAAAGCGTGCGCAGCGCGCCATCTTCATCACCATCCTCATCTTCGACGACGCCATCGACCATGGCGCCCAAGAAGAAGTCTGGTGCCTCGGCCCATCCATCCACCTCGAAGGCTCCGCCACCCGCGGCCTCTAATGCCACGGGGAATGCAGAGGCACACAAGGATGTGAACGCTGCTGGGAATGTGGTTGGAGTAGGTGGCACCATCACCACTTCCCCTACGGCCGATACGGGGGCAGGAGATATCGGAGGAGAACAGCATCAGCAGCGCCTCTGTAGGATCGTGGGTTTCGGCAAACCCTTGAGGTTTGAACACTTGGGTGCGCACGAAGAACTCTCTCTCTCTCTCACTAGCATGCTCGCTCAACGATCCACGCCCTAGCTCGACGTACCCAAGGAACACAAGACATAGAGATTTATACTGGTTCGGGCCACTGTTGTGGTGTAATACCCTACTCCAGTGTGTGGTGGTGGATTGCCTCTTCAGGGATGAGGAAGAACTAGTACAGTGGGTGAAAGCCCTTAGGAGGAGCGGTGTTCTTGGCTCAGAGAGATGGTGAGGGTTCGGATGGAGCGGATCCAATCCAAGATGAGTCCCCTTTCTATGGTGGTGGCTAGTCCTGTTTATAGAGGCGTCGGTCCTCTTCCCAAATATCAGGCGGCCAGATTTGAAGGGGGACAACAAGTACAAGCTATCTTGACAAAAGTGGTCTTCTCCTGTGTCACACCCAATATGCGACCCTATCCTAAAGGAACTCGAAGGTCCCACTAAGGATAGAAGCGCATATTGGAGACACTTTTGCAAGGTGGATATCATTATCGTACCATTACATAATAGTTGGGGATACATACAAGAGGCATGGAATGCTACACGAATACAACATCATCATACATAAGAGCAACATCCGACTACGGATGAAACACAAACAGAAACTCAAACGACATCCACCCAGCTAACCCAGGCTGCCAACCAGGAACCTATCCCTTGATCAAAGAAGAGGCAGGAGAAGAACTCCAAAACAAGTAAACATCGCTCTCGCGTCAAGATCATCGCATAACCTATACCTGCAACTGTTGTTGTAGTAAATTGTGAGCCACAAGGACTCAGCAATCCCATTACCATGGGTATCAAGACTAGCAAAGCTTAATGGGTATGGAAAGGATAAGTGGTGAGGTTGCAGTAGCGACTAAGCATATATGGTGGCTAACATACTCAAACAAGAGCGAGAAGAGAAGCAATGGAACGGTCGCGAAGCTAGCAATGATCAAGAAGTGATCCTGAAACTACTTGCGTACAATCGTAACACAAATAGTGTGTTCAATTCCCAGACTCCGCCGAAAAGAGACCACCATGGCTACACACGCGGTTGATGCATTTTAATTAAGTCAAGTGTCAAGTTCTCTACAACCGGATATTAACAAATTTCCCATCTGCCACATAACCGCGGGCACGGCTCTCGAAAGTTTATACCCTGCAGGGGTGTCCCAACTTAGCCCATCACAAGCTCTCATGGTCAACGAAGGATATTCCTTCTCCCAGGAAGACCCGATCAGACTCAGAATCCTGGTTACAAGACATTTCAACAATGGTAAAACAAGACCAGCAAAGCCGACCGATGTGCCAACAAATCCCGATAGGAGTCGCACATATCTCATTCTCAGGGCACACCAGATGGGCCAGACGTCGGGTTGGCATAGACCCTGGTTGCCCAGGGGGCTTCGGACATCGGCCAGGTTGGACCAACACTCGGAAGAGCACTGGCCCGAGGGTTAAAATAAAGATGACCCTCGGGCTCGCGAAAACCCAAGGGAAAAAGGCTTAGGTGGCAAATGGTAAAACCAAGGTTGGGCCTTGCTGGAGGAGTTTTATTCCAAGCGAACTGTCAAGGGGGTCCCATGAATCACCCAACCGCGTAAGGACCGAAAAATCAAGGAACATAACACCGGTATGACGGAAACTAGGGCGGCAAGAGTGGAACAAAACACCAGGCATAAGGCTGAGCCTTCCACCCTTTACCAAGTATGTAGGTGCATTAATTAAATAAGAGATATTGTGATATCCCAACATAATCATGTCCCTCATGGAGCAATCTTCAACTTCACCTGCAACTAACAACGCTATAAGAGGGGCTAAGCAAAGCGGTAACATAGCCAAGTAATGGTTTGCTAGGAAGGGTGAAAAGGTTAGAGGCTGACATGGCAATTTGGGAGGCTTGAAGAGCAAGTGATAGGCAGTGCAGCATAGCGATAGAACGAAGCAACTAGCATAGCAATGATAGTAGTGAGATCCAGAGTAACGGTCATCTTGCCTAAAATCCCGCTAGGAAGAAGAACGAGTCCATGAATAAGATGAAGCCATGAAGACGAACCAAGCGTAGACGAACAAATCCTCACGATCACAACGAAACAGGAACTAACGAGAAGGAGCACAACTGGAAAGAAGCAAACAACAAGATAAACACACAACACATAGACATGGCATGATGCTCAACCAAGTATGATGCATGACAAAGGCTATATGATGCTACTCATGGCAAGAGATGATGCATACAAGAGCAACATATCAAAGCAAGTTTAAATGAGGCCGAAAACAACATATAACAAATCCGGTAAGTCCGCATATGAAAATTTCAAAATTGGTCCAGATCTGAATAAACCTTATGTTCAAGTTGTTAAACAGCAAGTACACCAAGATGATCTACATGAAATTCTAGTCAAGTTACATATAAAGTTCATTTAGTTCGGAGCTACGGCCTAGAAGATACTCCCTCCGTTCCTTTATGTAAGGTGTATTATTTTCGGCGCGGTAACCAAGGCACAAAATTATAGACATGTTAGGATGAAATTACCCTTGGCAAATTTATTTGTTAGTGGCAAGTAAATCAGTTAGTCGAGGAAAGTATGAGATACATGCAATTACAAAGAGATACTTTCCTTCTTTTGCTACAAGGAGAGATACAGACAATCAGGAGAGAGATACTTTCCCTTTTTCTGTAGGGCTAATAAGGGATTATGAGGAATTAGAAGAAATGCACCTTACATTCTGGAATTTTATTAAAAAACAAATACACCTTATATAAAGGAATGGAGGGAGAATGAGCAAAACAAGTTAACCATGGCATTGATGCAAAAGGCATACAAACATCAAGCAAACACACTCAAAACATGAATTTAACAAGGTAATATGAAGCTACATGTAAAACTAAGAAAATTTCATATAGAGCACACTCCAAACGGAGCAACGGTGCAACACATATACTCCAAACAAGATATAACAATAATCTGTCCAAAACAGCAACTAGGCATCTTGCAAGCATCATGCAAATATGCTACAACACCCCAACATGAAAACAAAAGGCATGGACGTGATGTACAAATGAAGCTTAACAAAACATGAACACTGTTATATCTCCAGAAACCAGTAGAACATGCTCAAAAGGACATGGCAAGATTGCAAATAATAACAGTTTCACAGACTTGGCAGAAATTCATTGGACATGACAGAAATAACATCAAGTTGCAATGTTTAGAGCTAGCAAACTACAAGTTACAACAATCTTGCATGGAAAACTTAAGCATTGAATGCTAGTACTAAAAGCACTTAACAAAACTCCCTTACTAAACTTATTCCAAAGATCAACATAAAACATGGTAGCATCCATGCAAACATGGAAAATGATGACAGATTTCCGATTGGCAGGAACAACGATAAATAGGCATGTGGGTGAGCTTGTACAACTCACCACATAGAAATTCATGGTATGAAAAGGTGACCAAAAATAAGAAGACACATTAATGGAGCTAAGCATGGAAATATCATAGACATAGGGTGCATGGAACACTAGTTATTGACATGGCAAAACTGAACTTAATGTTAACAAGCTGACAACAACATTATTTAGCAATTTTGGAGCAAGATTACAACAAGCTACAGCAGGTTATAAATGCAAAAAAATGCATGCATGGTTAGAGCATAACATTTATCACAAAACATCCTTAGTGAACATCTCCAGATTATGCATATAATGTATGGTAGCATGAAACAAACATAGCAATATGATATAGCAGTTTCAGCCTAGCAAAACAGTAACAACAAGTACCCTACTTCACGAGCTTGATGCACTCACTACAAGACTCACAAAAATACATGGATTGCACCACTGTAAAGATGGAATAAATATGCTCCTAAAACATGTAGACATCATGCTCAAAAGATGCACACACAAAATGCAACGAAAAAGACAAAACACCAAGTTATAAGTCTCAGCAGGTTAACATCATATAGCACTCTTGCAACGATGATTAAGGCATCAAGATGAACTCAAACAAGCATGGAACAATTGAACAAAATGAAGAGCACCTCACAGTGAACATTTCGATATATCATATGCATGAATCAGAGCACCGAGCATGAAGTTGTGGCATGATGAACAGAGCTCCAGAATGCTAAAATTTAAGGACAGGCAAAATTCGGGGTCAACCTTCGTTTTTGGATCTGGATCTGGGGGCTTTGGGCACAGACTTTGAGGCGGCCGGAGGTGTCTCCGGAGTTGAGGAGGGAGATGGGGCCGGCGAGTTCGGGGCGGCCGGAGGACGGGCGGATCCGGCGCTACGGGGGGCTGGAGGTGCACCGGCGAGGAACGGTGCGACTCCGGCGGCGGTTGGTGGTAAAGGGGCGGCGAACTCGGGGCCGAGCTGGCCACGGCGGATGGCGGCGGCGAGCAGGGCCGAGGAGGCGGAGCTCCGGCAGGCGGCGCGCGGATCTAGCGGCGGCGAGGCGAATGCAGTTCGGCGGCGGAGCGGGCGCGGAGGTAGCGGCCGACAGCGAATCGGCGGTGGGGCACTGGCTCTGGGAGGCGCGGGCGACGGAGGAGCGTGCGGGCTCGGGGGCCCCGCCCCGGGCCTGGCGGGCCGGGGGCGCGGGGGCGGAGGGCGCGCCACGTGGCAGGCCCCAGTGGCTGCGGGCGGCGGCGGCGATTCGTCCGGATGGCGGCGGACATGTCCGGTGCGCGGTGGAGCTTGGATCTAGGGTTCATCCGGGAAAATGGAGGGGGAGGACCTATTTATAGGTAGAGGAAGCTAGGAGAGTCCAAATGAGGTGCGGTTTTCGCACCACACGATCGTGATCCAATGACAGAGACCAGGGAGGGGGTTTAGCTGGGTTAGTGGGCTCTTTTTGAGGGGTGTTGGGCTGCACAAAATAAGGGGGTTTCGGTTAACTGGTTAACCGTTGGGGCATCAAACAATCTCCAAATGGAACGAAATTTGACGAGTGGTCTATCGGTGATATACCAAGGCCACTCGGCAAATCTCGGTTCATTCCGAGAACATATTTCTCCCGCTCACGAAACAAGGTCTGAGAGGGGCGACGGGTGCGTGTGAGTGTGGTTGGGCTCAGAACGGACAACGGAGAGAACCGGTGGAACCCGAATGGATGCAAGTTTTGAAAAACATGCAGATGAAATGCAGATGATGACATGGCAAAATGCAACGCGCAAGCAAATGACATGGCAACGGTGGCAAATAACTGGAAGACACCTGGCGCATCAGATTCGGGACGTTACAACTCTCCTACACTAACAAGAGATCTCGTCCTGAGATCTTAGGAACGAGATGGAAGAGAAAGAGGATGACGTGAAGTAAGAACGCACGAGAAAAGATGAACAAGTCGAGAGCACTCGGGTAGAAAAGATGAACGGCGAATATGAAGAGAATGAAAAGCTCAAGAAAAAGATAGATTCTGGAACCACTCCGGTTAGAACAAGATAGGAAAGGAATAAGAATGGAATAATTTAGGCAGCACTCCGGCTGAAAATGGAAGGAATAGAACAAGAACTTCACAAGATGGGATGGCACTTGATGAGATGAACAACACAATGCCTCTGGGAGAATTGAAAGAATGGAATGAAAAGAACTTAGAAGGAAGGATTGACTGGAGTTGTTGAGAAAATCAACAATAAAAGAATAAGCTGTTTATGGACTTATCAAAACCACTCAAAACTTGAGCTGAAATTATACCACAACCAATGTCTGAGTAGCTGAGAACAACGAAGAAATGCAAAACTCCACTTCAGAAGAAAAGGAAGAATTATTTGCACTTCGAGACGCGAGAAGAAATGATACTTGAACTCCTCCAACAAGAATCTTAATGAACCCTTGAAGAATGAATTAAATCATGAAGAACCACCATCAAGAACTCCGATGACAAAAGATGATGAGATAGAATTAAGGATGAAAGAATAAGATGAGCCTTGTGGTGATTTAGATGGGGGTTTCAACGAATGGCCGAGGAAAAACTCGAACTCCGGAAAAGAATAGATGAAAAAACTTCGAACCCCGAAATTATTCATCATGAACAAACTCTGAAGGAAGGGATTAATCACTTTGAGGAAATAAGAATAAGATTTATTGTATGCTTTTCCTCATCAAATTTAATTGATGACACCGGATTTTTGCATTCAACTTATTCTTGTTGAAAAGGATTAAGGGGGATATAGCACAAAACTTGAGAAAGTCTTCATGAACCACCGGTAGATTGGAAAGAACGAATGGATTAAAATGATAATCAAGGGAAAAGAATCTTGAACGAACCACCGTAAGAATTAGAAAATGACTGATGAAAGAGAATGAATCACCGCTGAGAATTAGAAGAACAAATATGCTTGAGGGGATTTAGATGCAAAAGAACGGGAAGAACTTGAACTGATTAAAGATCACTTGAATGAAGCGCTGGGATAATTGGATAACGGTACCTGAAATGTGAGGACGAAGAATTCTTCTGGAATGATGGCCTCCAGTGAAGCGAAATAGAAATCAACTCCTGAAATACTCCGGATAGGTGAGAAAAAGGAATATCTGACAAATGGAATAATTCGAGAGGATAACATGAAGCTAGAACCACGAAACTTCGAGAGAACGGGCAAGATTTAGAGGAGAACTCTTCTTTGGTCTTCAAATGACAACGAGAAGCACCACCAATATTACTGAGATACTCCGGGAGAATGAAAAGCGAAGAGGTTGAGCCAATAATGAAATGATTAAGAATCGATCTTGGAAAGGCATCTGACTGATGAAATTCATTCTTACGTTACACTTTGAAAGGAATTAGGAATGGCTCCGGAATAATTAGAAGAGTCAGGTAAGATCCTGGGGAAATACCTGCGGGTTAGGGCCCACTAAAAGAAAACACCGTTGAAAAAGGATTGTGGAATACATGATGCACCGGAACGACTGAAAAACTTGAATGAGGTGACAACCTCGAATTAATTGGAACACGAACGAATCTCCCGAGATGTCTTCTGGACTCCGGAACAATTAGACTGGCGAGAGGCGAATGATCAAGGGGAACACTTGATCCAAGGGAAATAATATTATCAACACCGAATACTTAAACTGAGTCCACCGGAAAAGAAAGAGATGAAGAAAGACGTACTAGACAAGAAATCACCGGTTGAAGTGATTGAGGGAAGACTGAAGAGGCTCCGTAGGAATGAAAATTGATGCTCGAAAGAGACTCAGGCTTCGGGAAGAAGAGGGTGGGAGGGCGGGAAAACAAAGGCAACTTGGAAGAGAGAATCGATGAATAACTTGAATAAAAAATGTCGGTTGAAGGAATGCAAATGCTTCGCACGAGTAGAATGGATTCAATTACGGACTCCGGTTTTGAGAAGAAGAAGGGCGGGCGGGTGGGGAAAAATACAAGGACAACTTCAGATGGGGAAACAACGTCGGTTGAGAAAGCACTGAGGACTGATCTTGCAAAAGATGACGAGGATCAAAACCACTCGAAGAGAAGTGCGCCGTATTTAAAAGAGGATGGACAAAGAACGAAAACTAACCGCGTGATCCTAAAGAAAAAATTTGAGGGGAAGAAGAGTAGTTCAAAACACCTACGTCAAGATTTCTCACCAGAGCGACAAAGGGGCTGAGGAGTAAAAAGAATTCCTACTCTCCGATATAACTAGACTCCAAAAACAGTTTTCTTCTAGACTCAATAATGGCCAAACTACACGATCAATCAAGTGGGATCCTATAGTCGGTCGAGGCTCTGATACCAACTTGTCATGCCCAATATGCGACCCTATCCTCAAGGAACTCGAAGGTCCCACTAAGGATAGAAGTGCATATTGGAGACGCTTTTGCAAGGTGGATATCATTACATCATACCATTACATAATAGTTGGGGATACATACAAGAGGCATGGAATGCCACATGAATACAACATCATCATACATAAGAGCAACATCCGACTACGGATGAAACACAAACAAAAACTCAAACGACATCCACCCTGCTAACCCAGGCTGCCGACCAGGAACCTATCCCCTGATCGAAGAAGAGGCAGGAGAAGAACTCCTGAAAGTGCAACTATCCCTAAGTGGTTTTGGTAATTCCTAACAACATATAGCTCATTGAACTAATACTATCCCAAGACAAATATTTTAGGAAAGCTCAATGAATGGCATGGCATGGATGAGAAAAGTGGATCCCTCAAAATGCTCAGGATAAAGGATTGGCTCAAGCTTCAAGCTCAAGACTCTACATTTTATATTTTAGTGATCCAAGATCACATTGAGTCTATAGGAAAAGCCAATACTATCAAGGAAGGATGAGGTGTTGCTTAAGGAGTTTCTTACTTCATAGTGCTTAGTGATATGCTCCAAAACCCTCAACTACTTTCCCACATCCACATATGACCTAAACCTAAAGTCCAACTCGGCCTCACCGATTCTTTCTATCCGGCGCCACCGAGTTCAGATGTCATAGCCACTGCCACAAACCCTAGGCAAATCGGTCTCATCGATAGGGATCTCGGTCTCACCGAGATGGGATTGTAATCTCTCGGTTTCCCTTCGTAACGTTTCGGTCTCACTGAGATGAGCGATCGGTCCCACTGAGATTGCAATGTAAACTCTCTGTTTCCTTTTCGTAACATTTTGGTCTCACCGAAATGAGCGAACCGGTCCCACCGAGTTTACCTGACCAACTCTCTGGTTAGCTTATTACCAAAGTCGGTCTCACCGAGTTTGTGTAATCGGTCTCACCGAGATTACGTTATGCCCTAACCCTAACCATATCGGTCCTACCGAGTTGCATGTAGGTCCCACTAAAAATCCGAACGGTCACTAGGTTTACTAAATCGGTCTGGCCGAGTTTGTTGATTCCGTCCCACCGAGATTGGTAAATTGTGTGTAACGGTTAGATTTTGTGCGGAGGCTATATATACCCCCCTCCACCTCCTCTTCATTCGTGGAGGGAGCCATCAGAACAAACCTACACTTCCAACTTACCATTTCTGAGAGAGAACCACCTACTCATGTGTTGAGACCAAGATATTCCATTCCTACCATATGAATCTTGATCTCTAGCCTTCCCCAAGTTGCTTTCCACTCAAATCTTATTTCCACCAAATCCAAATCCTGTGAGAGAGAGTTGAGTGTTGGGGAGACTATCATTTGAAGCACAAGAGCAAGGAGTTCATCATCAACGCACCATTTGTTACTTCTTGGAGAGTGGTGTCTCCTAGATTGGCTAGGTGTCACTTGGGAGCCTCCGACAAGATTGTGGAATTGAACCTAGGAGTTTGTAAGGGCAAGGAGATCGCCTACTTCGTGAAGATCTACCGCTAGTGAGGTAAGTCCTTCGTGGGCGACGGCCATGGTGGGACAGACAAGGTTGCTTCTTCATGGACCCTTCATGGGTGGAGCCCTCTGTGGACTCGCGCAGCCGTTACCCTTCGTGGGTTGAAGTCTCCATCGACGTGGATGTACGATAGCACCACCTATCGGAACCACGACAAAAACATATGTGTCTCCACTTGCGTTTGAATTCTCCAAACCCTTCCCTTTACATTCTTGCAAGTTGCATGCTTTACTTTCCGCTGCTCATATACTCTCTGCATGCTTGCTTGAATTGTATTAAGATTGCTTGACTTGTGCTAAGTTAGCTAAAATGTGCCAATGACTAAAATTGGGAAAAGGATAAGTTTTTATTTGGTCAAGTAGTCTAATCACCCCCCCCCTCTAGACATACTTCAAGATCCTACAAGTGGTATCAGAGCTTTGGTCTCCATTTGCTTTGATTTCCATAGGTTTTGGTGGCCATAGCCTTGGTTTCACAACCTAGGAGAGTATGGCGTCTAGCGAGGGAAATTATCACCGTAGAGGTCCTTTCTTTGATGGTACTAATTTTGCTAGTTGGAAGCATAAGATGAAAATGCATATTCTTGGACATAACCCCGCCGTTTGGGCTATTGAGTGTATTGGCTTGCAAGGTGAATTCTTTGATGGGAGAGAACCGAAATGTGAAGCTAGCACGGATGAGTTGAAGATGCTGCAATACAATGCTCAAGCTTGTGAAATTCTCTTCAACAGATTGTGCCCCGAAGAATTCAACAAAATCAGCCGTCTTGAGAATGCAAAGGAAATTTGGGATACTTTGATTGATATGCATGAAGGTACCGACTCCGTCAAGGAATCCAAGTTGGACGTGCTTCAAAGTCAACTTGACACGTTCAAAATGAAGGATGGTGAAGGTGTCGCTGAAATGTACTCTAGGCTTGCTCTTATCACAAATGAGATTGTCGTCTTAGGAAGTGAAGAGATGACCGACAAATTCGTCATCAAGAAGATCCTAAGAGCTTTGGACGGAAAATATGATACCATGTGCACATTGATCCAAATGATGCCCAATTACAAAGATCTCAAGCCAACGGAAGTCATTGGAAGAATTGTTGCTCATGAGATGTCACTCAAGGATAATGAGGAACTTCACAACAAGTCAAGTGGTGCTTACAAACCTCGTGTGAAGCCCCCACATCATCAAGTGAAAAACAAACCTTCAATGAAGAATTGAGCTTAATGGTGAATAACTTCAACAAGTTCTACAAGAGTAGAAGCAAAGAGAAAAGCTCCAAGTCAAGGTCCTACAGTGACAAAAGATCTTCTAGTCGAGAGCATAATTGCTACAACTGTGGAAGACCTGGACACTATTCCAATGAGTGTACGGCACCCTACAAAATGTGGCACCCGGCTCAGAGAAAACCGGAACGCCCCGTATTCCAGCCCAGAGATCGAGGAGAAGTCTTCTAGAATACGGCACTGCTTAGAATAGAACAAACTAGCTTTCTATTATTACACGAATATTAATACAAGGTCTCTGATATTACAATGAATAACATCGGTACGGCGACACTACGCCATCCTCTGTTGCTCTATGCAAGCAGCAGAACAACTCGAAGCAGCGGAATAACTCTAGCAGCGGAACAACGGCGACGGTGGTGAACTCCACTCCGCAGGGACTCTGGCTGGAACGCTTATCCTAGATCGCATGAACGGAAACCACGACAAGCAAGCAATCAAATCCAGCATGACCTGCAAACTGGCATGACACGCCAGGTCAGTACATTGAATGTACTTGCAAGCTCACAATAAACCAGAAGCATTCAAGGCAGACAACAACATGGCAATTACAGGTTAAACCGGAATTATCATGATATCATCAGAACAATATAACATGGCATGACCAACATAAACACGATACAGCTATCACAACATGAACATATTAATCCGACAATACTAGCATGCAACATGATGACACTTCATGCACCACTTATTCTGCTCGGGTTACCTCGTAACGAACATATGCATCACTTACCAACCTCAGACATCACACGATCATCTCAGGATCAAATCAAGCTTGGTATAAACAACACTGTAGTAATCAATAAATGACCACAAGGAGCTTGATTTTTACCCACGACTCTCGCACAACATCACAAATATACAACAACTCGGTATCCTTGATACCACCGTGATCCTTAAGGGGATCACTACCCGACCAACAGTTAGTCCCAAACCATGATCCTTACGGCGATCACAACCCGACCACTAAATGGCATGTGATCCTTACGGCGATCACAACCCGACCAACACTTGGCCAACTTATCTCACTATTGTTAAGCACATTATTCTTATTACTGTTGACTCATGGAGTGACCTTCTCTCGACCTGGGCCCTTATCCGCGGGTGCAGCTATCGATAGATTAATATACACTCTGTAGAGGTTAGTACACTGTACCCACACTAAGGAACCCATGGCCGCGCACTCCCATTCGGGTGGAACAAAGGCGTTCCGACAAAACCGATCTACTGCCATGACACTCTCCCGACCACTCCGACTCACTCCTCACTGAGCTAAGTCATGGGTGGTCCCGTGCCTACCTCCAGACACAATGACCACCGTCGTGGCCCAAAACATAAATGATCCCACATGAGGATCCGCCGGCTATAACAACTACGGGCACACAAGGTTATGCTTGCCTACCGGGCCAGGGTACAGCACGCCCATAACCTTCCCTTGTTGGAGGCACTGGCAAGAGGCACGACAATAGACCAAGTTAGGACCGTCCCATACTGGTAAGCGTGGTTGCACTAGTTAGCATCAATTCGGCGGCACCATGACTCAGCCAACAGTTGTTCAAGTTCAATTTAATCCGGTTAACTTGAATGCAAATATGCTGAGCCATGATAAAATGCGTGAACATGATATCAATATCATCATGAGAGTATCACATAACTTTCCACCATATCAACAATAAATCATATCCATGGAGCATCGCATACTAACTAGCATGACCATCTCCAACATCAACATGTACCACTAACAAGCATAAACATATGAAAAGTTTTTCCATATTTGATCAAGATATGACCCAAACAATTTATAAGAATTATTTGGGAATTTTTGGAGTGATGGAAATATAGGTTGCTTCACAACCTAAGGTAATTGGAGTTATTCCTTTAATAGAAAAGGAATATTCCCAATAAAAAGAATATTGGGATTTGGGCTAGGATGGAAATGAAAGGGTCTAGGGAAAGATTAGTATATGACAAGCCACTCTGGAAACAAAGAAGAGGGCATCTTCTTCAGTTTCCAGACCACAAAGCCACGAAAAAAGAAAACTCAGGCAAAAACCTCAGAAAAACAAAAGAAAAAGAAAGGGCCAAAATTTAGGCTGTCACAAACCTTACCCCCTTAAAGAAATCTCGTCCTCAAGATTTGGTTGCTCAGGGAACAAGTATGAATATTCTGACTTAAGGAAACCGTCTCCAACTCGGGTATCCTTTTTTCCTTTATTGATGTTCCCATCTAAATTTTTATCTGACTGGCCCTGGGTGGTTTGCTTTATTGTATCCACATTCTGACAGATCTTACCTGGCTTTCTCATGCTTATATAGGCTCCAATTTCTTTTTAGATCTGCTGACTAGCTGAGTGTGATTTAATTATCATGACTAAAATATATGTCCATCTCACAAATCCAAAAGTGATTTCCGCTGGGTGTGCCACCCGGCACTGAAAACTTTTCATGTAATGATGATCAGAATTTTCTGATGAAAACTCAAGCTCTGACTCATTGCGTTGGGTTTCTCCACTAAATGCAGGTCCTTTGGGTTCCAAATAGTGAGTTAAAACATAACCGTTTCCTCATCTTAACCGGTTCCATTGTCGTGAGTATCGGATCCATACCAAATATTTGATTGTCTCCTATTGCGGCCAGCATAAAGGGTTTGGCCCATATGGTAATATCTACGGACTTAACTGACGGTGGTTCTGACCGAAAATTTTTGTTCACGACAGGCTATCCATGATGATTCATATAAGTGAGGACTCAGGCTTCTAGACTATTATTCCTTATGCCGATTACTCATGATGTAGGCATATCCATGTGGATCACTACTGACTTAGACTGTCCGGGGATCTGCACCATGGGGGTCGTGTACAATTTTCATACCTGCATCACTGGTCTTGCTCCTTCATTATTGTTTGCTTGGTCTGGATCTTTGGCTGAAAGAGCTGGGCCATATTGCTTCTTCGTATGACCATAGGTACTGTCGGTGCAATTTTTCGGCAATTGTAGCTTATCCTCATTTTTCTGACAGGTAACCCATTAAATGACAGGTTCAACACCTCTCAAGTTCTGATTGTTGGGAAATGATCATCCGAAACACTTGCAAGAAATCGGCAAATAAATCAGAAGCCACCAGAACGGGTTTTACAACTCAGATGTGGGACATTACTGAAATAACTCAACCACGGCTCAAGACGGCCGAAAAGCAGCTCAGAGCATGAGACCAGGTTGATAAGAAGAAGGTGGCAGCTCCCTAAAATAGCCAAAAAAACAGCTATAGGGCTACTGTCACGAAAAGAAACTCAACAGCTGTACGAGACGGCCAAAAAGCAGCTCAGACTCGTGACAGTTGTTGAAGAGAGAAACAAAAATAGGCATCCACCCCGGATAGCTAGAAACAGCTCAGATCACAGGCGTGGTGCCGTCATTGGAGAAAAAGGGGACAAGGGCTCATCAGGATCATTTTCCAGTTCACAAGTACTTGCATTGAGCTCATTGATGTCGTCAATCCTCATAATCCTTTGTCACGATGCGGTGTATACTGGCTTTCTTCTCTTAATCATCCGCATGTGGTTGTCAGATCCTCATCTGAGTGACTTGTAAGATCTTGATGGTATGCTCATTGCATATATATGAGGACCTGATTCCGAGACAGACATGCACTACAAAAAAAATACACTTCCGTGATGATACGTGTTTGTCACAGTAGGTCGCGTTTTTTGTCATGCATGTACATCCATGACAAATTTATGACAGAATCAAGATAGTCATACCTGTGCTGTCGTAAAAGTGTTCCATGACATTACCAAAATTATCATCACAGAAGTGTCCACTTCCATGACGATAAATCGCGCGTCACAGAACTGCTTTCGTCAAGGGTGACCGACACGTGGCATCCACCGTAACGGAACGCCGTTAAGCTATCGGGTCGGGTTTTGGATCCGATAACCCGTTAAGAGCCCCGACCAATGGGGATTTTCCACGTGTAAAATCATCATTGGCTGGAGCAAACACGTGTCGGCTCACCATTGGGACAGATGTCATCCGCTCATTGGACTGAAGGCGCCTATGATACGGTGACACGTGGCACGGCCCAACAGAGGCCCATTCCGGTGAAAAGGCCGGCCCGTTTGACTTGGTCAAAAGGTGACGGGCCGGCCCACGGAAAGCCTGTTAACGGCTTGTTTGCTTATAGCCCATTTATAGCCCGCTAACCGAGGGCTCGTTACGCCCTATCTGAATTAGGCCCAGTAGCGTCATCTGGGCCTCCAATATGATTCAGCCTGTTTTATATTCCGGCCCATGTGTGACCCATGACTTCTTTCGGCCCATATGAGGACCTTTGTAACTCTTGGCCCATTAACGGCCCGTGGTGAAACTGACCCGTAATGAACAGTGTATCACTTTAAACCCATTAACAGACCGTTATTCCATTGGGCCGTTTCCAACCCAAGTTATCTTTCGACCTTCTCAGGGCCCATTGATTCTTGGGATGATTTGCAGCATTCGGTTACATACGACCCGTTACTGTCATTTTCTGCTTGTGGGCCAAATTCAGCCCGTCGTTACAGTCAGCCCGTTTGCGGACCGTTAATATGTTGGGCCGTTTTCATGTCAAAACAAACCCGTTGGGCTGTTTTCATAGAGTTAGCAAATACGGCCTATTAACGGCCCGTTATGGTCCACGAATAGTATGGTCCATGATTGGCGAAATGATGATACGCCCCGTAGAAGGCCCATGGATCCTATGGCTCGTATGAGGCCCATGGATAGTACGGCCTGTAGAAGGCCCAAGGACCCCACGGCCCGTAGAAGGCCCATTGATCCCTAAGGCCTGTATAGAAGGCCGATGGATCCTACGGCCCGTATAGAAGGCCAATGGTCCTACGGCCGAACAAAGGCCCATGGATCATACGGCCTGCAGGCGGCCCATGGTTACAACAGTCCGTGTGTTGCCATGATTATTTTGGCCTAGTTACCAAAATAGGCTATTGTGGCCACTAGAAAAACACAGAAAAAGAACTGAAGTGACTACAAGCAAACAACTAAACAAGACAATAAGGAAATAAATAAGCAAGCAATTAAGGCTAGCCTATTACCGCTATTACACATATTACATCCACTGGGCATCAAAGTTCGCCACCAGTGCAACTATAGGGAACAAAGCAGCATATTGCATACACTTGGCCGTCAAAATTGGCCACCAGTGCAAATAAACGTGGCAGCAAAACTAGAGCATAACTGAAACAACTTCAGAAGAGCTCAAGAAACGTTATCCTGGGTATCCACCATGCTAGCAATAAGCTTAGCAAGATGATTAGCTTTGTCCTGTTTGGCGCTAAAATCCTCCAACGCTTGCTGTTGCACCAGAAAGTATGCATTTGAATGCTCCAGGGACTTCCGCAGTCCTTCCGCTTCTTGTCATAGCACAGCTGATCGATGTCTTTCATCTTGTAGTTGAGACTCAAGAAACCGAACTGATTCAGACAGTGAGTTTGAATAGGTTGTGCATGCGGTAGTGGCCAGTAACTCGAACACTAAACCAAGACAGGACTTTGGGGTTGTCTCGCTGTCTTCAAGATAGTCTTCCTTAGCTGTTTTATCAGCTTTGTTGGAGACCAACAAGGATGTGTCACTATCCTGAACCTTATCTGCATTACTTCCTTTACCATTGCTTAATAAGGCACTCTTCCCCAATATTCTGTCAGCATTCTAAAAGAAGAAACAAGCAAACACATAACAAGTTTAGCATGTACTAGTATATGAAACTCATTTCGGTGAACCCGTTCATTAGTAAGGTGGACATGATTAAACTACCAAGTCTTCTATTGCCAAGTACTAGTACATAATAAAAGCATCAAACAAACATATATCTATGTCCTATGGTCACTGCATTGTCTTGCCAAATCAAAATAGAGACACAGTTCAAATCATATCAGTTCAAGACAAAGCAGTAGTGAAAGAATACAAAGCGTG
Organism: Triticum dicoccoides; assembly: GCF_002162155.2. Classification (NCBI taxonomy): domain Eukaryota; kingdom Viridiplantae; phylum Streptophyta; class Magnoliopsida; order Poales; family Poaceae; genus Triticum; species Triticum dicoccoides. Next base: position 142,579,558 of record NC_041387.1, on the reverse strand, counting down.
GGAAACTACACGGCACAACAAGATTTCAGATGGGTACCACGGGTCTACATGTACAACAACACTATTGGCTCTGTTGTGATGCTAGTAATGTGCATGATATGAAAGTCAACTATATACACAATTGAAATTGAAATCAACAGAGCTATTGATAAGAGCAAACATGTTAAAGAAACATGCGTGAACATACCTGCTGTGCCATTGGAGTTTCGATTGGATCCTTCAATTTAAAAATAAGTTTGTATCAATAAATACAGTGATATAAGAGCAAAGCAATCATAGTTAAAAAAGGCGCGCCTAAGCGAGCGCTTAAGCGCGCCTAGGCTCTAGGCGTTGGCAAAACGCATTGCGCATAACTACGCATAATCTGTGCATAACTGCGCATAAGCATACGCTTTGGTCAGTAAAGCGCAAGGCGGTGGCAAAACGCACAATTAACGCCTAGCGCTTTTTTGAACTATGATAGCAATGGAATCTTAAATTAGAACAGTTGTTCTTCAGGTTTAGGCACTTGTTCTACATGAACAGAGTACAGTAAGACGCAAGAATAAAATACTTAAAAATAGAAAATGAGCTCATAGACCTTACCACATTCTTGGTTCGGGACCAGTACAAAACAAGGCATTCCCAGTCATCGTCCAGTAAATGTGTCTCAAGAGAACGTAAGGGAATTTGATGAGTTTCTTTGCTGGTGAAGTACGTTTTCTTCAGGTAATTCCGATACTGCCACCAAGCATTCTTGAAGATAGCAGAGGTATTAACACAGGTTACCTCATCCTGAGTTTCCAAATCGATCCTTCTCTATAGAGAAAAATGGGAAATTTTGTTGTATTATAACCATCATGGAGGAAGGATGTATGGGATGAAGCAAAGTAATTGCCATGAATAACATTACTTACACATAACTCCTGGAAAAACACCTGCAACTGGCATTTTCCTTCATCTTCAGTATAATATTTCCAAGATGGGAAGATACGCACATACGATTTAACAACATCAAATGCGATAGATGCTAAACTATGACTGGCTGGTTGTGTTTCCTCCATAGGAATAGGCGTACTAACTGGTGGAGTTGCGGTTCGCCATGATAGTACTGGCCCTTTGGGCACTGGAGCTACTGTAACATCCCAAAATTCTAAATTTTGGAATGTTATATTAAATAGATAGATTTGATTGATTGTTTGATTGATTGAGTGAAATTAGAACGTTTTGAAAGTTAAATGAGAGGGAATAAAAGGACTTTCCCAAACTTTCATTTTCTTTTCTGATCTTCGTGAATTCAAATTCTTTTCACCACAAAACCCTGGAGAGAAGATGACATGACTTCATCCATTTATTTAAATTACAAGGGGTGTTGAAAATATTTGAATTTCATTTGGAAAATATTTCCAACCCAGGAACTTTATGCAACTCAATGATTTTCACGAGTGAAGATAAAATGACTTCTTCAGAACAAATGAAATATGAGTTGGGAGTTTCAAGGAATTAAATTCAAAGTTCTTTTGGATTTATTTTTTTCAATTTGGAGTTATTTGAGTTTTATTCAAATTATTTTTCTCCAAAAATAAAATATATGGAAAATAGGATAATATGATTCCCTACATCACAAAATTTGAGAGAAATAAATTTGAATTCATTTTGGTATTTAAAAAATGATTTTTACTAGATTTTTCTAGAGCAGTAGCACCGTTTGAATTATTTGAATTTTTGCGGATTTTATTTGGTGCAATAAAAATGTTCACGTCGTAGAAAATCTTTTTCTGAAAATTTTGATATATTATATGCCTATATTATATTTTAATTATTTTGGTTTTATTTTATTTTATGAAAAACTGTTTTTTAATAAAAAAACTTCTGGACCGACCGGACCGGGCCGGCCCAGCCAGACAGGCCACGGCCCAGCCAGCCCACGCCGCTCGTCCCCGAGCTCAGGACGAAGTCCCGAGCCAGCACGCCAGCGCCGCCGCCGTGCTCCGCCCGGCCTCTTCCCGCCGCCTCTCCGTGCCCCCTCCACCACGCCACCGCCTCCACCCCTCCTCCTTAAATACTAGAGGCCCCGGGCCCCGTTCCTCTCTTCTCCCGCATCTCGCTGCCGCCTCGCCGGAACTGCCGCCGCTACCGAGTTCTTCGCCATCGCCCCGCAACTCCTCGACCCCGTAGCTGCCACCCACCTCACCGTCGTGCCGCGCCGCCCTCCCTAGCTACTCCGCCGCCGCCGCCGTGCCCCGCCACACCCGGAGCCACTTCGCCCCACCGCCGCCGGAGGCACGACTCGTCGGAGCCACCGCCGCCGTGGTAAACCCCTAACCCGATCTGCCGCGGTTTTAAACAAAAAACCGTTGCCCCGGTCCGCTGGTTTTGTCAGTTTTGTTAAAAAAACGGTTTAGTTTTTTTAGATCTATTCAATGAACGTTTTCTGTTTACATCTTTTTAGTGAATGGTTTGCATTAGTTAGCGTTCGGCAGGGAACGTTCACTGTTTAGTCTTTTTCTTTTTCTGTTTAATTACGTCAGGGACCTATCGGTGAATCTATTTATTTACAGATTAGCCCCTGGTTTTCAAACGACCATAACTTTTTGCGCGTTTGTCCAAATCCAATGAAACCAACGCCCACTTCTTCGTTATGATTCCCTCTATCCAGATAAACAACTTAAACATGTTTTTGAAAATTTAAAAATTGAGTTTAGTTTAGATTAGTTTTGAACTTCGTTTGATCGTAACCTGAGTTTTATAACTCTGATTTATTTGATTCTTTTTGCAAATTAAAGCTCTTGACCTAAACTTTCTAATAAGGCCAAATTCACATAATTTTGGTACTGTTAGAAATTGTTTTATGTTGCAAGAGTTATTCGCTTGGTTTTGATGTTTTATAGTGTGACGAGTAGAACTATCAAGAGTTTTGAGTGCGAATCATCTTCATCAACATTGCAGGCAAGTTCACACTCTGATCATATCCCTTATTACCCAGTTTTTATGCATTAGATCAATCCTCAAACATTGCATGATTAGGATCTAATTAAATTGTGGGTTTTGGGAAAGTAGTTGAGGTAGTACCTATTACCTGTTTTGTTTTCAAACCCTTGGGTGTTACTTCTACGTTTGCTTATTATGCCATGCTATGCTAGTAGACGTGGATTGGGTGAGTGAATTTCCATGACAGATGTGAGATTTTTAATTAATGGTTTGTTTAAGGTGGCAACTTAAACACACATCTGGGTGGATTGAGGCACCTGGTTACTCCAGGACTTGCCTGTCTAGGCACCTGGGTTTCCAGGACTTGCCTGTATTTCTTCGGACCGCCACCCATGCTTAAAGGGATCATGAGATTTTTCAAACTAGAAACTTATGTGTGCAGCCACAAGCCATTATGGGCTCTGGCATAGTTGACTAAGTTGTGCGAACTCTTATGGGTAGACTAGCAGATGTAGGGGAAAGTAGGTGTACCGGTCTGCCCACATGTAAGGTGCTAGTTCTTCCGAAAGACTATGTCTCGGTCATCCGTTTCCCAAACACCATGTAGTGCGAGGAATCAAACGGAGGCGATCGAGTCTTGTGGGGAAAAGTGCGCAAACCTCTGCAGAGTGTATAAACTAATCATGATTAGCTGTGTCCCCGGTTATGGACATCTTGAGTATCTAGAACTTGGATATCATATGAATCTCATCATGTTACTCTAATTTAATGTTGTTGGGTTTAATGAGTACTTTTAATTGGGATTGAGAATGCTGTCAACCATTCTCAATGTTTAACAACCACCATGATAGTTAAATAAATTTATTCCTTTGCAGTAGGGGAAAATTGGCTTTACGCAAAACTGTAACCATAGAGCTTTTCCACCAGCCAAATATGCATGTAGTGATAGCCTTTATTCATCTTTTCTCTATGGTGTGAATTTGCCAGTACATTCAATGTACTGACCCTTGTGGCTGGAACGTCTCATGTTGCAGGATCTTACGACGAGTAAGTGATATGTCAGGGTTATGATTTCCTATACTCAACTTTGCCGTTGGTGTTGATGGGAATCCACAACCTTGTTGCTTCCGCTATTTTGGATTGAGGTAATAGTATTTACGTTACTTTATACATGTGATTTACCTCTGTTATAAATCCTCGAGTACTGTGTGTGTTAGCATACCAATCCAGGGATGACACGTAAGCACAGAGACTTGACCGTCTGAGGTCGGGTCGCTACAAGATGGTATCAGAGCACATGTTGACTGTAGGACGTGACCCTAGAAACTGGCAAGCCCATAGGAAAGATTTTTCTCCACAACTTTCTTTTCAAAAGAATCTTTTACCTCTCTTCTCTTCTAAGCATATTCAAATATTCCCTTTTAGTGAGACCATACCCCTTTCCCCTTTTGACCCCTCGAAGATTCGACTGATGAGACCACTCCAAGAAGTACAAGATATCGGACAACTAAGACTACTTTGGAATGAAGAGGATTTTACCGTACATTATGATAATGGAAACTGCAACAGTTGAAGACTCCGAAGACTAGGAGAATTTGAAGGCTTTAAAGAATTTCCAGATTTGTATGACCTAGAAAGGCTACCCTTATGGAACTTGGCAGACTATGGAAGTTGTCAATACCCGAGATCAAGGTGTATCAGAGAAAGACCGGAACATGGAGCATTAGAACTCAAAGTTTTGTGTCATCGTGCGGAGTTAAGCATGCATATGCATGGAAGGATTGGATGGTAGAAGGCTGATGGATCATCTGTCAACAAAGGATGCAGCTTTAACATTAACTGGTGTATCACCAGGATCTGGAGTGTTATATCAAGAAGTTTAAGATGAACCTTCAGGAAGCCGTATTTTGACAAGGAAGTATTTTGAGAAGAACTCGGGACCAGAAACCAAAAGTAGCCAAGCTGGAGGAGCAAAACCTCGAGATACCAGAGATTTGTCAGGAACTGAAGGACATGAGGACCATGGTTCATGCCAAGGATGTTGAAACCCAGAAGTTTGGAATGCAACTCCAGAATATTAAAGGATGTCAAGAGAGACTTCGCGTCAACAGAGATGATTTTGCAAAAGAACCTGAGAAGGACAAGCATGATCGGAAGAAGCCATCAAAGACATGACCAAGACTTGAAGAGTTTGATGACGTTGAGATCTAGAGACCATTAGAAGACCAAACCCCTGTTTTATACCTACATTAGATGCGACGTTTGTGAGCTGTCATTTGTTTGATGTTTTTCCGACAGCCACAATAAAATCTCTATTTTTCAAAACCATTGTTTGTATTGTGTGCATCCCTCTCTATCTATCCTATCCCAACCCAAAACCCATGGACCCAATAGATGATGAATGGAGATGAGCTCATACTTTCTGGACCGATGGGTCAATTGAAGATGGACCAATGGATTCAGAACATGGAGGATCATATGGAGAATGACACTATAGCCAGAAAGGATATGGCCCAGCATGCTCTTCAATGCTTTGAAAGAGGTGCTGCTACTTGGTGGAGGATGTACCAAACCATCAATGGATGGTAAGGAGTAACCGTTTGGAAGGAATTTAAGTTGACTTTGCTAAAGTCTTACTTTGTGTCCCAGAAATTGAAGCCTTATGGAAAGGATATGAAGAAATCTTGTGCATACAAGCTTTGTGGAGAAATAGGACACAACCATAAACAAAACAAGGACGAATACCCTCATAAGCGGGGATTACCAAAGGAAGTTAGCCGAGGATCAGGGAACTTCGGTTGAAGATTGTTCCCAAAGGTTTCGTTGCAGCAATGGAAGTTCAGTCTACATTGTTGGGAAAGATTCGTGAAGCTCAGAAGTATGGCAAGGAGATTGCTGAGATAAAAGAGAGGATGAGCAAAGGAAAGGCCAAAGGTTTTCGTAAGGATGAGAACGACATCTTATGGTTCAAGGACCATATATATGTTCCCAATAATGCAAAGATCAGGAAGTAAATACTTCAAGAACCTCATGACTCACCATACTCGATTCGCCTTGGAAACACCAAGATGTATTTGGATTTGAAGTAGTGTTTCTGGTGGACTGGTAAGAAGAAGGATATTGCGGAGTATGAAGTCGTAGGTGATGTATGCCAGAGAGAGTAAAAGCAGAGCATCAGAAGCCAGCAGGATTACTACAGCCTATGCCGATACCCAAATGGAAGTGGGGATAAGGTTGGCATGGATTTCATTATCGGATTTCCCAAAACCCGAACACGATATGACTCTATCTGGGTAGTAGTTGATTCGCTTGACCAAAGTGGCTCACTTTATCCCAGTGAAACCCACCTATACAAGTGCGAAGTTGGCCAAGATATATTTGACCAGGATCGTATGTCTGCATGGAGTTCCAAGGACCATCGTATCAGATAGAGGAACATAGTTTACCTCAAAGTTTTGGAATCAGCTGCACCACATTCTGGGTACTAGGCTAGAGCTCAGTACAGCCTTTCATCCGCAGACAGATGGATAAATCGAGAGAGTCAATCAGATTCTGGATGACATGTTGAGAGCGTGTGCGCTAAATTTTGGATCTAGAAGTGGTGATAATCTACCTTACACGGAGTTCTCATACAACAACAGTTACCCAGCCAGTTTGAAGATGGCCCCTTTTTAAACTTTGTATGGGAGAAGGAGCCAGACACCATTGATGTGGGATGAAGTTGGAGGCCGTCAGCTATTTGGACCAAATGTGATCAAGGAGTCATAAGAGAATGTTAAGTTGATTCAAGATAGACTGAAGATAGCCCAGTCCAGGCAGAAGAGTTATGCAGACTCAAAAACGCAAGGAGGAAGTCTATGAAAATTGAGACAGATCATGTTTTCATGTGTCCCCTCTATGAGGACTTAAACAATTTGGAGTTAATGGAAAGTTAGCCCCGAGATTTGTAGGACCATACCGAGTTTTGGAGCGTATGGGAGAAGTGGCCAACAAATTGGAGTCACCCGAAGCACTGTCAGGAGTTCATGATGTGTTTCACGTTTCCCAGTTGAAGAAGTGCCATGCAGAGATGGCCAATATTCCCCTGTAAGGACGCTTGACCCTGGAAAGCATAATGATGTTCCACGAAGTGGAGTATGGACTTCATAAGTATAAGTTTTTATCTTGGTATGTGGGACATCCCACGAGGATGAAGAGATGTATTACTATTGGATATAAAGAAGGTATGATGTTGGAAATAGGGATCAATGGAAATTCCATGATGAGTCTGAGTAATCATGTCCTAGTTTGGTGCCAATAGAAGGATGGAAGATAGTACAATTGGATGGAAGTTGGAAGTTGGAATAATGATCAGTTGCCCTGATGATGAGCTCAAGGTTTACAAGTGATGAGATGGGCCATAACCCACAGGCCCCAGGACCTGCCAAGAAGCAAGCACACTCTTGCTGAAGGAAAAACTCTGGAAGGAGTTACGACTTTGTTCGATAGACGATCTTATAGGAGTAATGCAAAACCTGAGAGTTGTTAAGGAACGATAGATGTTTGTTTGGCTTGCAGAATCAATGGATTTATCCGAAATTGGTTCGTCGACAAGAGAAATTCTGCAATGCTTGTGAGGATGACCGAGTGTTAGAATGCGAGATTCTCTAAACCATGTACAAGGTAATGATTTGGGTGCGGGATGGATTGATCACCATACCGACTTACTCTTATTATTCGCCTTGCTATGTGGGATGGTAAATCTGAGTGACTTACCTATAGTAGAGAGACGACGATCAAGACCTTGTTTGAACCTTAGAATGGTATAAGTACTTTTCCCTTGTACAAGGCAGTTGTTGCCAAATCGTAGGACATACGGTGAGGCTCAACCCAGACCCGTTTCCTGCAGGAGAAACCATAAATTGTTGACCACCATGAGATATCGATAGTTGTTTAGTATTGGCGCCAGACCCGTCACCTAAGAAGAACCAGTCATGGAATAACCTTACCTAGATGGAATGGACACAGAAATTGAGGAAAAGGTTATGCCACTACCGGAAGAGCCCAGAGAAGGAAATTTTCAGAGGATCTGAGAAGACCGACACTGTAAACAATAAGGATGGAGTATATGAGTTTTGATGGAACCATAACAATGCTTCTAAGGGTGGTAGCACCCGAGACCCCGGAGATGATCGATGGATTTTGAAGACCCCTACCCAAACCTATTTCTTGCTAGCCTCTCCGAATCTCGAGGACAAGATTCATTTTAAGGCTGGTAGGTTTGTAACATCCCAAAATTCTAAATTTTGGAATGTTATATTAAATAGATAGATTTGATTGATTGTTTGATTGATTGAGTGAAATTAGAAACTTTTGAAAGTTAAATGAGAGGGAATAAAAGGACTTTCCCAAACTTTCATTTTCTTTTCTGATCTTCGTGAATTCAAATTCTTTTCACCACAAAACCCTGGAGAGAAGATGACATGACTTCTTCCATTTATTAAAATGACAAGGGGTGTTGAAAATATTTGAATTTCATTTGGAAAATATTTCCAATCCAGGAACTTTATGCAACTCAATGATTTTCACGGGCGAAGATAAAATGACTTCTTCAAAACAAATGAAATATGAGTTGGGAGTTTCAAGGAATTAAATTCAAAGTTCTTTTGAATTTATTTTTTTCAATTTGGAGTTATTTGAGTTTTATTCAAATTATTTTTCTCCAAAAATTAAATATATGGAAAATAGGGTAACATGATTCCCTACATCAGAAAATTTGAGAGAAATAAATTTGAATTCATTTTGGTATTTTAAAAATGATTTTTACTAGATTTTTCTAGAGCAGTAGCACCGTTTGAATTATTTGAATTTTTGCGGATTTTATTTGGTGCAATAAAAATGTTCACGTTGTAGAAAATCTTTTTCTGAAAATTTTGATATATTATATGCCTATATTATATTTTAATTATTTTGGTTTTATTTTATTTTATGAAAAACTGTTTTTTTAATAAAAAAACTTCTGGACCGACCGGACCGGGCCGGCCCAGCCAGCCCACGCCGCTCGTCCCCGAGCTCGGGACGAAGTCCCGAGCCAGCACGCCAGCGTCGCCGCCGTGCTCCGCCCGGCCTCTCCCCGCCGCCTCTCCGTGCCCCCTCCTCCACGCCACCGCCTCCACCCCTCCTCCTTAAATACCAGAGGCCCCGGGCCCCGTTCCTCTCTTCTCCCGCATCTCGTCGCCGCCTCGCCGGAACTGCCGCTGCTGCCGAGTTCTTCGCCATCGCCCCGCAACTCCCTGACCCCGTAGCCGCCACCCACCTCACTGCCGTGCCGCGTCGCCCTCCCTAGCTACTCCGCCGCCGCCGCCGTGCCCCCCAACCGCCGGAGCCACTTCGCCCCACCGCCGCCGGAGGCACGACTCGCCGGAGCCACCGCCGCCGTGGTAAAACCCTACCCCGATCTGCCGCGGTTTTTAACAAAAAACCGTTGCCCCGGTCCGCTGGTTTTCTCAGTTTTGTTAAAAAAATGGTTTAGTTTTTTTAGATCTATTCAACGAGCGTTTTCTGTTTACATCTTTTTAGCGAACGGTTTGCATTAGTTAGTGTTTAGCAGCGAACGTTCACTGTTTAGTCTTTTTCTTTTTCTGTTTAATTTCGTCAGGGACCTATCGGTGAATATATTTATTTACAAATTAGCCCCTGGTTTTCAAACGACCATAACTTTTTGCTCATTTGTCCAAATCCAACGAAACCAACACCCACTTCTTTGTTATGATTCCCTCTATCCAGATAAACAACTTAAACATGTTTTTGAAAATTTAAAAATTGAGTTTAGTTCAGATTAGTTTTGAACTTCATTTGATCGTAACCTGAGTTTTATAACTCCGATTTATTTGATTCTTTTTGCAAATTAAAGCTCTTGACCTAAACTTTCTGATAAGGCCAAATTCACATAATTTTGGTACTGTTAGAAATTGGTTTATGTTGCAAGAGTTATTCACTTGGTTTTGATGTTTCCCGAATCATACTCTTCGTTCTTTCCGATCTTTTGAGTGATTGCTTATGTGTGGTTACCATTGCTTGCTCGATAGATTGACCGGAGTGTGACGAGTAGAACTATCAAGAGTTTTGAGTGCGAAACATCTTCATCAACATTGCATGCAAGTTCACACTTCGATCATATCCCTTATTACCCAGTTTTTATGCATTAGATCAATCCTCAAGCATTGCATGATTAGGATCTAATTAAATTGTGGGTTTTGGGAAAGTAGTTGGGGTAGTACCTATTACCTGTTTTGTTTTCAAACCCTTGGGAGTTACTTCTACGTTTGCTTATTATGCCATGCTATGCTAGTAGACGTGGATTGGGTGAGTGAATTTCCATGACAGATGTGAGATTTTTAATTAATGGTTTATTTAAGGTGGCAACTTAAACACACATCTGGGTGGATTGAGGCACCTGGTTACTCCAGGACTTGCCTGTCTAGGCACCTGGGTTTCCAGGACTAGCCTGTATTTCTTCGGACCGCCACCTAGGCTTAAAGGGATCATGAGATTTTTCAAACTAGAAACTTACGTGTGCAGCCACAAGCCATTATGGGCTCTGGCATAGTTGACTAAGTTGTGCGAACTCTTACGGGTAGACTAGCAGATGTAGGGGAAAGTAGGTGTACCGGTCTACCCACATGTAAGGTGCTAGTGCTTCTGAAAGACTATGTCTCGGTCATCCGTTTCTCAAACACCATGTAGTGTGAGGAATCAAATGGAGGCGATCGAGTCTTGTGGGGAAAAGTGCGCAAACCTCTGCAGAGTGTATAAACTAATCATGATTAGCCGTGTCCCCGGTTATGGACATCTTGAGTATCTAGAACTTGGATATCATATGAATCTCATCATGTTACTCTAATTTAATGTTGTTGGGTTTAATAAGTACTTTTAATTGGGATTGAGAATGCTGTCAACCATTCTCAATGTTTAACAACCACCATGATAGTTAAATAAATTTATTCCTTTGCAGTAGCGGAAAATTGGCTTTACGCAAAACTGTAACCATAAAGCTTTTCCACCAGCCAAATATGCATGTAGTGATAGCCTTTATTCATCTTTTCTCTATGGTGTGAATTTGCCAGTACATTCAATGTACTGACCCTTGTGGCTGCAACGTCTCATGTTGCAGGATCTTACGACGAGTAAGTGATACCTTAGGGTTATGATTTCCTATACTCAACTTTGCTGTTGGTGTTGATGGGAATCCACAACCTTGTTGCTTCCGCTATTTTGGATTGAGGTAATAGTATTTACGTTACTTTATACATGTGATTTACCTCTGTTATAAATCCTCGAGTACTGTGTGTGTCAGCATACCGATCCAGGGATGACACGTAAGCACATAGACTTGACCGTCTGAGGTCGGGTCGCTACAGCTACCTTACTAACTGTTGTTGTTTGGGAGCTCTGTGGTGGAGATGGTGTTGTGTCAACAGGAACTGGATTACTATCGGCTGGGGTTGGGGTTAGATTGGGTGAAGCTGGTTCTCTGTCCATCGCAGTAGGGGTACAATCTGCGAGAGTTTGAGTTATGTGTGGTAGGGCTAGTTCTTGTGCATGTACAACCGGGGTGCTATCTCCACCAAGAGGTAGCATTGTTTTATTTGAAGACTGTGTTTTTATTCCGCTAGATACTGGCATCACCCGCTCCAATTCAAATGGCTGATAAACAGGAAACATAGTTGAATGTACAGGCATTGTATGAGAGACAGATGCAATAGATAGTGTGGAAAAAAGAGGGCATGAAATAGTTGACATGTATATTGTTTAACTAAAATGGATAGCATGACATAATTTCACATATATGATGTCTATCTAAACCGGATAGCATAGCATAACATAATTCAAAGATATGATGAATAACTAAATAGGATTGCATGACATAATTCACCTACAGGTTATCTAAGTAATCAGAATCGCATCATTTAATTCACATATGTGATTTATATGCTAAACAGAGGGCATTCGATATGATGTCTGAACTAAGAACATGGTGTTGAATATTGTGTATATGATGTCTAAACTATGCAATGCAAGACACCATATGCATGATATGAGCAGTATAACTGTGCCAAGTTAGAGCATACACCTCAGTGGGGGAATAGGACTGGTCATCTGTCTTTGAATCCATCTCTGAGGAGCTATTGGGACCCAACAAGAGATCTGCTTCGACAGGTAGCACTGTCTGCTCTGAAGGCCTTGTTTTCACTCCAGATTTTTTCCATCTCCCACCCAAATGGCTGATTCACATGAAGAGTAGTGTAATGTACAAACATTGTCGACAAATGGAAATGTATTGAAGAAAAGAATGGGCAATATATCATTCAAATATATGATGCCTGGTTAAACAGGATGGCATTGCACATTTCACATATATTATGGCTGGCTAAAAGACATGAGACTGCATAATTCCCATATATGATATAGAAACTAAACAGGTGGCATTACAGAACATGTCTAAACTAAGCAGATCACATATATGATGTCAAAAGTAGGCACTGCAAGGCAACATATGCATGATATGACTAACATCATCATGCCAAGGTAGAGCAAACACCTTGGGGGTAAATAGGAGTGGTCAGCAGCGTCTGAATACGCCTCAGAACAGATATCTTCCTCTGGATTACAATCTGGAGAGGGGTGGGGAGGATTTGCCATTGAACCCACCATGGAGCGATGTCTGCATGACATTGTATTGCCGCGCAAAACTCTTCTCTTTTTCTCCACATGTTCAGCATGACTGTGTACAATATCTGACATGCATACGAAAAAAATATGGTGAGATTATGTAAGGAGAGCATGCAGAAATTTAGAGTGATGGTAACAACCAGTGGATCGACGTTTTTCCGTTGAACCAAAATAGCCCTAATGGATCGACGTGAATGTATAGTAATAAGTGACACAACAAGTGTACAACCTCTTTGCCGTAGCCGTGTCGACCTCAGCATCATTGTGTTGGTCGCTGAAGCAGTTGAGGCAGAGGTGGCTGTCGGAGGTGTGGAGGAATATCTGAGGAATCTGTAGACGGCGTCTAGGGCACTGCTCTGTTGTGATGGATCGTTCTGTCGTTGGAGCAGCTCCGGTGAGCCATAAGACGTCAAGGCTGAAGAAGCACAAGACAGGCATCGTCAATCTCAAATGGGATTCTAATAGCATCTCCATTAGATGATGAAAAATGGATGTAAAATTAACATCACCAAAAACCACCTGACTACAACAGATGAGGTAAAAACTGTTGACTCTGAACTTAACTGTCAAAACTGAAATTAACTATGGAATCTGAATGCTACTGTCGAAACTGAACGCAATGGTAGCAGAGAGACACTTGACATGTAGTTTAGGGAGGGCCTGCAGTTCATCTTCAACCTGCACACTCTTGAGCCGCCTGCCACCACCGGCCGAACCGCCGGCCCCAGCGCTGCCTTGCCGCCCCGAAACAACTCGCCACCGCCGACCCGGCCAGCCCTCTAGGCCCCCCGCCCCCCCGCCCCACCATGAACCCTAAGATAGATAGTGGGGTACCTCTCTGGCGAGCCCCCGTCCCCGCTGCGGGTGGTTCTTCCTTAACTCC